>NC_033798.1:6127457-6187838 GCF_001876935.1 Asparagus officinalis
CAAAAAAATTTCCACCTTTATTAGATCATTTGTTTACTTTACATTACAGCCGAATCTAATTGATATATTTATGATTTGTGCTCATTTTATGTAGTGTGCCTAATCTGTAATTAGGTTCAAATTAGCTCGTTAAATTTTTAAGAGATGTATGACTACATATGACTGAAGCTCCTCCATTCTAAAATTTTCATCTTTTTTTTTATTTATTTATCCCCTCCCTATGGAAAACTCTTGAATCCAGTGAAGATGAAAAAGGAAAAGAATCTCACTGACAAGATGAGTACAAATATTTCATTTTGATTGGACATGAATATTTCAAACTCAATGAGTGGAGGTTCTGATAAAGATGCTTCTTAAAGTCTTGATGGTGTGAAATATGTTCCCGGATGGTGTGAAAATATGTTCCCTTGAAAGTATAGAATTTTTTGATAAAAAACATGACGTGAACCAAACTGTTCTTGTCTTTCTTTCTTCTCATACTAGCCTTGATGAAGAAAAAAAAAAGTAAATTATATGATAAGAATAACCAAACTGGATTCACTAATTTTCTTAGAATCCGAACTTTACTTTGTTTACTTAGGGTGTGTTTGTTTCGATTTTCAAAATATAGGAAACAATTTAGAGCAACTCCAATGGGGAGGCTGCATTTCATACTAGCCTTGATGAAGAAAAAAATAGTAAATTATATGATAAGAATAACCAAACTGGATCCACTAATTTTCTTAGAATCTGAACTTTACTTTGTTTACTTAGGGTGTGTTTGTTTCGATTTTCAAAATATAGGAAACCATTTAGAGCAACTCCAATGGGGAGGCTGCAAAATGCAGCCTCCCCAAAGAATATTCTTTGAAATATGCTTTTTTAGGGGGGGCACTCCAACCACCTCCCTCTATATGAAGCTCCATTTATATTTTCAATTGATTGCTTTTATAATACTTTAAATGGATTTAAAAATATAAAATGTTAAAAAAATTATATGAATTAATTTAAAATATAAAATATATTATAAATTAATACTAAATTATAATATATAATATACTTATTATTTAAATAAAATTAATTATCTTTAATAAATTGATAATAAGACATAGGTAAGAGCCTTTAAATTTTAAAAATCAGAAAATATAGCATAATATTTGGAACAACCTTCATAACTACCCCGAAGGATGGAATTTTATATATTACATTTAGCGACATTATATAGAAAAATAAAGTACATAAAAAAACTAAAAATCGGGCAGACCATTTCCTCCATATCCACCGCTTCTGTAGTCAGGTATTCCGTATTGACTTCCTGCATAACTATATTCATGATTAAGAATATCAGATGAAGAACCTTCAGTTGTGTTTCTATTTAAAATCTCTTGTTTTTTAATTCGAAAGTACTCACGTTCCGAAGGATCAGTAACAGTATCAAGATTAATTAACATAATTTTACTTTCCTGTCGTTCCCTTTGAAGATCTAATTTTTTCTTATCGAGTATCAAGATTAATTAACATAATTTTACTTTCCTGTCGTTCCCTTTGAAGATCTAATTTTTTCTTATCGTTTTCGGCCCTTAACATCATAATCTGGTGCTTCCTGTCGTTCCCTTTGAAGATCTAATTTTTTCTTATCGTTTTCGGCCCTTAACATCATAATCTGGTGCATTGCCATTCTATCATTTTCTCGTTGTCCATGACTCTTTTTTAAAATATCGACAATTTTTTGATTGCTTTTATTGAGAGTTTCAAAGTCGAGGTTCTTTTCAGTTGCCTGTTGCCTCCTCATCTTCTCTTTCTTCCTTCCTGTCGACTTGTTATCATAACTTCGTTATTTTGAGTATATCCCTCATTATCGTCATTTAAGTCGACGACATGAGAACTTGAATCTGACCCCTGTGATGAGCGGGACTTTGAAGTTTTGGAAGTTACAGGCGATCTGACACTTATATTTGCCCATTTCTCTGCATCTTTTAAAATTGACCAAACATGATCAAATAGAAACCCCTTTCTCTCTTCTGGATCTTCTGCAAATATTATCCTAGCACGTTTAATCTACCACAAGAGAGGAAGAAACATTTATTAATAACATGATAATAGATGATAATCAAGATTTATGTTATTCAAAATACTTACAATGTCAAGCTCAGAAGCACCGCTTGGATTTAAGCGCTCGACTTGTCGAATGCATCATCGAAATTTACTGACGACCTTCATAATTAATTGCATTCGGCATGAGAGAGACTTCGGAGTCCTTTGAGCATTACATATATTGGAAATCTTTTCATGAAATAAAGCAGAAATTCGTTCCCGCAGCTTGTCCTTCTTTTGATTAGAACCTATGACTGGGTCTTGAGAAATTTCGAGCCACATGGCGCATAAAATTTGGTCTTCTTCTTGTCAAAAAGATTTTCCACGACTAGATGCCATAATCTAAAGAGATAACGTTGTTGAGGATGATACTATTATGATGGAGGAATGTAAAGAGTTCTGAATATAGAATAAGAAGAGTTGTGGTGGAGTATGAAAATTGTGCAAGTATTATATAGGGATCAGATGTTGGGAGTCTCCAACACCAGGAGAATCTAATGTGGGGAGTCTCCAACACCAGTCTCCAACACCAGGAGAATCCAATGTGGGGAGTCTCCAACACTAAGAATCCAATACGGGAAGTCTCCAACACTAGGAGAATCCAATGTGGGGAGTCTCCAACACCAGGAGAATCTAATGTGGGGAGTCTCCAACACCAAGAATCCAATGTGGGGAGTCTCCAACACGAAAGGAATCCAATGTGGGGAGTCTCCAACACACCAGGAATCCAATGTGGGGAGTCTCCAACACGAAAGGAATCCAATGTGGAGAGTCTCCAATACGAAAGGAATCCACTGTGGGGAGTCATATTATATAATGACATTACATCCATCTCTAAACAACTCACAACTTATTATATGATTATTTATATAAATAACTTCTTCAACAATGAACTATGGAGCCGGACCGTCACATCTACTTTCTTCTTCTTCTTCTTCATCTTCTTCCGACGACGAAATATTTTCTCAGTACATTAAAGATTGGGCGGAAGATATGACACAATGGGAGAAGGAAGATGAACTCTTAGCTCGCGTATATGTCTCTAATAATAAAATAATGACTTGTTCAAACCATTTCTAATTCCGATAACGATATTAATGTATTGCAGTCGTCTAATTTGTTCGACAATCTATCACAAGGTATTGCTCCTCCTGCTCATTACACAATTCAAGGAAAAAATTATGATGTCGGTTATTATTTGGCCGATGGCATATATCCGAAATGGCCAACACTTGTTCAAACCATTTCTAATTCCGATAATAAAAAGAAACAATATTTTGCAATGATGCAAGAAGCATGTCGAAAAGATGTTGAGCGGGCATTCAGTGTTTTCCAATCACGATTTACTATCATCAAGGGACCAGCCCGTTTTTGGGATAAACGAACTCTGCATAATATCATGACTGCTTGTATTATAATGCACAATATGATTGTCGAAGATGAACGCGACGAGCAAGAAGATGTTGTCATTTCAACTCCACAATCAATTCTGAATGCTGAAAATGTGGAGATAACGAAAACTGAACGATTCCAACGGTTCCTTGCTCGACATAAGAGGTTGAAAAACAAATAAGCTCATTTTGCACTTCGAAATGCATTGATTGAACATTTGTGGGAAAGACATGGAAATGAAGCGATGTAACTTTTTTTAATAATGAAATAATGACTTTTCATTTTTAATTAATATTATTCAATATTAGTCTCATTTTGAAGGTATCGACAAAATATTTCCAACTGTAAAACTTTTATTTAAAAATAATTAGTAGAAATAAACTTATGTTGATTTTAAATTGAATATCTAAAAATAATTAGTTAGTTAGAAGGGTAAAATAGAAATTTTATTAGGGGGAATAGTGAAATGGAGGGGCTGCATATTTGGAGGAAAAAACTGCAAATATGCAGCCCAGGTTTGGTTTTTGCATCCGAACTCCAAAAAATGGAGTTCGCTTGGACTTCAACCGGGCTGCATTTTGGAGAAATGCAGCCCGGTTGGAGTTGCTCTTATAGTAGTGAAAAAAAATATTTCTACTCAAATTTGTGCTTTTCAAGGAAACACATCTGTTTTGTTTGATTCGGCATGGAAACATGGGCAGAAATGTTTTCTATCCTATTTCCTTGTTTGGTTTAAAATCATAAAAATAAGAAAATATTTGAGTTCAAAAAGTTTTCATCGTTACTTAACTTTTATATTTTAACAATTCCCAACATCATTCTATTATTTTTTTTTTGAACTGAAGAAGCAGGAGTAAACTTCCTGCTCATGTAACTTTATTTATGTCAAAGATCATACATATAAGAAACATTACTTAGTACACCCAAAAGGAGGCCAGAAGACGGTTAAACAAGAGCGAAGATCATACATATAAGAAACATTACTTAGTACACCCAAAAGGAGGCCAGAAGACGGTTAAACAAGAGCGATGGAAGACCAAAAACAGAAAAAACACCAGCATAAGCTAGTAACAACGAAGTTTAGAACCTTAAAACTTGAAGAAGAGGCTGCTCCTCTAGAAAGAAACTACTCAAAAAGGATCTAATCACTTCATAATTCTTGCCTGAACTTCTAATCTGCAGAAAAATTATCTCCCACGTCTGCTGCAGCTTTTTTCTTTGCAATTTCTTCAAACTGCAGCTTGATTGCTGCCCTTCTAATCCTTTTTGCCAGCTTATCTTCATATGCACCTGTCCAATGAAGGGGTTACCTAGCCACGTTAGCAGCTACAAGTTCTGGATTTTGCTGGGAATCTTTAAAGATAAGATTATTACGGCTATTCCAAATCCACCAGCAAAAGCATGGGAGAACCACCTTCCAAATGCAACTAATATGAATGCTATCAGCTACTGGTGCTTTGAAGAGAATCAAATCATGCATGGTATGCGGCAAAGTGGCTGTACCAATACTTGGAAAGAGTATCGTCCAGATGGAAGAAGCAAAAGTACAAGTAATGAATAAATGATCCTGACTCTCCACTTCAAGATTGCAGAATGGGCACCTTGGATCGCCTTTCCATCCCTTGGAGACTAAGTTAGCCCTTGAATTAAGCTTGTTGATGCTCACAAGCCAAAAGAATACTCTCACCTTCAGAGGGATGGGGGATTTCCAAACAAACTTGTAGAATCTAGATAAACACCCACCTGAAATAATGGATGAATAAAGAGATTTTACCGTAAATTTTCCCGTTGCGTTGAGAGGCCACCATAATGAGTCCAAGTTTGAGGAGGTACTACAATCGAAGGGACCGATATTAGATTGCAGGTCAAGGACCTCTCTCTGTTCCTCCGTGGTAATACCTCTTCTGAGGATTGGGTGCCACTGCCAAACTTGATTGTGAAGAGTACCCTGAGATGAGATGTTGCAGTCTTTTGAAAAAGCAAGGGAAAACGCCTTTGGGAAGAGACTACTCAAGGAGTTTGAGCTAGACCATTTGTCGAACCAGAAACTGCATGTTTTTCCATTGCCAACAGTCCATCTCGCGAAGAATTGAAAGACAGAGTACACAGAGCTTATATCCTTAATCAAGTTAGATGATTTTGATCTTGATATGGACACAACAAGATTGGATCCATCCTTAGAGTACAAGGAGAAGATCACTTTGCTAATGAAGGAGTCCCTGTCAAAGATTTTCCAAATCCACTTGGATAAGAGAGAGATGTTAAAGACTTGGAGATTGATAATGCCTAGGCCCCCTTCCTGTTTAGGTCTGCATACTAATTTCCAGGAAGCCAGACACTTAATGTTGGAGTGGTTATTGCTCCCATTCCAAAGAAAACTTCGTCTAATTTTGTCAATTTCTAGAAGCAGCCACTGAGGGAATTTGAAAAAGGAGATATAATAGAGAGGGATAGAGGAGAGAACTGAGTTAACCAAAGTGAGGCGTCCCCCTATAGATAAAGATTTATTTTTCCAGAGGGACAGTTTATTGGAGAGAGAGTTAAGGAGAGGCTGCCATTCTTTTTTAGATAAAACTCCTTTTTTAAGAGGAAGGCCCAAATAAGAGGATGGAAAAGATCCCAGAGAACAATTGAACAGACTGGCTAGACGGGGAGCCTTTCTGTAGGATCTACCAAGGTAAAAAAGGTGTGTTTTATTGTAGTTGACAAGCAAGCCTGAGATTTGTGCAAAGATAAGAAGGATAGCTTTAAGTGTAGACATGTCTGATGAGGACGCTCTGGAAAAGATAATAGTATCATCAGCAAACTGAAGCGACCTGATGTTATTAAGTTCTCCTTTCAGCTGAAGATCAGATAGATCCCCCGAAACAACACTAGACCTGATCATTTTATTTAAAACATCAACTACCAAGAGAAAGAGCATAGGGGAAAGGGGATCCCCTTGTTTTAATCCCCTGTGGCATGAGAAGAACTTAGTGGGAGATCCATTAACCAGAACAGCTGATTTTGAGGATGAAAGAAGATGTTTGATCCAGAGACACCATTTCTGGCTGAAGCCTCTGGCTTCAAGGAGGGAAAGAAGGAAATCCCAATTTACACAATCAAAAGCTTTGAAAAAATCAACTTTTATGGCACATATTTCCTTTTTTCTAGAGGAACAGAAATTTATCATCTCATGATCTAGCAGAATGGAGTCAAGGGAAGATTTTCCTTTTTGAAAGGCTGATTGGGAGGGATCCACTAGGAGATGGATAACCCTGCTAAGTCTGTTTGCCAGGACTTTGGAGATTATTTTACAGGAGCTATTTATGAGGCTGATAGGTCTAAAATCTTTTGGGGAGCAAGCATCTTCTTTCTTGGGGATGAGGCAGATATATGAGTAGTTGATATTGTGAATGGATTGGGGATGAAGGAAGAAGTTTTGTGTGAATGATATGACATCATTCTCTATAGTATTCCAGAAAGATTGGAAAAAAAGAAGGGGAAGACCATCAGGGCCAGGGGATTTCTCTGGATGAAGGTAAAAAACAACAGCTTTTATTTCCTCAGAAGTGAAGGGGAGATCTAGAGAGGATAGATCAGATGGGGCTAGGGGGTATAAAAACTTCCAATCAACTGATAACCTAGCTACTGGAGGTTTGCGGAAAAGATTAGAGAAGAAATTTAAGAAGACCCTTTTCTTATCTGACTCTGAAGAGATGAAACAGTCATTTTCTATGAGGTAGGGGATGAAGTTTTTCCTTCTTCCGTGGGATGCAAAGTTATGAAAGAATCTAGTATTGTTGTCTCCCTCTCTTAACCACTGAATCCTAGACCTTTGTTTCCATTTGATTTTGAAAGAATCTAGTATTGTTGTCTCCCTCTCTTAACCACTGAATCCTAGACCTTTGTTTCCATTTGATTTCTTCTGAATTGGCAAAGGCAAGGCTCTCTTAACCACTGAATCCTAGACCTTTGTTTCCATTTGATTTCTTCTGAATTGGCAAAGGCAAGGATTTGGTCTTTCAATACACTTCTCTGAATGATTTCTGAATGAGAAAGAGCTCTGGTTTCTTCAGACAAGTTGAGGGAATCCAGCTGGGATACAAGAGAGGAGAAATGCTTATGATGGGAGCTGCGACAGAATCTTTCCACCATTTTATTCTTCTCTTTATGAGTTTTAACTTGAAGGGGAGAGAGAGGGGAGAGGTAGCTTGGGGGAAGAAAGAATTCCAGCTAGAGGAAATGAACGGACTGAAAGAGGGGTCAGATAGCCAGAATTTTTCAAATCTAAAAAGAGGGGTAGGTTGATGAGAGTCTGTGTCTAGAATAATAGGACAGTGGTCAGAGCAAGGGGCTGGATACGCAGACTGAACCATAAGAGGGAATTTAGATTCGAATTCAGAAGACACCAGGAATCTATCCAACCTTGCAAGCACAGGAGGAGATCTACAGTTTGACCACGTAAATTTCCTCCCACACAATGGAAGGTCAGAGATTTGAAGGGAGGTGATGAGATCTTTAAAAGTCTCGATATCCTTAAGAGAGCCTGAGGGACCACTCCTTTCAGCTAGGGAGAGGGTCATGTTAAAATCCCCGAAGACCACCCAAGGAATAGAAATTGAAGATCTGATTCTACTGAGTTCCCACCAGCAGACCTCTCTGTCAGCCGAATCACAGAGAGCGTAGATCGAAGTGACTGCAAAGGACTAGTTGGACTGAGAATGGGTAAGAAAGGCTGTCACTGAGAAGATACCTATGGATGAGGAGTGGCATGAGAACATCATTCTATTATTTCAATATTAAAACTTACATTTCTAAGCTTTTCCGGCCCATTTTCCTCATTTTTAGAGAGGATTTAGTTTTCACCGATATCTTCCCTATTTTTAGAAAATCCTTTCTTAATTATTTTTTTGTTGGAACAAACTAAAAAATCGCAAAATCCTTGGAACTTTTTTTTGGTTGCATTTTCTGATGGTGTCAAGCGTTCCAATGATTTTCACTCTCAACAAACGCGCTCTTAAGTAACGTTCAATAAAGACAGCTTTCGTATTAATTTCTAGGACGTTCAAGTTTGAAGATTAGATCGAGTCTTTCCGTAGAAAAGAGGAAAAATGAAGGAAGAAGATCTATGAATCGACATTTAAATTATGTAATTTAATTCAGAAAAGAAGAAAATTTTAAAATACCCCCAAATCAATTTTTTTTAAAAATCGACACTCTTATGTTTTTATTATAGAAATAGACCCACTTTCTAGCCACGTCAGCACCGTGGCCAGAAATTGAGTCTATTTTTTTAAAACACCTTCCTACTTAGTTGGGGTTGCCAACGCAACCCCGACTAATTTGAACCCCAGTTGTAATTTGCCAGCCAAATTAGTCGGGGTTCGAAACCCCGACTAATTAGTCCCTTATTTAAAATGGTCGGGGTTGAGAACCTCGACCATCACGAAATCCTAATTCAAAATAGTGCGCCAGCCTTCCCCGATACCAACGCAAGTACCCAACACGAAATGGTTGGGGTTCCGTCAGCTCTCCCAATACCAACGCAAGTACCCAGCACAAAATAGTCGGGGTTAGGAACCCCGACCATTTCGAATTAGGATTTCGAATTAGGATTTCGAAATGGTTAGGGTTCCGAACCCCGATCAGTTTAAACATGGGCTAAATCAGTCAGGGTTTCGAACCCCGACTAATTTGGCTGACAAATTGCAACTGGAGTCCAAATTAGTCGTGATTGGCTAATTTGGCTGGCAAATTGCAACTGGAGTCCAAATTTGTCGGGGTTCGCAACCCCGACTAATTATGAAGGCGTTTAAAAAAGAATAGACCCACTTTCTGGTCACAGTGCTGACGTGACCAGAAAGTGAGGCTATTTCTGTAATAAAAACAAAAGAGTATTTATTTTTAAAAAAAATTGGTTGGGGGTATTTTGAAAATTTCTTTCATTCAGAAAACCTTGATTATGGCGATGTGGAAATTGCATTCACTTTTCTATCAAATCAAACTAATTCCTATGATTAGATTATAGTGATAGAAAGTAATTAAAAGGGTGACAGACTCTGAGTGGACGAGTCAGCCAATCTGAAGAGAGAGCACTTAGCCTTGGGATAACTTTTTGGAAAATGATAGGGGCACACCTCTAACCACACCTCCAACCACACCTCTCTCTCTCCCATTTGCTACAGTGCACCGAGCCCTACATGTGATTTTAAAAATTTAAAATCCCATGTAGAGCCCGGTGTACTGTAGCCAATGAGAAAAGGGGTGTGGTTGAGAGTGTGCCCCTAGTGTCACCCCTAACTTTTTGTCCACCCCTAATGGTTTAGGAGGAAATAGGCATCCAATCAAAAGAAACCTACGTAATTTGTCATCGCAAGGGCACTGCTAAACACCAGCATACCATGTGGATGGCCTCTCTACCCCTGCTTTCTTCTGTTCCCAAGTTGGCCTTGTTGTTTAGTTTATTTGATGATTTATTAATCAAGTTTTGGAAGAGAAAACGAGTTTCTATGCCTAAACTAAGACACTAAGAATTCCTTTTATAGCGTTGAGGGTTAACTCAACAAAAGATTTAGTGAGGGGGTTAAAAAGTACCGGTCATCACGGGCATTAGCTAGCATCAGGTCATGGTCTTGCGATGGCAGATCTAGATTTGTTTTTTTGATATAAAAATATAAATATTTTTTATAAATTATAAGTTTTATGCATTAGGAGCGTGCATTTTATTCTATAACAAAAAATAAAAAATAAAAAAATAAAACATATACGAATAAACAAGGGGTAAATCTCTCTGAGATTCTCTCTCTCTTAGCAGTCAAAAAGCTCTCTTTTTTTGATGTCCTGCAAACCCTAGAAACGTTTGGGTATTTATAACAAACCCCAGCAGAACAGGATTCCTAGATAAAATAGGAAACAGCGAATCTGCGTCGCGGTCGACCGCTTTGCCAAGGTCGGTCGACCGGTCAGAACGACGAAATCCTACAGGGTCTTGTGCACGATATCGGTCGACCGCAGCGACCACGCCGGTCGACCGGCCAGAGCGAAAACTTCTTCTCAGTCTCCTGCAGTGCACGCGGTCGACCGGCTCTGCCACTGCGGTCGACCGCACAGTCTTCTGACTGTTTTCTTCGTCTTTTCGATTGCAGCTTTGGGTCTACACACTTAGACTAACAATCTCCCACTTGGAGACCAAAGCGTCATCATCGAGCTCACCCGAACTCTCCCCTTCTTCGCATGTATCTTTTCCCCTGAAAAAAATTCTTTCTTCAATCAACATCCCGACGATCGCGCCGATCCTCGTAGTGTGGCTCCGCCTTCGTTTTCTACTCGTGAAGGCCAACTGAAGTTGCGCACAACTTCAGTTTCTCAATGGTGACTTCCTTCGTCAACATGTCTGTCGGATTTTGACTCCCCAAAATCTTCATTAAGTGCAACTTTCCGTCCTCGATCAGCGAGCGTATAAAATGGTATTTAACGTCGATGTGCTTCGTTCTGGCATGATATACTGGATTCTTGGCAAGATGTATAGCGCTCTGGCTATCACAATAAAGAACTCCTCTCCCTTGCTTCAGATCCAACTCTTCCAAGCACCCGTTCAACCAGATCATCTCCTTGCTTGCTTCAGTCACCGCGACATACTCAGCCTCGGTTGTAGACAAAGTCACAATCTTCTGCAGACGTGAGACCCAGCTCACTGCTGTCGACGCTAAGGTATAAACATACCCCGTGGTGCTTCGCCTCGTATCATGATCACCGGCGAAGTCCGCATCCACGTATCCCTGCAGCACCAACTCCTTCCTCCTGAAACATAGTGGCTTGTTCGTTGTTCCCCTCAAGTACCGCATTATCCACTTTACGGCCTCCCAATGCTGCTTTCCTGGATTGCTTGCAAATCTGCTCACAACTCCCACTGCATGGGCGATGTCCGGCCTCGTGCAAACTATCGCGTACATGAGACTCCCAATGACTGAAGAATATGGCACCCTACTCATATGCTCTCTATCTGCATCTGTCTTAGGCGATTGCTCATCAGATAACTTGAACTGACTTTCAAGGGGTGTGCTAACAACTTTAGCATTCTGTATGTTGAACCTCTGAAGTACTTTCTCAATGTATTCAGCTTGGCTCAAACTCAATGTCCCTTCAGATTCATCTCTACTGATTTGCATCCCTAGAATCTGCTTGCTTCTTCAAACTGTTTATCTCCTCTAAACATGATCCTGCTACCAACATGTTATCAACATATAATAACAAAATAATGAAGCTGGACTCGAACCTTTTGAAATAGCAGCAATGATCTGAATTGCATCTTCTTTAGCCATTATTCTGCATGAAGTTGTCAAACTTCTTGTACCACTGTCTCGGGGCCTGTTTCAAACCATATAAGCTCTTCTTGAGCTTGCACACCATCTCTTCCTTTCCTTCTTCAATGAAGCCAACAGGCTGCTTCATGTAGATTTTTTCATCCAAGTCACCATGAAGAAAGGCAATGTAGGTTTCTTCATCCAAGTCACCATGAAGAAAGGCAGTCTTCACATCTAACTGCTCAAGGAAGAGGTCTTCTGCAGCTACCAAACTCAACACCACTCTGATGGTTGTGAGTTTCACAACAGGGAAAAATATCTCCGTGTAGTCCACTCCTTCCCGCTGTTGAAACCCTTTCACTACTAATCTGGCATTGAATCTCTTGCTTCCATCACTCTCCTGCTTGACCCGGTAGACCCATTTATTGTGCAAGGCTTTCTTCTGCGCAGGTAGCTGGGCTAACTCCCATGTCTCATTAGTGAGTAGAGAATCCATCTCCTCCTGCATCGCATGCTCCCACTGCTGAGATTCACTCACTTGCACTGCCTCTTCATAACACTCCGGCTCTCCGCTATCTGTTAAGAGTAGATAATCAAGTGACGAGAGGTATTTGGGATTTGGTTTGGGTACCCTAGATGACCTCCTAGGCTCCACGCCCTGGGTAGTAGCTTCTGCACCTGTAGTCTCCTCCGTTCTACGGTCAGAACTGACATCGTCGCCCCCATCTGGAAGTTCCTCCAAATCCATGTACTCGGATCCACCTGTATCCGTAGTGCTGCTCCCACTGCTTTGGCTATCCTTGGCATTGTTCCTGTCCTTGTACATCACCTCCTCATTGAATATCACATCCCGGCTCCTGATGATCTTCCTGTTCTTCTCATCCCAAAGGCGATACCCGAACTCATCAATGCCGTATCCAATGAATGTGCACTTCTGTGACTTAGCTTCTAGCTTGTCCCTGACATGGTCACTGATATGAACATAAGCCACGCAACCAAATACCCGCAAGTGTGAGAGATTTATCTTCTTTCCACTCCAAACCTCCTCTGGAATCCCAAAATCTAATGGAACTGATGGCCCGTGATTAATAAGGTATGCTGCCGTATGCACCGCATCCGCCCAAAATGTCTTAGGCAGACCTGCATGTAATCGCATGCTCCGCGCACGCTCTGTCAAGGTCCTGTTCATCCTCTCTGCAATGCCATTCTGCTGCGGCGTCCCTGGAGTAGTCCTCTCTAAACGAATCCCATTCGTAGCACAGAACCTCTTGAACTCCTCCAGCTCGTATTCTCCACCATTATCTGATCTCAAGCACTTCACCTTCAGATCTGTCTCGTTCTCGACCATGGCCTTCCACTTCTTGAAGATCTCGAACACCTCTGACTTGTGCTTCATGAAGTAAACCCACACCTTCCTCGAGTGATCGTCGATAAAGGTGACGTAGTATCTCGAACCGCCAAAAGAAGACTGATAATCATATTTTATTACAATTTTATACCCTCATTATCTATTTTACATGAATAAATATACCATTAATAATTATTGTTAGATTAGTTTGCACATAATTGAATGAAAATATAAATAAATATTATTAAATGTAAAAACCCCTCAAAAATCTCTCTTCTCTATTTTGTAGTATTTACGTAGCCTTCTGCTCCAAGCTGTCCCACCGAAACAAGATTCCTCTTCAGCTTCGGCACGTGTCTCACGTTCTTCAAGTTCCACTTAGAGCCCTTTATCTGTATCTGAACGTCGCCCTTTCCAACAATATTGCAAGGTTCATTATCCCCCAAGTATACTTTACCAAAGTCCCCTGCTACATAGTTCTGAAGTAGTTTCCTATTTGCAGTGGCGTGGAAAGAAGCTCCTGAGTCGATGACCCAAGAATCAGAATCGCTATCCATAGCAAGGATCAAGGCATCCTGCACGATATGAGCCTCCTGCTCACCCGCATCCTTCTTTGGTGCTTTACAGACCGAAGACATATGGCCCTCCTGGCCGCAGTTCCAACACTTCCCTTTGATAGACCTAACCTTCGAGTTCGGCCTCTTCTTCACTGATTTCGACCGATTCCTGTTCTGGTTCCCTTTCTTCTGGCTTCTGCCTCTCTGCTCGAAACTTAGGGCTGAACCTGAACCTTCTGATTCGGACGATTTCCTTCTAACCTCCTCGGATAGAATCATGCTAACAACCTCATTCAGCTTCAACTTCTCTTTCCCCGCCGAATTGCTGATTGCCGTCACACAACCTGCCCAACTATCCGGCAACTGCGATAGTAGTAGAAGGGCCTGCACTTCGTCATCGAACGTGATGTCCACGGAGATAAGTTGATCAACAATCGTGTTGAACTCGCTGAGGTGCATCGTGAAGGACCGTCCTTCTGCCATCTTGAGGTTGAAAAGAGTTTTGACTAGATGCACCTTGTTTGCTGCCGACGGTTGCTCGTACATCTTCGCGAGCGCTTCCATAAGCCCCACCGTCGTCTTCTCCTTCAGAATATTGTGGGCTACTGATTTGGCGAGCGACAACCGGATTTGCCCTAGAGCCTTCCTATCCAGTACCTCCCAATCACCATCTGACTCCGTCGTCTTCTTTCCCTTTTCCTTGCCCAGAAGCGGGCGATACAAGTCCTTCTGGTACAGATAGTCCTCCATCTGCGACTTCCAGTAGGCGAAATCCGATCCGTCGAACTTCTCAATCTTTGATTTGCTTTCCTCTGCCATGGCTTTCACACAAATTGCTGAACGAAGCTCTGATACCAGTTGTTGGGGATTCGAAACAATCAATCGAACCCTTGCCCTTCCGGACCTTGTGTTGAAAGTAGGAAAGTAGGAATAAACCACAAATAAAGATCTAACCTTGTAAAAACAGTAAAAGAGACGAACACACAGATTTAACGAGGTTCGGCAACGTGCCTACGTCCTCGGGAGCCACACCACACAATCTTTCTATTAATTGAAGAAGAAAATACAAGCTCTCAAACAAGGGGTAAATCTCTCTGAGATTCTCTCTCTCTTAGCAGCCAAAAAGCTCTCTTTTTGATGTTCTTTTCAAACCCTAGAAACGTTTGGGTATTTATAACAAACCCCAGCAGAACAGGATTCCTAGATAAAATAGGAAACAGCGAATCTGCGTCGCGGTCGACCGCTTTGCCAAGGTCGGTCGACCGGTCAGAACGACGAAATCCTACAGGGTCTTGTGCACGATATCGGTCGACCGCAGCGACCACGCCGGTCGACCGGCCAGAGCGAAAACTTCTTCTCAGTCTCCTGCAGTGCACGCGGTCGACCGGCTCTGCCACTGCGGTCGACCGCACAGTCTTCTGACTGTTTTCTTCGTCTTTTCGATTGCAGCTTTGGGTCTACACACTTAGACTAACAGTTTGATATTATTATTATTGTTGTTTATAATGAAGCCATGATGTAGGATGCTTAACGAACAATTTTATGGAGGATTTGGACTATCACGAGCTAAATATGGATTTATATATATTATTGATTTCCGCAAAGAAATAATCATATCTTTCAATTCGGAAAGCGGATTTTGACATATTACATATATAAATCGCCTATCTCGATGAGACGGAACCAACCTGATTGTCAGATTTTTAAGATCTCATCAGTAATACCTAGCTTTGACTGAAATCCAAAAATACTCAGCCTTTAGTTGTTTTTAGCAATAAAGTTGGAGTCTATTTAGATTAGGAAATAAATTCAATATTAATTAGAGTCAAATTAGATTAGGAAAAAAATTCAATTTTGATTCATGATTTGTTTTTTCTATTATAGGGAGTCTTTTTAGGATAGAATTTAATACTTTCTATTTTTTTTATAATTCTAGTTTTACTAGGAGTCTTATTTATTTTTTTATTTAAGAAAAAGTCATGTAATCCCAAGGAAGGATATCTTTTCATCAATAAAATTTCTCTTTTAATATTTTCTTTATGGATTCAGAGATCGTTTTTTGTGGATTCAGATAATTACACCCTTGGTGGATTCCGATGTTTTACTTCTGCTCTGCATTAAGCCACCGCGAAAGTCCGAGGTTTTACTCCCAAAAATTTCATCTTCTCCCTCTTCGTTTTATTAATTGTTTGGTGCGCATGCGGCATACACAAACATATCCACAGGCACAGTGGCATACACATACATATATGTCTATGAGGGGACTGTCTGCAACTTATCCTTTTCTAATGCATTATGCAATTTGGTTAACTTTCACAGATGAGATCGAGGAGTTGTTGTCTAAATATTTTCCATTTGTTTCTATAATTTTTTCTTAAAAAAAGAAAACCCAGTGAGCTTAGGCTTCTCGTTAACTAACAGAGCTGATTGAGGAGAATATTAATTTACTTTTTTTTGTCCATTGCTAAAACCTTTGGCAAATAGAAGCATGGAGCTAGCTGTTAATTTGTTTCTTTGAAAAGTCTTGTGATCAGGAAAATCTTTAATTTTATTCTTTTCATTAGGCGACCGATCAACAATAATAAAGCATCGATCAGAACAAGTTGTATATTGGTAATTGATAACGAAGGGAGAATACAGCCCCTAAAAAAGATAAAAAAAAAAAAACAAACTAAGTCAAATCAATTTTATTGATGTAAACTCACGAATGGAAAGTTACAATTCGAAGAATACAACTCCCCTACCTGCTCCAAATGTCAACCACGTCAAACTTCTGACAATAAATTTCAACATGCCAAAATCAAAGGTTTAAAAAAAAACAACAACCTTCCATGTGTTTTTATCAAAAAAGCCCTCGTCAGAAAGTTCTCAGCATTTGGGAAGATCGGACGGCGGAGGAGGCAGTTTTTGATTAGGAAGCTTTCCATCCAACACCAGCCAAGCCATCTTCAATCCCCAGCTCGTGTGAACCTCAAGATGACAGTGCATGAACCAAACGCCTACGTGATCATCTCAAATAATTAGTCATTTTAACAAACAAAACAAAAAAAAAAAAAAAAACCAAAATTTAAAAAGTAGATAAATTCTAACAAATTTAAAAAAAGCAGTTTATAACTCACCAGGATTATCAGCTCTGAATCTTATAGCCACCCAACCCCCAGATGGTACCCCCACAGTGTTCCTTTCAACTGGGTCCACCAAATTAAACTTTGGTGGGTCCCTTTGTGGGTCATAATTTCCAAACCCTTGCCCGACCACAAAGAAATTAAACCCATGCAAATGCAAAGGGTGGCTCTCGACTCCCAAGATACTAGTATCCTGCATCACCAACTCCACCGTGGTATTGAAATCCAAAACCATAAGTTTAGTCCCGCTATTAACCAAGGTATTGTTCGGTGGGGTCCCCGTGTAATTAAAGTAATGAAGAGGGCTTATTGGGAAATATGGGCTGTAAACTTTCTTCGACTGGCCGAAGAAATGGGACTGGAGCAAAGCGGTAGTGGGCATAGCAAACGAGATGTTGTTGACGGAGGCGGCGAATTTGGTTCCGTTGGGCCCTTGGCACGTTTGGTTCTTCGGGCACGGGTTCGTCCCTAGGCCCACGGTGAAGAACAGATTCTGGTCCACACTCTGCGGTACCTGGGCCGGGTACTCCGAACTATCCAAGCTCCTCAGTTTGTTCGTGAAGGTCGTGACGAAATTTGTGTCGTTGAGCGAGGGGAGGGCTGGCTTGAAGAGCGGGAGGTTTCTTCCGAACGAAGCTGCCGTGGCGGTGTTCGAGGATCCCGGCGGCGGTGGAGTTGTCGAAGGTGCCCTGGCCGGTGGCGTAAGGGCGGGCCATCATGAGGAACTGGGCCTCGGGGTAAGCGGGCTTAGTGCGGAGGAGGACGTTCGTGGTTTGGCCCGGTGCGACGATGATCGTGTTCGAATCGAAGGGCTTAACGTAGACCGCGTCGACATCGACTGTGGTCAGGCTGTGGTTGGCGATGCTGAAGAAGAGCTCGTCGTTGAGGGCAGCGTTGATGATTCGGAGGAGGTAGGTTTTGGCGGGCTTCACCTTGAGTTTGAAAGTGTCTACATGTTAACGGAAGATATAAATTAGGCACGAGGCAAAATACAACAGGCCATGTACAGAATTTATATAGTCCGCAGTACCTTTAGCCGAGCAATTATATAATGGGCCAGGGAGGCCATTAATCGTATAAGCGTCGGAGACATTTGGGCCTCCCCCGCTTTGTAGAGCCTGGTTAATAATGGCCTCGGTATCTGTATTAAACCACTCACCTGCGCAATTGAAAAAGCAGTTTAAGTTTTCTATAAGCTCTAAAATACGATTACAAGAACTAGAAAACCTTACTAGTATTTACCAAAAATAATAGGGACTTCTTTGTCGGGCTTAGCAAAAGGGTACGGAACCCCAAGCTTAGGGAGGATGATAATGGGCCCGTAAAGAGTGGCCCTCAACCAGGAGATGTGGGCATGCCACCATAAAGTTCCTCTTTGCCCCACGATCGTAAAGTTGTACACGTAGCTCTGGCCCGTTTGGATTGGGCATTGGGCTACGTAGGCTGGTCCATCGGCCCATCCACTAAACAGTTGCCTCACCCCGTGCCTTCACTCGAAAATTATTAGCACATCAAACACAATAAATGTAACAAGTAATAGTAAATATTTGTAAATATTAGTCCTGTATATGTAACAAATATTTACAGTCCATACCAGTGCAACGTGACATTGTTTTGTACGTGATTATTAACCCTAATGATAACACGGTCGCCTTCTCTCGCGAAAATCTTAGGTCCCGGGAACTGTCCGTTCACCGTTACAACGCTCTTCGTATGGCATAACCTCGTCACATTGGCCAGTTGAATCTGTAATATTTGCAGTAATTCATCACGAAAAGTAATCGTAATTAATAACTTGTGAAAACTTTTATAAATATCATTCTCATGCAACTTACATCAAATTGGTAACGCCTTGTGACTTGGGCAGTTACAGTGCCAACGGCAACAACGAGAAGGATTGAGCGAAGAAGAAAGAAAGCCATCTCGATGGCTTTCACCTCTTTAGATCACAAGAAATATTTGATAATAAATGAGAGTGAGCGCTAAGGCGATGAGAAAAGCTAGTCACAATGCGATAACTATATATACTAGCTAGAAGGAAGAAGGGCTAGTTGCTTTCATGTTGCCGTCAGTACTGTTCAGTCTAAGCTTTGAGTGTTAGCAAAGGTACTCGTTATATATCAAGATCATGAACTGTAATTCTTTAGAATCAAGGAAACCCTAAGTTGTGAACTTATATATATATATACCGTGTAAATATTGAGACATGGATAAATGCCATCGCAATTATGGCGGTATGAATTAAGTTTGGTGATGTCTTTGTTAATTAGCATGCAATTGCACTTGTGTGTTCCAAGCAAAGAGAGGGATATTTGACCAACTAGCTAGCTAAGCTAGCTAACTCCTTTCTTCTGCCTAACACTTGGTCAGTTAAAAGAGATGAACAACTAAAAATTAATGTCAAACAACGACTCAAACGCGATTCATGCTTTTAAGTAGTTGCTCGCATTTTTTTTAAAAATGATTATTACTTATAAATACACGAAAATATGTATAAACGTGTTCTATTCTACTTTACACAGGGATTTGTGTCATCAACCATTGACAAAACATACTATATATATAACGAGAGAACATATTGTTTCAAAACCGAGCTGTCTTTTTATTTATTTATTTAAACGTCTAAATTGGATCGCTAGGATTGTTCAAAATATTAGATGATGCAATAATTCATTGTGACAAATCAACAACCCCTTTTCTATAATTTGGTCAACCGTCTCTCGGTTGGGCTCCAAAAATTTCTCATCTTTTAGGATACATTTTTTTGTTAGATGATGCGCACGTAAAAACGACCTCGCATTCCTGGATGTAAATAAGACACATATATCCTACTCATTTTGTAACCTAAAGCGTACGCGTCTTAGTGTGGGATCTACTCCAATGACAAGAGGTATGATTTGTCCTACATGGACTTGAAAGATCAACTAATTGTTGGCTTGCCCCCTCTTCAAACATGCAACAATAAAAATCTAGAAAGGATGCGAGTGATATGAATTTTTTGTATTTTTTATAGGACAATATATAGAAGCTAGGTTTTTGACTCATTAATATTGTGACATGTTGATGATTGCACTTCAAAAATCCTTGATCTCCAAGACAATGGTCCTCTCTTTACCGTCATAGATTCATAGAAAAAGAAAGTCCTACAAAACATAACATACAACGCAGCGGAAATTGCATATCATGTAGATTAATCAAAATTAATTAAAATATAGAAGAATACATGAAACGCTTTCCGAATTTCTTCGATAATCTGTCCCAAGATCAACACGAAATAGATTCCTCAAGAGAAAAAGCCTCCAACTGAAATCCACCCGTCACCGAAGAGGAGCAATACTGAGAAATAGGTTCTCAAATTCTATTTTTTTTATAACTTCTTTTTTCATAAGGCTACATATGAATCACATATATAGGATTGGACATGTCTTATAGATTTCAATTTAAAAAATAATTCTTAATTGTTTAAAACTCTATCTATAACATTTAAAGATAGAATAATATTTTCATAATAATTAGGATAGAAATAGAATTGTATTGCATGCAAACCCCTTTTAATGATATTAGTGAGACCAATTGGGTCTCATATCAAGAACCAATTATTAATCAAATTAATAATTTCAATTTAACAATCAAATCCCTATCTGACCAACTGTTCATAAAAGCTCTTCCATAATATGAGATTAAATATTCATGAATAATATTATCTTACATTCAGTCCCCCTCCAGAATCAATTTATTTTAGGCAACTTTATATTGAGCAGGACAAATCACCTATTTGTTCATTCCTAAAATTGCAATCCTATGAACGTAAATAAAAATTATTTAAAAACATTAAAAAAATTATTTTATAAAAAAATAAATTTTCAAAAATAATTTTCAAAAATCACCCGTCGACGAGAATTTAATATCTTCATGGGATATGCATAATAAATTAACTTATAAAAATGAGTATACTGGATCCTATCTGGATATCCATAATTTCTCTAAATGAAATCTAATAACCCAATATTTCAGGTTGTATAAACAAGCTTGACCATCATATCAGCATATACTAAATTATCGAATCGAAAATGATAATATCATCAAGTCTAAAGGACCACGTAACAATAATAATTCTCTATCTCTTAGGTGGCTCGTCCTAGAATCCAAATAAGGTCTTGTGCTACACATATCAAATATGCGCTTATGACATACACCCGAGGAATCTTCATTCCCGATAGTTGAGATTAATCATCACATCTCACATGTCGTTGTCATGCATAATAACCTGTTATAACAAAACTATCCTTTACTAGTTATAGGTTAAGCACAAATTTAAAAAACTTCTGAATTAGATCATATCTTCAAGAAAATGACTGTCACAGTGAATGATCTAACAAAATAATTTTCTAAGGATAATATAACAATTATATAAAGAGCATTGCTTTGGTGCTCCCAAATTAACGTTTTTTTACCATTTTTAATTTGATAAAATAATTAAAACTGTCTAAAAATATGGAAGGGTATTTTTGTCCGACCTACTTACATACTTTCCTAATTATCCTAGTCCAATACCGTTTCTTTGTTTCCTAATTATCCTCCAATATCGTTTCTTTTGTTTTTTGTTACTTCTTGCAAGTTTAGTATTTCTTTGACGCTGACATAAAATTCTTCTGGAACCTAAAAATTTAGCATATACCTAAAAAAAATGAAATTCACCTACTTTCCTAAAAATTTAGCATACACCTAAAAATTGAAATTCTTTTTCGCGTTTGCTCCACTAAAGAGAGGTAATTAATGCTTCTTGTTGAGTTCTCCATTTCCCCATGCAACTCTCTCTCTCTCTCCAAAATCACAGCAACTCTCTCTTTCTTTCGTCCAAAATCACAGCAACTCTCTCTCTGTCTTCAACATCTCCCTATCCACGGCCTTCTTCAACCTTCGTCTTCAACCTTCATTTTCAACCATTGTCTTCAACATTTGTCATCGTTTAATTATTTTGACGCTTTAATGGTAAGTTTATGAAATTTGTTTGATTTTTCGTCTAAAAGTTTTAGTTTTAACCTTAAAGATCGTAGCTTTTTGTTGTAAAAGGTGAAATTTTTCACCTTTTAGTCTGAAAAGTTTTTTGTTTTTTGAAGAAACCAGTTAAAAAACAAAGACACGCATAAGTGAATCTAGATTCACTGCAGTGAATCTAGATTCACTGCAGTGAATCTCGATTCACAGCAAGTGAATCTCGATTCACAGCAGTGAATCCAGATTCAGTATGTGAGGTGTTTGTTTTTTACCATAAAAATCGTAATTTTTTGTTGTAAAAGGTGAAATCTTTTCATGGTTTAAAATTTTATAGCTTGTTTTTTACCATAAGTTTCTTATTCTTTTTGTTTAAAATTTTATAGCTTGTTTTTTACCATAAGTTTCTTATTCTTTAATATAATCCGGATTCACTGGAGTGAATCCAGATTCACTCCAGCGAAAGCTTGGATGGTTAGGATGGTTTTTAATGAATTGTTGAAGAAATAAATGCATGTGCTGTAATTTCGAAGAAATAAACGCATGAGTGAATCTAGATTCACTGCAGTGAATCCAGATTCAGTTATGTGAGGTGTTTGTTTTTTACCATAAAAATCGTAATTTTTTGCTGTAAAAGGTGAAATCTTTTCATGGTTTAAAATTTCATAGCTTGTTTTTTACCATAAGTTTTTTATTCTTCAATATAATCCAGATTCACTGGAGTGAATCCAGATTCACTGGAGTGAATCCAGATTCACTGGAGTGAATCCAGATTCACTGGAGTGAATCCAGATTCACTGGAGTGAATCCAGATTCACTGGAGTGAATCCAGATTCACTGGAGTGAATCCAGATTCACTGGAGTGAATCCAGATTCACTGGAGTGAATCCAGATTCACTGGATTGAATCCAGATTCACTGGAGTGAATCCAGATTCACTGGAGTGAATCCAGATTCACTCCAGCGAAAGCTTGGATGGTTAGGATGGTTTTTAATGAATTGTTGAAGAAATAAATGCATGTGCTGTAATTTTGAAGAAATAAACGCATGAGTGAATCTAGATTCACTGTAGTAAATCCAGATTCAGTTATGTGAGATGTTTGTTTTTTTATCATAAAAATCGTAACTTTTTGCTGTAAAATGTGAAATCTTATCATGGTTTAAAATTTTATAGCTTGTTTTTTACCATAAGTTTCTTATTCTTTTTGTTTTTTATTTTTGCAGATTTGCTATTGTTTGATAAAAGTTTCTTATTCTTTTTGTTTTTTATTTTTGCAGATTTGCTATTGTTTGATAACGAGTTTCAGTTCACTTAATCTGGATTCAATTCAGTGAATCTGGATTCACTCCAATGAATCGAGCTTCAATATAATCCAGATTCAATGGAGTGAATTCAGATTCACTGGAGTGAATCCAGATTCACTCCAGCGAAAGCTTGGATGGTTAGGATGATTTTTAATGAATTGTTGCTGTGTTCTTCATGCGAAGATGGAAGATCAAAGCTTGATAGAAGATGGAAGTGAGTTATAGGGAGCAGGAAGTGAGTTAGAGAGAGAAATGGGGAAGTGAAAGGACGTAGCACGTTGATAGTAAGAGAGAGTATTAAAGGACGTGTTGTATTTTTGGTTTTAATCATTATCTCCAGTTTCCAATGTTGCCAGCCACCATTAATGTAATGAATTGTTCTAATTTTACCATTTTCACATTAATGATGTGTATTAAATTTGTCTATATTTACAATTCTGCCATCGAAATGTAGGCCATTGGATTAGATAGATTGGAGGGTTAGGATTGGTTTTTAGTTCTCTAGGTTTTTATTATGAAGAGATTTTTTTTTCTTTCTATAACATTAACCAAGTTGTTTAATAAAAGAAATAAAAAGATAAAAAGATAGAAAATAAAAAAAGATATAGAAGAAATAAAAGAGAATTAATCACTTATATTTAACATGGTGTATGAGGAAAATTAGATATTTTTTTGGCAAAATTAATCACGAATAAGAGAAATAAAAGACAGAAAATAATGCAATACATGAATAAGTTTTGGAAGAGTTTATAGTTCAAAAGCAATAAGAAACGAAGAAGGAAGAATGCTAGAAAAGGACGGAAAAAATAGAGACGCGTTCATTAGTTGTATAGTTGTAACTAATCACAAATTATATTTCTCTTCTTATTTATACTTCCTAAAATAACCTTTTTTTATCTAAGTGAAATTACTCTTTTGGGTGTGGAACTCCTCTCAACTACCTTATCCCTCAAATTTAGGATGTGAGAGAGATTTTCAAGGAAACAAACTTCACCAACCGCTTCCGTACTCAATTGGAGCACCAAGCTGTTGGCTTATATAAAAGATACCCAAATAATATGTGCAACAATAAAACTTAATTAATATTCAATAAAAATGTATTGGATGTTTAAGGGCATATAACACTACTCTAGCAACATTTATGTAGAAGACCTAGACTTCTTTTGGTATTCACTTGGGATACACGCTCTCTCTTGTATCTGTGTGTGAACGGGATTTTACCCTGTTTTTGCTTTCCTTGCCAACTTGACTATGGTTAAACTTGTTATGTATCTTTTTTTAAAGCTTAACTCTTGGACTCTTAGTTTTCTGTTTCTACGAATCCATGGAAAAATGTCCTCGCATCAAAAGTTCTTTGGCAGAGACAAAAAAATTCAAATCTACACTCAATCTAACAAAAAAATATTTCAAAAACATGAAACTTTCAAGAATTCTTAATTTGTCAAATTTCTCAAATTCAAACATTGGAGTCAGTGAGACTCTAAAACCCCAAGGCCCAACCTTGCAAACTTAGGTTGAGGTTCAGTTTCTCAAAGCGGAAAAAAAAGTAGTTTAGGGTATGTTTGGTAACCATTGTGTTTTTTTGGTTGTGTTTTTTAAAAAAACACCATGTCATGGTGTTTTATTTTCAAAAGTGTTTTCAAAACACCATTTTAGTTTTAGCATATGATACACACCCAACCAATTAAACCTTACTCTCACCCGTTGCCACTCCCCACCACCAACCACTTGTCGGCCGTTAGTCGTCGCCGCCGCCGCCTCCGGCCGTCGTCCGGCTAGCGGGTGGTTGTATTTATTTTCTTTACATTTTAACTTTCATGTTCATTCTTGTATTTATTTTAATTGTAACTGCAAGGAGGAGCGCATCCAAACTTAAAGTATGAGCATATGGAAATAGCAGTCTTTGGGGAACGATTGATGCGATAGGTTAATGGCCTCTGGTTCCAGACTGGAAGCTTGTACATTGCAGACTAGAAGCTTGTACATTGTATCTTGATACTTTTGTTCTCGTGTAACGAAGGGGAAAGCTTGTGGTCTTCTGTGTTGTATATACCAGAAGCTTGCATGATAAAATATTGTGATCTGGAAGAGGTTGAATATAGTTGTCGTAATTTTCCTCAACTCTGTCAGTTTTCTTGCCCTGGATGTACTCAATTTTTCTTTTATTTTGTTGTGTTATTATCCTCGTGCTACGCTGTTCATGCTTCTGCCAAGATTTTGCTTGGGTAAGAAGCATAGAAATTTGTGAGATGTTAACATTTCGGATGGTGCCGATCAATCTTATGTTGCTGATGTAGATTTATATGGAAGTTTTATGGCCAACGGCAGTATGTAATGCAACACTCAAATCTGCAAGAAGTAATGAAGCAGGTGAGCGAGTGATTCAAAAATTGATAATATATATACAGTCAACCACACAATTTGGGAGCTTTTTTCAATGCCTATAATTCAAAAAAAATTTAAAAAAAATTCTAATACGTCACCACCATCATGAAACAATGATGAATAATTGTTCAACATGTTTTAATGACATTGATAATATATATATGCATTAGGCTCAAAATGTATTTTAGTGACATTACAATATAATATACATTAATTTCAAAACACATCCCGATATTACCCACCACGATCGTTCCACATCCTTTGGGCCAAACGATCTCGAAACCTTGACATCTCACGAAGGTGCTCTGGGCCGACATTGACCGGTATGGTTTGTTGTTCTTGTGCAGTCATATCATCTTCTTCAAGCTCCACATCTTCATTTTCAAACTCGACAAATAATGGATCTCCAGAATCATACATTCGAATCACATTGTGAATAACGCAACATGCTAATGCTATATATTTTTGTTTTCTCAAACTATATGATGGCATATCTCTTAAAACTGGAAATCTTTTTTTCAATACCCCAAA
This sequence comes from Asparagus officinalis, assembly GCF_001876935.1. Lineage (NCBI taxonomy): Eukaryota > Viridiplantae > Streptophyta > Magnoliopsida > Asparagales > Asparagaceae > Asparagus > Asparagus officinalis. The sequence goes on from NC_033798.1 coordinate 6,153,453, forward strand.
GCATCGTTCTATAACATTCCTTAATGATGAATGCAAGTAATTGAATAGTTCTCTAGTACCTTGCGGTGGAAGATTTTGCCCTCGATAATCATTCAAATGATATCGTTCTCCACGGTACGGTGAAAGAAAACCCGGCATATTGGTATATCCAGAGTCAACCAAATAATACTTTCTTGCAGGGGGCATAGGGAATTTGTTTGCGGGATTGCTAATGCACTCTAAGAAAATTCTTGAATCATTTGCACTTCCTTCCCATCCACTCATAACAAATGTGAACCGCATATCAAAAGAGCAAGCACACATCATATTCATTGTCGGCACAATTTTCTTTCCACGATATGGAACTTGACTATCTTGCGGCACACAAGCTGAAACATGAGTTCCATCTATAGCACCTACACAATTTTGTCATGTAATATATATATTACTATTAGAACGATAGTAAAAAAATTCACATAATTAATGTAGGAAGGAATATATACATACCTTGAAATAAGGATAATACTTTGTGGTATATGATATCTCTGGTGGAGTTGCATCGTATGATGGAGGAACGATGACATATTTGGTTAGAGAGCAAATTGCATAAAGGACCTTCTTAAAATATGTAGAGATGGTCTCTAGTGAGTGCTGAAAACATAGGATGAAACATGAATACTTTGTGGTACATGAAAAGTGGAATCAACATGTATTTATTATATGGAATCAACATAGGATGAAACATGAATAAATAGTATCCACATGAAACATGAATAAAAGTATCCACATGAAAAGTGGAATCAACATAGGATGAAACAGGACTCCTATTGATGACTTGAGCAATTCCTATTTAGTATTTGAATATGAATGTGCATATATCGTATCATTATTACAACTCACCCCACAAGTCTTCAATTTACTAGAACACAAACATAATTTTAAACACACACAAAAGTCCTCGACCAGTTTAGAATCTTAACTTAATTTCAAAGGCACAGGAACTAACCAAATATATATTGCACATAGTACTCTTCCAACTTAATTCTAACATCCAAATCTTCTTCATTAATTCTCAGTGAGATACCAAACATTAACCCAACCATCAGAACATCTACTTTTCATATCACACACAATGACTTTGGTTTTTTCAGCGAGAGCAAACAGAGATGGGAAAGTTAAATCCCCAGACCATTTATCATGCTCAAAGAAAAAGAAAAAAAATCTTTCCGTTAACAACCTTGACTTTAGAACATGTCTAAAGGAGTCTAAATTAAAACATCACCCCAAAATTTATCACACAGTTATTATTTCAGCAAATAATTGAAAGGTAAAAGGGGAACAAATCTAATACATTCTCGTTTTCGTTTTTAATTTTGACCTGCAGATCGAATGATGATAGCTGTAAAAAAATATAGTTTATCCACAAAATTAGAAGAAAAAGAAAAAAGAATGGAATTATCCTAACAAATATACCAAGCATCTCCAAAAGAATATTAGGTATAACTCACAAACAGATTCAGTTATTAGCACGTAAAATGGGAACAAATATCACACAGAATAAATGAGGAAAAAAACCGACCTTGATTTCGGAGGGTCGGAGGGTCGGAGGCGGCGTCGGAGGGTCGGAGCTGCGCTGATTTGGAGCGGAGGTAGCGTCGAAGGCTTCAGCGAGGTCGGACGCTTCAGCGAGGTCGGAGGCTTCGTCGAGGTCGGAGGCTTCGTCGGAGGCTTCAGCGAGGTCGGAGGTGGCGTCGGAGGGTCGGAGGCGGCGTCGGAGGGTCGGAGCTGAGCCGATTTGGAGCGGAGGCGACGAAGTTAGGGCTGAGGGAGAGAAAAGGGGTCGGGGTTGATTTGGGGGAAAATGAGACGGGAACTTGAAAACACCTTTTAGGTGTTTTGGAAAAAGCGTGTTTTTTCTGTGTTTTGTGAAGGGCAGCTCAAAAAAACACCTCAGTTCCCAAACGTGGGTATACGTTTTTTTTGGAAAAAAAAACGAAAACGGGATAAACACACTGGTAGCCAAACGCTCTCTTAGTTTTTGGATTAATGGGCGGATAATCAATGGTTAAGTTAGTGGTCAAAATTTGCCTGACCTAACAAAATTTGTTTAAGTTCCGATATGGTTATTTACCACACTAGGTTAGTTCTGAGCTAATTTATACTCTACTAAAATCAATTTTAATTCTACAAAGCGAGATTATTTCAAATTGTCAACCATGTCTGCTTATTGAAGGTCAAGGCGAGTTCAGATCCTATCAAACTCCGCACCGCATGGGAGGTTCGAAGCTATACAGGCAGGCCCAGCCCTGGGGTAAGCCCACCAAGCCCCGAGGCTGGGGCAACCCAAAGCCGGGGGGCAACCAATTTTTTTTATATAATGTAGGGTTATAATTTATAAACATAAAATTACAAGCTTTAACATGATGCGGACTTAGTATTGTGGTTGTCACGCCCCGCTTCCCAAAATACCCGGGAATTGGAACGCGAGCAAGCCCGCGACGTATTAGACTGAGAAGAGATAAGTGCTAGACCCCGTCTTCTCAATCTAATACGCTAAGCGTCAAGAAATAAAGTGAAGGTACAGGTCCCCGATCACAGATAGTAAGAATATAAAGACAACCCAGAATAAAAATAGACATATCATCAATGGTAAATCATCTAAGACATAAAATACGGGTCAAACATACCCTTATACAAATCTAAACAAATGAATACTAAAGAGATACAAAATACACTGATCAAATAGAAATGGAATGTAGTACAAAAGAAAATGGAGGGAAATAACTAAACTTGAGATTCTTCTTCTGCTCCGTCTCCAAGGCACTCCTGCTGAGAATCCTCTAGCTCTTGGTGATTTTCCAGCTGAACCTGTTCTTCCTCTAAGTCTGACGTACACCAGAGAGAACAGGTGTACGTCAGGTGCATGGCGCACGGCAAGACCCGACCCCACAAAGAAAATAGAACGAACGGAAATCCAGTGCGAAAAACGATACGATAACAGAAACAACAAAAGAACGTACAACTGAAATCCACAAATCAACATGAAAATACTACTAAATCATGATAACATAAAGCATCCAAAATCGATCAGGTAACGAGGTCATGCAGCTAATGATCAGAAATCTTCCAAGCAACAAGGGCATACACTAGATGGAATTAATACTTAAAAATCTATAACAAGAGACGTAGTACGTCGAGCGAAATAATCCAAACAAGGAAACCCTCATGTATATACCATATGTCTCAAATTATAGATAATTAAATATTAACCCTGATCTATGTATGAAAAGAAACACAACTGTCCTACATCTCACAATAATCCATACCTAGCACAGCAACAAGGTCATGTAACTAGCCATTCTAAAACTCACTGGTCCACATCTCATATAAAGTCAACGCTCATATCACCGGATAACTGACTGTTCACAAATCCTCTACGCGCATCCAATACCGCTACACGAATCGGTCAGAGGACTACACGCAATCCGATCTCGGCCTGGTCCGAACTTAGGCAAAGCTCAGGTGACGAAACAAGTCACGGACTAAAGTGACTACACGAATTCACTTTAGACCAACAAACCAACCCCAGTGACTACACGAATTCACCGGCGTGGGCTGGAAGATACATCAACAGTCACATCCAAGCACATGAACATTAACTTCCCCATCCCAACTCTTCTCGTTTTCTAAGTCAACCATAATCCTCATTGAAACTCGGGTTCACCACCTAAACTCAGTCAACACACTCACACATGTCACTAAGTCTGTTCATGACGCACGAGGCCACTAAGTCATGAACTACTAAGAGTTCTCAAACACAACATGAATAACACATAACAGACATGTCAAATACATTAAATAAATGCAAAACGTGAAATATGATCGTAAACAGTAAAAACATACTTGTAGTCCGGTTTCACCAACATCTTGTTATCCAGCCATCTAAACTATTCATATAAAATCATAAATTACTTAAATCTAAAATAGATAATTATCTTTGCGAATAAATTCCTTTAAATCATCATAATTATCAAAAATATAATTCTTTTGCCGAAAATAATTTCTTTTAAATTATTATAATTTTTCTAAATGATCCGTTCTCAAACAAATTCTTTTAATTAATATAATTATCCAAAAAGATTCCACTACCGAAATAAATTCTTTTAATTCATAATAATTATTCTAAAATAATCTTTTCTCAAAATAAATTCTTTTTAATTATTATAAATTCTCTAAATTGGTTCCGTGATCAAAATAATTTCTTTCACTTCATTACCATTATTTCGAAAATACTATTTATCACACAACTATGATATAAATCAATATTATTCACCAAACAACCCACGCAATTAATTATAACACAAACTAATCTACACATAAAAATATTGAAACGGCAATAAGGAGAGGAGAGGTCTTGCCTCGGGGTTCGACGGCTCGGGCTGACGACGACGACTCGACGCCGGGGCTGATCGGAGTTCGACGGAGGCGAACTGGGGTGGTAGAGGTAGCGGAGGAGGAGCGCGGGCGTGCGGGGCGTCGGAGGAGGAGAACGTGGGTTGGGTGCAGTTGGAAGAGAGAGAACGATGGAGGAGAGAGAGAAATAGGGAGGCGGCGTGAAAATGAAAACGAAGAGAGAGAGAGGGGGAAATTATATATATATGCAGGATATTAGGGTTTAGAGTTAGGAAATTCAACCAAAAATAATTAAAATAAATAATTACGTGTACTTAAAAATTAAACTAATTACAGAATAATTATCTACAATTAAAAACGTACATGTTGTGCTAATATAACAGTTGATACGAAATAGTCGAAATATATCCATATTGTATAATTAAACAAGAATAATTAATAATAAAAATATTTCTACTTAAATTTAAAATTAAATAATTATGGGACAATTATGTACACAGTAAAACGTACTAGTTATACTAATACGACAGATAATATATAACACTAGAAATAATATAATAAATTATACCGAAATCACGTAATTAATAATACTATGTATTATGTGAAATAATTTGTAATAATATTAATAACACAATATATTATTTAAAATAATACGTAATAGTACCGATAACACAACAAATTAATTCGAGAAATTTTTGCCGCATAAAATAAATTTATAAATATCAAAATCATTTAAATAAATATATAATCAGATTTTTAAATCATAGAAAATTATAGAAAATCGAGAAAATACAAATACTCTTTTAAAATATAATAATTAAATATTTTAATATCAGAAAATTATTTTAATTAGTATTAAAAATTCATGGTCCTTACATTCTACCCCCCTTAAAATAAATTTCGCCCTCGAAATTAAACCCAAGGACAGAGATATGGAAAGAGAGGCTCACCCAACGCATATAGAGAAGAATTCAAAATAAATTGCATATCCATAAGCAAAAGGGGAATGTAAGACAAGAACAGCACAAGCTGAGATACAAGTTGTGATAACTAAGATATCGCTATCGCATCTCAGACTCGTAATAAAATCCAAGTAAATACTATGATACAAACATATTTAACTGTGTGAACTTGTTATACAGTACTTGTAAATATATAAGAAATCTAATCAGTATAAAGTATAAGATAAGCAATAACATAGAATCAAAACAATAGGTACAATATAAATAAACAATCATATAGAGTGAATCATGCAAATAATATACAAGCTTTCCTAGAAACAAAGCTGAAACATATTAAGTAAGAATAAGGTCAAGTAAGAACAATAAATCTAAAGCAAACACAAAAATAAGTCAAATACAATAGAAAAAGACAGAAACATAAACAACATAATAAGAAAAGTCGGAAAATCTAAGATACATAACAGTTTAAACAAAAAATAATGGCAGGGTATAACAATGGTTAATCACAAATAAAAAAAAAATTAATTATGAAAAACACAATCAATACATGTTCAAACTAAAGATATTAAAAACACAATGTAAGATATAATATCAATAAAAACGAGTAAATGAGCAAAAAAACAACATCAACAGGATCATATAACAAAATAGAATGATATAATAATAAGTTGAAATCAAGGATAATAGGAAAAGCAATCATAAGGCAATTAGAATAATAATACATACAAAATAAACACAAATAAAAAGAAAATATATTTAATTGATGGAATGATGAAAAGTAGTCTGAAACATAGAAAGATACAAAGACAGTCAAATATAAATAGTTAAACACAATTATTAAAATAATTATACAATCAAATAATCATGTAGAGTAGTATACAAAATTTAGTAGATAAATAATTCATTACACAATATTGGGAAATTACAAATTGTATACACAGAAATTAGAATGCGACAAACAATATAATTATGTAAAAATAAGCAACGTAATGCAAGTGGAATGTTAGATGGTAATTGAACATAAACCAAAAAGATATGATATACAAAAGAATACAAAGCAGATAAACATGGAAGAACAAGGTGATATGACACAACAACATATAAGAAATGGATTATACATAGTATATCATATCAAAACAAAATAAATAATTATAGTCGTATATCACAATAATAATTATCGACAACACACACTTTATATAAATATCATGACTAAATAAAGGAAGCAAACTAACCTGAACAAAGAACAAAATAAAAAATAAGTATTAGAATGAATATGAAACTGTATATAGAAAATAAGTAAGCAAAACACAAACAAAACTAAGAAAGATGAAATGATTGATAAATTAAATCAAACAATGATGATACATGTAATTAGAAGTAAAGAATGAAATGAAATGTACTAAACGAAACTACTTTATACGTAATAAAACAAGCTAGATAATGCACTTATATCATAATATAAAATAGTAGACAATGAAAAATGTCTAAAATATACTAAAACACGAGGATAATGCAGTATTATGACGCAATATTACTAGAAAAGCACAAGATATAAAACAAGAATGCAGAACAATCAAGCATAAGAACAATAAAGATTATAATAAGGTATACAGAACATACATAATCACAATTGAAAATAACATTAAGAATAAACATAGATAGAGTCACATCGATACATATAGCAACAAACAGATGCAAATCATAATAATAATCAATAACAGGATGAAGCGATACACAATAATTACTAGCATACAAACAGTTATATAAAACAAATTAAATAATACCAAATCATAGTCAGGTTCAAGAAACACAAATAAAATCAAGTATAAAAATAAAAGATATAAAAGCAAAGTGATAAACAAGATTCAGAACATATGATGTATATAACAAATATAATCATTATGTATAATAAGCGTTAAAAATGAAAACACATACATAATAATAAGCATATAAAAAGTATGTATACTCATGGTACTAATCATGCTAACAAAAATAAATTTTGATGGAAGGAGTCACAAAATATTATATGATAAAATAGACATAAGAGTAAACACGTGATTCAAGATAAACATATTATATAAAACATAATAAGAAGAAAATAATTATATATTTGACAAACAATATGATAAATTAGAAGTATTAATAATATTCATAAATATAGACAAGATACAACAATAATAATCATCACTATATAAAATCAATTTAGACATAGTAGTATATTGTATAATAGTCAAAATCATATAAATACAATCAGTGTAATATACATAAATAGAATGTATAATACATAAAACATGAACTATGAAAGATAAAATAGATTTATAAACAAATGAAAACGTACAATATAACATTATATGTGATACATAATATAATATAATAAATAATATAGAATTCAATGCAATCAAATGATACACAAGTCAAGTCAAAGAAAATATAGTGTAAAATAATAACATATAAAATAATGACAGGCACGAGGATAGAGGAGTTATACAAAGAGAGGATAATCGCGAAGCGATGGGACAAGAACCGTTGTGAACTCCGGAGTCAAAGAGTGATAAGATATGGACGAAATGAACACCAAGCCCCGAGGCTGGGGCAACCCAAAGCCGGGGGGCAACCAATTTTTTTTATATAATGTAGGGTTATAATTTATAAACATAAAATTACAAGCTTTAACATGATGCGGACTTAGTATTGTGGTTGTCACGCCCCGCTTCCCAAAATACCCGGGAATTGGAACGCGAGCAAGCCCGCGACGTATTAGACTGAGGAGAGATAAGTGCTAGACCTCTTCTTCTCAATCTAATACGCTAAGCGTCTGGAATTAATACAATACGAAGTCACAGGTCCCCGATCACACATAGCAAGAATATAAAGACAACCCAGAATAAAAATAGACATATCATCAATGGTAAATCATCTAAGACATAAAATACGGGTCAAACATACCCTTATACAAATCTAAACAAATGAATACTAAAGAGATACAAAATACACTGATCAAATAGAAATGGAATGTAGTACAAAAGAAAATGGAGGGAAATAACTAAACTTGAGCTTCTTCTTCTGCTCCGTCTCCAAGGCACTCCTGCTGAGAATCCTCTAGCTCTTGGTGATTTTCCAGCTGAACCTGTTCTTCCTCTAAGTCTGACGTACACCAGAGAGAACAGGTGTACGTCAGGTGCATGGCGCACGGCAAGACCCGACCCCACAAAGAAAATAGAACGAACGGAAATCCAATGCGAAAAACGATACGATAACAGAAATAACAAAAGAACGTACAACTGAAATCCACAAATCAACATGAAAATACTACTAAATCATGATAACATAAAGCATCCAAAATCGATCAGGTAACGAGGTCATGCAGCTAATGATCAGAAATCTTCCAAGCAACAAGGGCATACACTAGATGGAATTAATACTTAAAAATCTATAACATGAGACGTAGTACGTCGAACGAAATAATCCAAACAAGGAAACCCTCATGTATATACCATATGTCTCAAATTATAGATAATTAAATATTAACTCTGATCTATGTATGAAAAGAAACACAACTGTCCTACATCTCACAATAATCCATACCTAGCACAGCAACAAGGTCATGTAACTAGCCATTCTAAAACTCACTGGTCCACATCTCACATAAAGTCAACGCTCATATCACCGGATAACTGACTGTTCACAAATCCTCTACGCGCATCCAATACCGCTACACGAATCGGTCAGAGGACTACACGCAATCCGATCTCGGCCTGGTCCGAACTCAGGCAAAGCTCAGGTGACGAAACAAGTCACGGACTAAAGTGACTACACGAATTCACTTTAGACCAACAAACCAACCCCAGTGACTACACGAATTCACCGGCGTGGGCTGGAAGATACATCAACAGTCACATCCAAGCACATGAACATTAACTTCCCCATCCCAACTCTTCTCGTTTTCTAAGTCAACCATAATACGGGTCTCTGGGTCTTACTCACGTCACACAGGTCATTCTAGTCATAAACTACTAACGATTCTCAATACAATCAGGAACAATAAAAACAGACATGTCAAATACAGTAAAATAATCACAAACATGAAATGTAATCATGAATCAACAACTACGCACTTCATAAAATAATTCCTTTCCCAAAATAATTTCTTTTAAAAATTATTTCTCATTATAATAATCCAAAATATTCTCTTTCCTAGAATAAATTCTTTAAAATTATTTCTCATCAATTATTATTCTAAAATAATTCTTTTTCTCAAAATAAATTGAGGATGCATTTCATTAGTTTTTTTTTCAAACACGTGCATATGTAAGATGACTTAATTGAAGAATTCGCTTCAAAAAATTCAAGGAGAAGTAATCTTCTTTGAATTAAATTGTAGCACAAATATAATCTTTTCTTATATGAATATTGATTTTGTAAGAGAATATTATCAGTTTGAGCCCAATATAGAACGCTAAATAGTATTATATGTATTTATTTTTATCGTTATTAATCGTACTAATTTTTTAATATAAGTGGTAACTAAAATTGGATTGGGCTAGGACAACCCAAACCTTGGGGCCTCCCTGTATATAGGGGGCAGGAAAAATACCCTAACTATCCCCCTATTTGATATCTCAATAGCTTAGAACATCCCACACCACCATACAGAGCATTTTAATAGGATCTGAACTCCAAGGTGAGGACCCATAATTTAGGATATGTTTGGCTACTATTTATTTTATGATTCTTTATAAGTTATCTATTATTTATTTTTACTTATTTTGTTAGAGAGCAGGATGGTCTTTTAATACCGATAAGTAAATCTCCTTATAAGTGGACAAAAAATAAGTTGAAGAATCTCAACTTATTTTGTTGATATTCATAATTAGAAAATAATTATTAAGTAAATATTTAACAACATGATTTTGAGGCCTTATAAGTAAAAATACACTTATTTTGGGGCCTTGAAACATTTTTCCCAAGTTTTTTTTAAAAAAGTTAAAGTGAAAAAAATAAGTGTTAATTGGGATGATTTGATCGTGGATTCTGCAGTCCTTATTTTTATGGGTCAGGCCTGAACAAGGGTGCTAAGCGTTAATGTGCTAGTTCTGGGCCAGCAAGAAAGCCCATAAACTTACCACCGAATGTCCTCCCACTCCCATCACTCTCAAGAGTGACATATTAGATCATTACATCCTGCGATGGATAAATATGAGGACAAATTTTCAAAACCAACCCATTTGATAAACTATTCCCAAAAAAAGACCCATTTCAGTTTTATTTGTAAAAACCGACCTGGTTTCAGCCTCAGCGCTGAAACCAGGTCGGTTTTTGAAAAAAAAATTCCGAAACTTCACGGGAGTTCAACTCCCGTGAAGTTTTGTTATGTGAAAAAACTTCACGGGAGTTGAACTCCCGTGAAGTTTCGTAAAGTTTTTTAGAAAAACCGACCTGGTTTCAGCGACAGTGCTGAAACCAGGTCGGTTTCTCTAAATAAATCCCAAATGGGTCGTTTTTTGCAATTAGTTTATCAAATGGGTTGCTTTTGAAAATTTGTCCATAAATATGATTATTTTATTTATTTATTTATTTATTAAACAATACCGTTTTGGGTCTTCAGGCTGGAGTGAGCTCAGCGCATGGAATCAACGAACGGAATCTTTTGTTTAGAGAGAGCTGAGCCCTGAATTCTTATTTCCTCTTGTTTTTGGCTGAACCCATGGATTCAGATCACTTACCCAACAGGTCAATTTCAATCAAACTTTCATCAAATACTGTTATTTTTTTTTTCCTTTTTGTTGCACATTGAGTTGCTTTGTTTCTCTGCTGATGGGTTTTTGTGTAGATTCTGTTTGTGAAGTAGTGCAATTTTTCAATTAGAAATTGATTGCTAATTTGGGGGTTTTTCTGCTTTGGGATGATGGGTATAAGTGCAAAGAGTAGTTGGGTTTTGTTGGATTTGAGAAAGAACCCCAAGGGTCATGAAGAAATTCCAGTTGAAATATGAAGTAGAGGACTGAGAATTGTTGGGATTGAAAGGCAGAAACTTGAAGGGTCACTAGTTTTACTTGAACTGCCTGTTGAACAACAACAGCAACCTTATCCCAAATTTTTACTTGAACTTTTTTACTTGAATTGCTAATGACATTTATGTAGGCGTCAAAAAATTGCTTATTTGTTTGTAACAAGAGGTCTTATAAAAAGGCTTGTTTCTTTGAATTCATTGTATTCGATAAACGATTTGTAATGGGTTCAGCAAATAAAATAATTTCCGACGCAAACAATTTATTTTATTTATAGTGGTCTAAAGAACAGAGAATAAGTAAGTACTGTATTAGAATTTAGGGCATTGTCGCCAGCTATGTTACGCGGATATGAATACAGGTGTGGATGTGGGTATGGGTACGGGAAATTGTTAAAAGGTTTGCTTCTTGGACACAACTATAATAATAATAATCTAAATGAGAGCTATTGGTTTTCTCATTCATATGCTATGAATGTCAAATTTTATGTAATATTTTTATGTTCTTATCATTATATCGATTTATAAGTTGAAAATTGTTTGCTTTTGAACCCAATATTCAGAAGGCCTTCTAAAATTATCATTCTGAAGTAGTTACGGGGATGAAATGAATTCGATCCTTGTCCAACAAGTTTCAATTAGTGTATGTGAAGTGTAGGATATATGTCCAAGAAGTGTACGATGGGCGTTTCAAATTAGAGCATGTATTGTATAATTGAGTACATGGTTGAAATAAATCCAACAAGTGCTCAATGAAGTTTCGACGTATGCTATGGGTATCACAAGGGCACGATGCTATTAGGATATTCATATGTGAGTATAGTCCCACATTGGAAAAATAAGAAAGATTCATGGGTTTAAATAGGATTCTCAGATAGAACTAGTACCCGTGAAACATAGGTAGTTGGGCAATCGATTTTATTGAGCTAAATATTCCTGAATTTTTTTTGCCAAACTAGCAAGTACAAAATAATTGTTGGGTTTGTTCTGTAATTAGTCATGTGTATCAAAAAATGCCAAAGTGGAATATCATGTTTATACTTCATGATCTTACTAGAAGATCTATTGAAGAAAGTTGCTTGTACTGATTCTGAAAAAAGGAGTCTTGATAGGATAATAAGAGAAATTCTGTATTGAATTTCACTTTATAAGAATTTTTTTGCACCAAGTAGATGTCATGGGCTCAGATGTAGCACTATACATGTCATGAGTTTATTAATAGCTACATTGCCATGCATATTTTTGGAGGTCTAGCTATTTCATCCCCCATTATCATTGAAACCTTTTGTTCGTATATATCAATGGGAAACTTCGGTGCTAATTACTGCCTAAAGGGTTACAGCCCATGCTATATTGTTGGAAACTAAGTATCTTTAAGTCATTGATGTCTGCAGTTTACAGTCAATGCTATATTGATAGTTGAGACCGTCAGTGTTATATGCAATCACCCAAAAATCATAGTAAATCTTGCCCTATATACCCAGTAAGAATCGCACCGGTACTTGTTTAAGAGATTGTAACACCCTTATATTCAAATATGAGGAGTCATCTCTTCATACACTCTTACAATTCACCATTTAGAAGGAATGGGCGTCATCGATTATACTACCAGATTCTTAGCTTCATATATTTTCAGTGATTTGTATATATTATGTGTATTGGTTTTTAGGGTGCAGTTATGGTAGTGATGATGGCTGGACATTTAGAATCAATAAGTTCTTATCCTGAATTCTTTGTGGATACTATAGTTTTAAGTGCTGGTCTTGTTTGCTTTCTGTCATTTCCGAATTCTTTATAATTGACACACTCATATTTGAATATAAGTGTTTGAGATTGAGTAGGGGCCTTTGCTTGACCGCTAAATCTATAAATAATGGTTAATGTAGTCCATTCTAGGTCTATTTTCTGCTCTGCTTCCTAACTTATCAACAGAGAAAATGTAAATTATATTGCACCGCTTCATAAATTACACTTGCAAATGTCATCTTCACTCATAAAGTTCCTTCTATGTTGTGGTGAGAATTGAAGAGTATAATTTTGTAGTCTGACAAATATAATTGAGAATTATATTGCACCACTTCATAAATTACACTTGCAAATGTTATTTTACAGAGTAGTGTTTCCTTTTCCCCCCTAAAAAGTCATTTTAAATGTTTGTATAATGGTATTTGCACCTGATTGCTCTTGATACCTTTCTTTCTAAACCCCTTCGACTACACCAAAGTTCCAAGGTGGTTGTTACAAATTTTATTCACTAATGATACCAATTATCTGCAATTGGTTAGTTCTGCGGTGTTATATTGTTGCAATAATTCTGCAGGAAACATATTATGGCAACAAAGTCAAGAAGTTTATATAAATTCCAAATTCAGCGAGTTTCCCCCTTTTTAACCCTGATGCTTTTTTCTTCTTCTCTTCTATCTTAATTCAGCTTATTTCCTGCTGGAGACCACTCTGCCAACATTATTGAATTAAACAAAAAGAGGAAGCTGCCATGTTATGAGCTTGAAAACTCAGATTCACCACTGCTGAAGCATAGAAATTGTGATCGATACGGTAGTTCTGATCATCCACAAATCATAACCAATCATAACTCTATGGAAGCAGAGCTAATTGACGGTGGCATAGATAATAGTTTGGAAATAGAATCTGAAAATGACAGTATAAGCTTCATTGGAGTTTCTGATAATAAAATCACATCTGAAGTTGATATTAAAGTTGAAAATCCTTCAATGTCTTCTTCCCAGGATAAACTATGTGCAGAGAACCAATTTGAGGATGAAACAATTGAAGAGATTTACTCCAATGACGTAGCACCTTTCTTGCTTGCTTCTGGAAAATGTAGCATTGAGCAAGGTATAAATACTTTCATGGCGTAGAACTTCCCTATTCTTTTTGTCGGTATTTGCTTTCTTCTGATTGTAGTTACTGAGTGCATATTGTAGGCAAGTGCTCATGGGCTAAGCCTAAATTTTGTGCCTTTGCCTCAAATATTTAATGTGGTTTCACGTATCTTTGGGATTCTTTGGGGGATGCTCTGTAGAATATGTACATGGAGGAAGGAGAGAGCGATATGTGTCATATCACGAATTTTGATGCTTATATCACTAATATCTATGAGTGCATTTACTAGTGCCTGTCCACTGATAGTGATTGTACGAGGATGCTCTATGGAATATGTACATGCAGGAAGGAGAGAACGATAGCTGCCATATCACGAATGTTGATGCTTATATCACTGATATCTATCAGTGCGTTTACTACTGCTTGTCCACTGATAGTGATTGTACTAAAAAACTAGAGATTGCAATGACATGCACTAATATGCTTTGTGTGACTCTGTAGAGAGCCCTTCGTATCTTTACTATAAAAAACAATTAACAAAAAGTAAAGTTTCCATAATAGAAATTATTATTATATTTTCAGCTTAGATTTCTATAATTTACTTAGATTCTGTGAATAGTTTATTCTTTTTAAATGAAAAAAAACCATTCTCTGACACTACAAAAAAAAGAATAATCATGCTTTTTAATAGTGTTTTAGCCATAGATCTTTTTTATTACTGTCGTGTTTGTGCTTTAACTAATTGAATATCCTGGCTTCGCCCCTGCAGATGCTCGATTGGGCACGAGTAAACCCACCATTGATCAAGAGTTCGAGCAGTACTTTTCTGCCCTCATGCTTTAGAGAGAAATGTATATGTATGTGTATTTATTAGATTTTAGTTTTATAACCAGGGTGGGTATTGTTGTTGTACCATAAACAACATTAGCATTTCCTCTTGACCTGGTAAAATTTTATGATTTCTGAGCTCAAGTAGACAATTTTAAGGTCTTTTCTCTCGATTGCTGACTGTTTGAATTAGAGTTGACAGGTTCCTTGTTTGAGAGACTTCTTTCTTTATTAGGATTACAGCGGGCCTTCAGAATTGTTATTAGCAACTTCATACGTTCTTAAATGTTGTGATATGTGATTTGTACAGTATTTTAGTTCGAGGTTTTTCTTTGCACATGCACAGCAAAATTGTGGATAAACAGATTCGAGGTCATAATCACTTTTTCTAGAGGAGATGTTATTTTTTTCTGAAAATTGAAGGATGAAAACAAGTGATTAATTATCGATAAGCTAAGCCACGATGTTAGTTATGATGATTATATATATATGTTGGTTCGTGTGAGAGTATTCGAGGCATGTTCCCAGTCTAGAGCAAAGAAAATTTTCAACGTATCAGATTCATTAGATGCTTGTTTGTCGAAAAAATAAGAGAGTGCTTGGGATAATGCTTCTCTCCAAGTTCATTCTATCGGGTACTGATATGAGAATTCTCATCAACAGGAATAGAATATGAATAGATCAGATTCACTGGATACTTTCTGATAAATTGAGGGTAAATATAGTAGACATCTTACGTATTATGGAAGGTATAGGTGCAAAACATGAAGATTTGGATATTTTAAAAATCTATTTTATTGCAACAGAACTCGAAGTTATAGTGAGAACCGAGAGTTGTAGTTTTCTTTAACGTAACATGCATTTGCAGGATGTGTGTTCTTCTTTTATAGCTCGAAACATGTATTTGATAAAATGATGTCTTCTTCTGTCATCAGCTCTTTGATACTTGCTCAGGGAGGGTTTTCTTTGTAAAGGATTTGAAGTTGGATTTACTCAACATTAAAGTTTTTTGTTACACCAAACGTTCTAACATATGGCAAAATTTGGTGTTATAATATAGGGTTACTTGCTAACAGATCCCCTATAGTATTACTCAATTGCGAATAGACACCTTACAGTTCTGTTAAAAGGTATAGATCCTCTGAGTGTCCTTTTTCCCCTCAAATCTGAAAATTGTTAAAAATATTTGAGGATGCGGGCAGACCCCCTATTGTTCTATTGGTGAGGATCGATCCTTAATTCTTAATTTATTTTGACTTTTATAAGAGTCGGAAAAAAAAAAGTTTACTAAGAGAGTGTATTCGCACCCGGGCCACCAGTACATGAGTTTCATTCCATTAGTGGTTGGCCGCAAATAGAGCTAAGGGGGCTATTCACAATTGGGTCATACCATAGAGGCCTGTTCACAACTAACCCTATAATTTAATAGATGTTAACATTTGCAGATAAACCACCCGCAAATATAGCGTTGCGGAACTTGTTAGCTCTAAAGTCTAATCTCGGCAAATAGACCCCCTAAGAAGTGAATTCTTTTTTGACTTGTTAACCCTCTGGGACTCTATTTGTCAAAGCGCATTTTCCTCTCTGAAGTTGGCCGAGTCGAAATGAAAATCATTAGAGGGGATGCATCTACCAAAATCTTCGTTCTATTCGAACCACCACGTGCAAGGGCGGATCTACCTGTACCAAAGTGGGGTCACGTGACCCCACTTTGGTCAAGGAGTAATGAGACCCTACCCCACATAAAAAACTATGAGGTTAATGGCCCTTAAACACATTATAGTTTCACCTACTGTGCACATATATACCTTAATTTGCATTTGGTTAGACTTAAATATTTTAAAATTTTTAAAAGTTACACTTTAGTACCCTTAGTTAACCAAAGGTGAGAATTTTCCGCAAAAAAAAAAAATCTCATTTGACACTCGCATTTAGAATATTTTAATCCTCATTTTTCGTTATATCCAATGCTAAACCTATCGAAGTTTTATGTTAGATCTACCCTAATTCTATATTGAAATAGAATTTTGATAGGTTTAACAATAATTTTAACATATATTAAGAGTGAAAATATTCTAAAATTAGTATGTGAACGTCTCATGAGAATTTTTGGGGAGAAACTCTTTCGTTTGCATAACTAAGGATATTAAAGTGTAACTTTTAGAAACTTTATGGCATTTAAGTGCAGCCACATATGACTGTGAGTGTGCAAATTAGTTGAGCCTATAGGGTGTTTAAGTGTAATTAAGCCAAAAACTATTTTGTGTATCTTGGTTTGAAGATGTCGATGATTTTATATGTGGCTAACATAACAATCATTGAACTAATCATCACTCATTTATTTCGCTACCTTTCATTAACTTTATTGCTTATCTCTTATATATTGAAAAAATATACATTCCACAGTGTCACTAATGGTAAGATTAGATCAGGTACTTTTTCCCAAATACGAAAACTTATGATTATAAATGTAAAATTTTTATCTATGAATTATGTAGTGACACCGTTTTTTCTCAGTCCTGGATTCACCACTGACCACGTGTGAAGTTACAATTCAGACAAGTGGGCCCCACTCTGAGTCATAGCCACATCTGACTGTTGACTGCATGCGCAGCTACCAGTGCATTCGGGTCAGCATCCAACTCCAAAGCGGGTCCCACCCGTTAGGGGTCTTATTATGGTTGGCTATTAGCTGTGTGGGGGTCGGGTTCGGTCAAAGTAGGCAATCATGGATCCGGGTCCGATTGGTGGGTGCGCACGGGAGCCACCTTTTCTTAGTGTAGATCGTACCCGCTTACGGGCCCGGTCCATCAGGGGTCCACGGCCCACGTGCGGTCGTAGTCATGGTCATGGGAGTTAGTATTGGCTACAGGGCAGGAACTGAGCTCCGGGTTCCACTTATTGAAGTATCAAGACTTTTGGGGCTCGTTAAAAATTAAAATGAATGATTATGAAACAATGTATCTAGCTCCCTCCTCTAAATTAACGTAATTTCTAGTCCAATGGATCGTGTCTCATTTAGTACTAACTCATTTAGTACTAACTCATCATCTGTATCCAAATCAACATGATCCTCAATATGTGTCACCTCAACTAGAATCCTAAACAATACAGAATGATCTGGAGAACGTGGAGTAATCTCCACCCAATGTGGAGTAGCATCACTCTCTACCTGTTGCGATATCCCAACGATCTGTTTAACACTCTCCACCTGCTAAGAGTCAAATGTGACATACCTGCTCAGAACAATATCAGAGTCTAATACTTGATAACCGAACATGACTCTGAGTCCCACATATGCACTCAGATCAAATTTCACATCATCGATGTGACC
This sequence comes from Asparagus officinalis, assembly GCF_001876935.1. NCBI lineage: Eukaryota > Viridiplantae > Streptophyta > Magnoliopsida > Asparagales > Asparagaceae > Asparagus > Asparagus officinalis. The sequence goes on from NC_033798.1 coordinate 6,171,820, forward strand.
ATATGTTGGACAACTAAATATCCGAAGCAACCCAAAATCTGAAGCAGCTCCACCAGATCTAAATACTCCAAACGCAGCAGTAGGTAACCTATGAATAAGATGACTCTAATATGTCAAAGACTCAATACCAGAACTCCTCTACAAACCAATGATCGACTTCAAACATTGATCCTCCTCCAGCGAGGAACGGCTCATCAAATCTGCCACCTCATCTCGTCGCCCCAATGTTTCTCATCTCGTCGCCCCAATGTTTCCTCTCCAATGAAGTGTCTCAAACTGTCGTGAGCTCGGCACAAACGCAGAAAAGAACCTTACCAAATGTAGGCATCGAAAATTGCCTATAGGTCTCCACGAATGGCTCAGTGTTAAAGAACGACAATGAACGTCATCATCCGATCCACAGGAGTTCGATTGACGTCGATGAACGATTGAAGTGAATCGACGAACTACGTGAGCCGATAGAATTTCGGAATAACGGAGGCACGGGCCAATCGGGAACCCTGCGATGTTCACAAAAAGAACAATGTCCTTCATACCTCGATCACTCTACAGATAATCCAACCATCGGAGCAGATGGAACTCTTCGTCAATCTTCCAACGCACTTGGAATCACTCAAATCCGAGTTCGGACGAAGAATTTACGGCGGAAACAATCAAACGTACACAACGGAGCGTCTCAGGCTGAACTGGGGCACCCGGGGTGTCTCGGAAAAGTCGAAACACCCCAGGGGTGTCTAGGCAAAGCCAAGACACCCCAGGGGTGTCTCGGCCAAGCCGTCAGCAGCCCCTCAGCGTGGTGTCTCGGCTTGATCGGGCCTGCGAGACAAGAGCGGAGACACCCCAGGGGTGGTGTCCCAACGCCCTATATGCCCCCCATGCCTATAAATAGGAACCTTAGGCCTCACTTTTGGAGGATCTGGATTTTTGGAGAGTTGGCGAAGCCCTGCTGCAGTGAAGAGTGGTCGAGCGCTTCAACACAAGAGAGGTCTTCATCAGATTGCATCACCCGTGTCCGTTCCTTAGCATTACCCTTCGCCGGTAATCCTAACAAGAGCAAATATCTCGTTTTAGCCGAGATAGGCGCTTCAAGCTTCTAGATCTCCTCGCGGATCGACGAAGTTCTGCCCGATTTTTCTGGATCAGATCTGATTGCCAGGTAGTCCACGGATATCGACGTCCCCGTCACAGGCCAAAGACCCACGCAAGCAAGAGACGATAAACGGATCTTGCGTTTATTTTCAAGAAAGTTGTAATTTTTATTTTTGTTATTTGAATTCATTTGTAACGTTTGAAGTTTCTAATGAAATCAATGATGAAGGCAACTTTCGACGAAAACACCAAAATCAGAACGACGTATTATATTTCTACCAATACACTTCTTCCACCTGTTGTTGACTACTAGGACTTCACACCAACTGGACTTGATTGCAACCCACAAATGCCTAGAATAGTCACCAACACAGGAAACCAAATACCTATTACCTCCCAGTGATGCCTCCTTGGAAGGCCCCCAAATACCTGAATGAACACCATGAAGAAGACCCTTCGCTCGGTGAATAGAAGTGTCAAACTCCACCTCGATCTTCTTGCTCATACCAATGTGCTCACAGGACTTTAATCTGCAGGTCAAAGCACTCATCAATAATCCATGCACGGCATCAACAATCAAATATCTCAACATCAACAAATACCACGGTCTAGCCAAATCCAAAGATGTCGTCAGCTCTCCACCAATCACTGTGCTCTTAATCAAATAGTATAAATTCTTCTTTCTGACACCCTTCATCACAATCATGGACCCAAATGTGACCTTCAAAGATGCATCCCCTAAGGTCACCCGATAGCTTGCTGCCTCCAAAACTCTAAGTGAAATAATGTTCTTCTTCAAATGCGGAACGAACCTCACTTCATCCAACTCCCGAATCACCCCGTCACACATCCTAATACGAATGGTACCGATACCACCAATAGGGCATTCATGATCATTACCCATGAGCATGACATCCCCTCTTTCTAACTCCTCAAAGTTGGATAACCAATCCCTCCTTGGGCAAATGTGGTAAGAAGCACCCGAATCCAACATCCACTCTGTAGAGTCGGCAACACAAACTGACGATAGTGCAGGACACAAATAGCTTGAAGAATCCGAATCTGAATTGTCACCACTAGCCTTGGCAACATTCACTTCCGAAGCTTGAATAGCTTTCTCCCTATTCTTCTCGGCTCGATCTGTTAACTTTGGGCATTCGGCTTTCCAATGTACATCTTCTTTACAAAAGACACACCGATTCTTACCAACTGTAGGGTCTGCTCCTCTAGACTGTGACCTTCTACTTCAGTTTGGACTCTTCCCTCTTGCGACCAATGCCCCCGCTACTGTATCAATTGAAGTCTTCTTATCCTTCTTCCAAAGCTGATAATTCACAAGTGCAGCGGTGACCTCACTATACGAAAGAGACGTCTTCCCATTAATAAGAGTAAGAACAAAGGTCTCATATTCCTTGTCGGGCAAGGAACTCAACAATAACAACGTCTTGTCCTCATCTTCAATCATAACATCTACATTCACCAAATCTGTAAGAAGCTTCGTATAGTGGTTCATGTGATCACCAATAGAGGTTTTCTTCTTAAATTGGAAACGATAAAACCTCCACTTCAAATGCAAGCGATTTTCCACACTCTTCGTCAAATACTTGCTCTCTAGGATCTCCTAAATCTTCTTTATTGAAGTCTTATTGACCATATCATATTTTAAATCTTGTGTTAAATAAGACCTAATCACACCACACGTCGTTCGATTCATCTTCTTCAAATCTTCTCCTTAATGTCGTCGGGTTTCCCGTCCAACTTCAAAGTATCCTTCAAATTTTATGCGTTGAGCACATTCAAAACTTCACATCTCCAAAGACCAAAATTGTTAGTGACGTTAAATTTCTCCACATCTATCTTTATAAAGTGAATATTCAAACTTTGGACGGTCTTCACCCCAGAAGTACCTTCCACAACTCCTTCTTTCTCGGTCATCTTTCTCAAAGCATCAACAAATCAATGCGGAACAAATGAAGAATAGATCCAAACTGAAAAGGATAGATTTTTATACCTCTAAGTGAAACTCTAATAAGAGCCTCCGAAAGATCTCAACCAACACACGACGGAAACGAGATCCACAATAGTAAAAATCCCACATTTATCACCAACTAAAACCCTAGACGAGCTTCCAAAGTGAATTACTCCTCCACCTAGCCCAAGCATAGCCAAAGCTCTGATATCACTTGTTGTGCGCGGAAGCCAATTGTTGTGCTTCGAGGAACCAAACCAAACGCCGAGAGAGAAGACCAAACAAACCAAATAACGGTACAAACACAAACACACTAGTTTTACGTAGTTCGACAAGTTGCCTACGTCTATGAGACAAGAAAGGGATGAGGTTTTTACTAATAGAGAAGAAGAGTACAAATAGAGATTACAAATCCACAAATTTATCTCTCACACAAAGCTCTCAATCTCTCAAACAAAATCCTAATCAATAGCTCCAAAAAATACTTTTTTCTGTGCTCCAAATATCCCTTATACTGCTCTCCCAAAACCCTAAAACGTGTGTTTGTATTTATACCAAACACCAATCTCAAACAGATCAGGAAACCCAAACCAGGCCCAAAAACCCGATCCGGTCGACCGTAAATGTGGTCCCGGTCGACCGGCCAGAACAACAGAAACTCACCCTGTAATCAAACCATGTATCGGTCGACCGGAATTACCCGTCGGTTGACCAAACAACGAAGTCGGTCGACCGACATTTTACCTCGGTCGACCGCCAAATTGCCTGAAACAAAAGCCTGTAGCGTGCATGTTTCCGATCGGCCGGATTTGCCTCACGGTCGACCGGATAGCACCCAAATTGTTTCCTGCTTCATATTTTCTGAACTTTGTCGCCATGTCGCCAATTCTATATATAATATATATTCTCTCTGATATGGTCCATGTCCATAATCATGTAGGCGAATATAGATTATTAGTTTTTCTTACTGAACAAATGTCTATCTTCGTTATTGTATTCGTATCCATGGTCTGTAAACATTTATCGATATGATAAATACTCCATCCATGGCCTATACGTTTACTTACCTCTATGTCCTAATTAATCGATGTACATGCTACATTTATCAGTTCCACCCAATGCCAAAGAGGGTCTTTTGTTGAAATACATTAAAAAATCATGAGAAGTTCAATTTGGAATTCTACTAAACACAAATTTCAAATCTCCAATCAGTTTGATAAGCGGAATGATTTGCAAGGTTGGTGGAGATTACAGGAAATTAACTTTGAGAATAGACTTCATGGGATCTTTGTGCGTGTGCAATTATACGGTTGGGTGGCATGAAAGGAACTTAAGAATTTTTCACAGCAAGAAAGTCAATTCTTTAAAAAATTTGAGCAAAATGAACTACTTTGTGACGTTTTTAATAGGTCATTTATATGCTAAATATGCCGGATTTTGCTATAGAAAGCATGTGTTTGTATCAAAATTTACCTTTTATATACTGTTTTTTTTTTGTTTTTTCCGCAATCAACCTGTTTTGCAGTGGTAGCAGCAGGGATCATATGATCCCATCTTCTCCAAAAAAAATTAATAATAAATAAATAAAATAAATATATATCATGAGGAATTGCACTGCAAAAGAATCAGATAAGGGACCTCGCATTAAATTTTCACTTGAACTTTCAAATGCCGTTAAATAAGCACGCATCTGGATCGTAGACAAAGATGGGGGAAGGCTAGCAAATATTTCGCAGCTTAATATTTTAATGATTTGATTTTTATGCTCAATAAAGCTAGTTTGATTTGACGCCCACTCTAATTAGTTAAGCTAATATTTTAATAATTAAGATTAAAGAAGCTTATCGGGTGGAGTGGCGGCCCATTCGTCGCCCAGTACTATAAACTGTGAATACTGAACACGATGGTAAAAACTTATTGTCCTAAGGAACGGCTTAAAACCCTCTCTACCTTTTCTCAAATCTTAAACTGTATTATTAAGATTAAACAAGCTTATCAGAAGTTTAATATTGTGAGAGTTATAAATAAAGGGTTCTCTGATAATCATCCAAGGTTAAGGTTTGTTGTGCGTACATCCCAGATTTGACCTTTAAATTAGCGAGACCACTTCATGGAAGAATGTTGACTCGGTCAATTAAATATGTACTTTAACTCACTACAATGTAGGACATCCATACTTAGTCTATAACTCGACCAAGATTCATGGATCTGACCTAAAAGTACGGAAAACCGAAATACAACAATATAGGTCCATGATAACCAAACTCAATAGTGTTGTGGAATTTAGTCTCCCCGCGTACTACAATCTCTGCAACTTGGAAGTCAACCTACAATCAATAAGATAGAAAATAATCACAATCAAGAAGAAAGAACGTCAAGATTTTCGTGGTTCGGTCGATCAACTTCGACCTACATCTACGGGGCAACAATACGAGAAATCCACTACGTATCATGGAGAACTACAAGAGGAACCACTCAACTCTCGTCTCTTAATCTCTCAACCTCACATATATAATCAACTCTCATATTCTCTTCAAACTCACTCCTTACAATCTTTTAAACGGACAAACACTGCGAAACCCTCTTCCAATATTATAATCTTTTGAACGGACAAAGACTACGAAATATTCGCCTCTCGCACAATATTCTTGAATCAAGCTAGCCCTATGCTAATCCTAGATTACAAGAATATTGGCTCTCTCTCTCTCTCTCTCTCTCTCTTCTCCTTTGTTTTTCCTCCAACAATAGAAGAATATATATAGGGAAACCAAAACTCTATCTCTAGCCTAACTTCCTAATGAATAGGATTTACACTCCTAATCATGATAGATCTCTAACCCTATCTAATTCTCATGAAGTTATACAAATAATCAAAGACACAATCTAAATAATTTTCACCTTAGATTTGATTCTTAAACTCCCTTGAAGATATATCATCGCCGTCTTAAAACTTTGCCTCTCCTGCTAGAGTCTTTTATTTATTTTGTATTTCAATCTAAAGCGCCTGCACTCCTAGTTGAAACACATGTACTCCAACTTGGATGCCCCTATGATCATCACTTTCAACTGCCTCGCTGTGGCGCCTCCACCTCTCTTGTGCGCACCAAGACATCCGTCACCTCTAACATTAGAAGCAAATCAACCATGATTCTCCTCCCAACTTGAGCCTGTCAATAGTCTCCCCCGCTTGTTGTCCTTATGCTCCACCTATATCGCTCGTCTCAAACTATATTGGTGCACCTCTCCTGCTCCACGCTACGAGCTGAATTTCTCTATCTCCTTCATCACTTGGCTTGGACCAAATACGAGCGCTCATCGTCATCAAGTCCAATGTCACCATCTTTATCTCCATGTATGTCACCCAGTTGTGCTTGCTTGCAAGCTCCACCTAATCCGACGCTGTCCTCCTCGTATTTACATACCAACTAACTCCTGGATCGTCGAAATCCGCCTCCAAACCCTCAATCAGAAGACAAATTAATCTGCACCATCAGGTTTGATTTAATAAATTTTAACCAAACTCTCACCCATGTGAACATTGTTCTCACTGCTTCAGTGCCTTTCTTTTTTTTCTCCATATTGACTCTTATAACGCCGCCAATCTTTAATTTTGTACAGCGTCTATCTTGCGAACATGCTCCCGGATCCATCATCATGACTCTGATACCACTTGTTATAGAATTTAGTCTCACCGTGTACTACGATCTTCGCAACTCGGAAGCTAACCCACAATCAATAAGATAGAAAACAACCATAATTAAGAAAAAAGAACATCGAGATTTATGTGGTTCGATCAACTAACTTTGACCTATATCCACGGCGCAACAATACGAGAAATCCACTATGTATCAGGAAAAACTACAAGAGGAACCACTCAACTCTCGTCTCTCAATCTCTCATCCTCACATACATAACCAACTCTCACATTCTCTCTAAAACTCACTCCTTACAATTTTTTAAATGGATAATGACTGCAAAACCTTCTCTCAATGTTGTAATCTTTTGCACGAACAAAGAGTACAAAACTCTCGCCTCTTGCACAATATTCTCGACCCATTCCTTATGGTGGTTGTTTATATCAGAAACTTAATTGAGGGGATCAGAACGAATTTAGGAGAGCTTAGGGTCCCTCAATCCTCTTCAACGATTGATTGCTCTGAGCAGAAGACAATTTGCATATTTATAGTGAGCAGAAAAGTGTATTTGAGTAACTTCGACAGCTTCCATGCAGTCGGCTTAGTCAATCGACACTTTACACACATCGGCAGCTAGTCGTCCGATTCATTCTTGCTTATAATGCTACGGCAACATAACGGATAAAGTGTTGGTGTGGTCTGAGGCCTCATTATTACTTCGGTGGGGAAGTAATAATGGCTCTGATCATGCATTTAATGTGATGATGGCTAGCTGATATCGCTAGGAAAGATGAAGCATATGCATCGCCGGGTCCTAGTTGAGACACCTTTTGTATCGGTCTTATAAGAGATTTCGAATCAGGACACCTTTCGTCTCGGTCCTTCGAGAGAGTCCAAGTGAATACATTTTTCATCTCAGTCCTTTGACAGAGTCAGAGTGAGGATGTCTTTCATCTCAGACCTCAATGGGCATTAAGGAGGGAGAGCCAACGTTCATGGGACCTGGGTCGGGTTAGTGTTATGATATTTAAGTTTAGATAATTAAGACGTGTGTCACATTCTCAAAAGTATTTTATACTTAGTAATCTCTGTGATACAATAGTAGTCTGTCCTAATTGGAGATGATTGGTTTAAATATTATCACATCCTCAATATATTATGCTAGGAGATATTAATCAAGTATCCAACATCTCTAATTGCCGAATTCCATAACAACATAATCTACACATACATCATCTACTCCATCCTACGCCAATGAGGTACTGTCATGGAAAAACACTTACCACCTATGTAAATACCTTGCAGGCCAAGTATATACCATAACAACCTTGGCCGTCAAGAAAGTGACATATGTAGAGGCTTATCTTTCGTAGGCAATCAATATAAATACCTCTGCTACCTAAGATAAGACAATACGAGAGCCTAACCTAGGCTCGCTACCACCAACCTCGGTTCATGATCATCTTTCTCTAGACCCTAGCCTAAATACCTTTTGTTTAGATCTTTTCTGGCATGAGTCTTAGGCATAAAGAGAGGTGTTGGGTGGACAGTCCACCGTCATCAATCTGAACCCCCTTGTTTTTGTGTATATCACAGCCACACTCTGCAATCTCAAGCAGATATTAACACCAGAATCCTCTCTAGCTATCTAAGTTGATAAGGGGTCCTCATCGACGGGTCTATTCTTGTAGACTTTATCCAGTAAGTCTTAACATCAAATGGGGGTTTTCAAAAATTTATAGGTTCAATTATAACCATTTTAATAGGAACAGTAATGACGAGACTATATTTTTCAAATTATTTATAACTACTGCCCTCAAAGATTATCGTGTTCTTAAACAACCATGATGTTAATCTTCATAGAAGGTCACACATTTTGGTTTACCAAAGTGTAGGAATAGTATTGAGAGAATAGTATAGTTAAAAGAGCAATTCTAGCCACAGCCGCAAGTGCACTATACTCGCGGTTTGGCGCGGACATGTGCACCCTACAAAGACATTTAGGGCTTGTTTGGATTGAGGGGAATGAGGGTGAAGGGAAGTTAGGGGAATCATTCACCTCCATTCACCTTGTTTGGGAACACTTAGGAGGTGAAATTAATTCACCCTAGTTCCCCTTGGTTCACTCCCTAATAGTATAAAAATTGTTACCCCCCAAATTGGGGTGTAACCAATGGGAAGGGAATTCTCTTCCCCTTCCTTCCCTTCCCTTCACTCAGTTTCCCTTAACTTCCCTTCACCCCCTACAAATCCAAACAGGCCTTTAGGTACACACTATCCCCTAGAGCACGAATGTGGTGCACTCGCGACTATAGGTAGCACTCTTCAGGTTAAGGTTAAAATTATGGCAAAAAGTTCTAAATACCAAGACGTACAAACAAAATAAGAAATAATTTTAAATATAGAAAATAAAATTTTAATAATACTGGTGGCACGCGAGAAGAACGTGGAAGATCCGTAAAGCTTCGTACAGGGAAAGCAGACTTTTTCTACGATGGCCAGCTGGATGTTTCTGTACCTTTTTGTTTGTTACAGCTTTTATCAATCAGAGGGAGAAGAAAGAAGAAGAGATATGCAGAGAGATAAAATGGGGAAAAAAAATAAGTAGGACAAATAAATTTTATACGCACATTTACAGTAACTTTGATTGTATACGCTGAGGTATAATTATAAATGTATAATTATACAGCCGATTTCAAACTTTTTAATTGAGGAAATCCTATGTGACGGACCATCTCTCTTCTTCCAAAGTTTCGGGTGTTAGATCTGAATCATAAAACTTGAGATCTAAAACCTTAAGCCAATGATTAATTCAAAGAGATTAACAAGAATCAAAGGAGCGGAAGCTTATACCTAAATCCATAGATGAACCTGAGATGGGTTTTGGATCTTCTAACCTTAGGGTTTCTCTATAGCCGAATTTCTCTTTCTAGATGGGGGTGAAGAGAATTAGAGAATGTAACCCTAGGTTAGTGATCATAACCCCTTATTTATAGATGTTGTACATTTGCAATTTGGCCCCTCAACAAATCTCAATTACAACCTGGTATCTGCACATATAACCCCATGACTTATTTAAATACCCAATTAACCCAAATTAATTGATCACTTTAGTGGGTTATCCTGAAAGATAGCAATACACATTGATTTAATCATATGTGCCCACAAATAGATTTATTAGATTAAATCCAACATCGGGAATTTATTTATGCAATACGTGATTTGTCGGATTCGCATTGAAATATATTAACAAATATTATTTCACAAAATATTCGAATTATTTCGCTTCTTTTTTAGGTGCGACATGACATCGTTCAGCACGGAGTTGTTTGGATTCTTGACGTGACCATATCTTCTATAGATCATACAAGTTGCCAAAATCATGTACTATACAATTTAAATGGAGAAAATGTATTCTTCAATCGAACAAAACTATAGAATCTAGTCATATTCCCCTTATTAATGTAAAAGGGCCTCACGTGTGATCTTAATGTATGTATTATTATCGGCTGCCCAAATAGGCCGGTCGGAATGCGATCCGATTCTAGCCCGGACCCGAGCAACCTTAGTCTAGGTTCGGACTCGGGCACCTCGAGTGAAACCCGAGTTGGGTCGGTCAGGTCCAGCAACAGTCATAAGAACCCGTGTCGGGTTGGGTTGTTCAGACCCAGCCTGATACCTAGCAAACCCTCGACGTCCATAAAACGGATATAAGTCATTTGCTAAACTACCCCACAAGAAATGTTCCGTTCAAGATTTGAGATATTTTGGTCATTTGCTACACCTGACCCTTGGTCATCTGTCGCGATGTAAGTCATGGAACCCACAGAGTGCAACACATAGTTTGACTAAATCCACCACCAAAATTGATTAGTCAATGAAACACCTAACTTCTTGAACTTATAGTATAAAGCATTCAATCACTCAATTAATATCGCTACCAGGCTATGTGAACAATAGAATCGCTCAATTGATATCGCTACTAGGCTACGTGGACTATAGAAGTGGTTCCTGCATGTTGTGCGCGGCGAAAGCCAAAAACAAACCGATGTGCTTCGAGAGACCAAATCAAACAAACGCCGAGAGAAGGCCAAACACAATCAAAATATCATCACAACCACAAACAACCAATTTTAACGTGGTTCGGCAAATTGCCTACGTCCACGGGGCAAGAAGGGAATATGGTTTTTACTAATAGAGAAGAAGAGTACAAACTAAGATTACAAATCACTCGAACTCACTAATTAATCTCATCAACAAATCTCTAATTCTCTCCAAATAAAACCCTAACCAATAGCTCCGAAAATACTTTTTTTCCGTGCTCCAAATATCCTCAATTCACTGCTCAATTCTCTCTTCCAATCGTTCAATATATATAGAAATCCTAAAACCAAAAACATACTAGGAATTCTAAAACAAAAAACAAAACAGATTAGGAATCCTAATAACATGTTACCAAAACAGATTTAGAATCTTGTTACCAAAACAGATTTGGAATTATGTTACCAAAATAAATTAGGAAACATATTAGGAACATGCGAAGTGGGACAAATCCACGATAACGGACTCAATCCACAACAAGTCAAGAACCCAAACGAGAATACGAACAAACTCCAAATGTCGGTATCAACTCACCAAACCGGCTGCATCATAAATGACTGCCTACGTATCCTCTTGTCCAAGGAATCAAGCATTCACATAGTTCACCCTACGGCCTCCAAAGGCCCTCAATCAAATAGAAGAGTTCTCAATCCTTCTCCAACATCATCAACAAGTCTGCGGCTGATAGAATTGCCAATGGCCCCAAAGTGAAATAAACTAAACACCTCCACCTGAGATGAACCAATGGCCATAACCAAATACGAATTATGTCCACTAGCTGCACTCGAATCCAAAACCAACTCATCATCTGCATCCAAATCCAAATGATCCCCAAACTGTGTCACATTAGCAGTATGATCTGGAGTATGTAGAGTAATCTCCACCCAATATGGAGTAGCATCACCCTCCACCTATTACGATATCCCAATAATCTAATCAACACTCTCCACATGTCGATAGTTAAATGTGACATACCTGCTCAGAATAAAATCAGAGTCTCCTAGCTGATAACCAAACGAGCCCCTGAATCCCAAATGTGTAATCGGATCAAACCTCACATCCTCGATGTGACCAAATATTGGGCAACCAAACATCCGACGCAACCTAAAATCTAAAGCAGCTTCACCAGATCCAATAACTCCAAACACAACAGTCTGCAACCTATGACTAAGATGACGTAAATATGTCGAAGCTCCAAAACTCCTCTGCAATCCAATGCTCGACAATAAACATCGATCCTCCTCCAGTAAGGAACGATCCATCAAAACTATCATCTCATCTTGTCGCCCCAATGTCTCCTCTCCAATGAAGTGTCTCAAACCGCCATGAGCTCGGCACAAATGCAAAAAAGAACCCTTACCAAAAATAAAACAACGGGTTACCTTTCTGCCAATACACTTCCTCCATCTGTTGTTGACTTCTAGGACTTAAAACCAACAGAACTTGGTTATAACCCACAAATGCCTATAACAGTTCCTAACTGCGAAAACCAAATACCTATTACGTCCCAATGATGCCTCCTTGGAAGGCCTCCAAATGCCTGAATGAACACTACCTAAAAGACCTCTCGATCGATGGATGGAAGTGCCAAACTTCACCTCAGTCTTCTTGCTCATACCAATGTGCTCAAAGGACTTTAATCTGCAGGTCAAAACACTCCTCAACAAGCCATACACGGCATAACCAATCAAATATCTCAGTCTTAACAAATGTCACAGTCTAGTCAAACCCAAAGAAGTCGTCAGTTCTCTACCAATCACCGTGCTCCCAATCAAATAGTACAAATTCTTCCTCCTGACCAAAGAAGTCGTCAGTTCTCTACCAATCACCGTGCTCCCAATCAAATAGTACAAATTCTTCCTCCTGACGCCCTTCATCACATACCAATCACCGTGCTCCCAATCAAATAGTACAAATTCTTCCTCCTGACGCCCTTCATCACAATCATGGAACCAAATATGACCTTCAAACATGTATCCTCTAAGGTCACCCTATAGCCTGCTACCTCTAAAACTCCAAGTGAAATGATGTTCTTCTTCAACTGAGGAACGAACATCACTTTATCCAACTCCCGAATCACTCCGTCATACATTCTAATACGAACGGTACCGATACCACCAATAGGACATTCACGATTATTATCCATGAGCACGACATTCACATTTTCCAACTCCTGAAAGGTGAAGAATCAATCCCTCATAGGACAAATATAGTAAGAAGCACCCAAATCTAACATCTACTTTGTAGAGTCGGCAACACAAACTAACGATAGTGCTAATGAATAGCCCAAAGAATATGAATATGAATTATCGCCACTAGCCTTGATAACATTCACCTCTGAAGCTTGAATATCTTTCCCATTATTCTTCCCGGCTCGATTAACTAACTTTGGGCATTCGGCTTTCTAATATCCATCCTTTTTAAAAAAGGCACACTGATTCCTATGAACTCCAGGATGTGCTCCTCTAGACTACGACCTCCTATTTCAATTTGGACTCTTTGCTCTTGCGACCAATGCCCTCGCTACCGGCTCAACTGAAATCTCATTATCCTTCTTTCGAAGCTGATAATTCATAAGTACAGTGGTGACCTCACTATACGAAAAAGATGTCTTTCCATTAATAAAAGTAAGAATGAAGGTCTCATATTCCTCGTCGGGTAAGGAATTATATAATAACAACGTCTTATCCTCATCTTCAATCATCATATCTATATTTGCCAAATCCACAAGAAGCTTCGTATAGTGGTTCATATGATTATCAATGGAGGTTCCTTTTTTCAATTGGAAGCGATAAAGCCTCATCTTCAAATAAAAACGGTTCTCTACACTCTTGATCAAATACTTGCCCTCTAGGACCTCCCAAATCTTCTTAGTCGAAGTCTCATTGATCACATCAAATTTTAAATCTTGAGTTAAATAAGATTTAATCACACCACACGCCGTTCGATTCATCTTCTTCCAAACCTTCTACTCAATATCGTCCGGTTTCCTATCTAACTCCTAAGTATTCTCCAAAAATTACGTATTGAGCGCATCCAAGACTTTACATCTCCAAAGACTAAAATTGTTTGTGCCTTAAACTTATCCACATCTATTTTTATAGAGTGGATATTCAAACTTTGGACGGTCTTCACATCGGAAGTACCCTACACAACTCCTTCTTTCTCGACCATCTTTCTCAAAGCATCAACAAACCAAAGCAAAAGAAAGGAAGAATAGATCCAAAATTGAAAAAGATAGAGTCTTTACTAAAAAGATATAGCCTAAGCGTAGCCCGAGCTTTGATACCACTTGTTGTGCGTGGCGGAAGCTAAAAACAAACCGATGTGCTTCGAGAGACCAAATCAAACAAACGCCGAGAGAATGCTAAACACAATCAAAATATCGGCACGAACACAAACAACTAACTTTGACGTGATTCGGCAAGTTGCCTACATCCACGGGGTAAGAAGGGGATGGGGTTTTCACTAATAGAGAAGAAGAGTACAAACTGAGATTACAAATTATTCGAACTCACTAATTAATCTCACCAACAAATATCTAATTCTCTCCAAATAAAACCCTAACCAATAGCTCAGAAAATATATTTTTTTTGTGCTCCAAATATCCCTAATTCACTGCTCAATTCTCTCTTCCAATCGTTCAATATATATAGAAATCCTAAAACAAAAAACACATTAGGAATCTAAAACAAAAAACAAAACAGATTAGGAATCCTAATAACCTGTTACCAAAACAGATTTAGAATATTGTTACCAAAACAGATTTAGAATCATGTTACCAAAACAGATTAAGAATTTCAATAACATGTTATCAAAGCAAATTAGGAAACATATTAGGAACATGTTATCCAACACTACATGCTTTTAGAGGTGGCTCCTACAGCACTCATACAGTGCAACACTTAGTCTCGCGTTGTACTTAGCTCCATAATTTTCGGCTGGCTAACTACTTTGATACTATTTGTCATGCCTTGGCCCCACAAGCCTTGACGAGATGTAAGTTTCGGGACCAACGGAGTGCGATACATAATTTGGCTCAATCCAATACTAAAATTAACTAGTCAATGTTGCACTTGCCACCTTAGACTTGCATTATAAATCATTCAATCACTCAATTAATATTGATGTGGGACTAAATTTTAGGTGTCACAATCTTGGAAGAATTATAAATTATATTAATATAGATGGATAGGTGCCAACATAGTTAGAATATACTCTACTATTGTGATGAAATAATTTTTGAAAATATATTATAATTCAAAGTGATTAATAATAAGATAAATTTTTTCTGATTTTTTTAAAAAATCTCAAATTTGCAAATTGTAATTCTGAGTGATTACTAATAAGATAGAACTTTTTCTAATTTTAAAAAATCTCAAAATTACAAATTGTAATTCTGAGCGATTACACCCCCACCCCCCACCCCCACCCCAAAATTTTTAACTTTTTCTAAAAATAAAAAGATAAATGAAAAAACCCATAGTAGGTCGGGCTACTTGGTGCTATATTCTAATGAACACAACAAACTTGACAATAGAATGGGCATGTTGTTTCCATCTGGTTAGCGATAAAATAGAATCGCAATTTTTTGAAGGCAATGGAGGACTAAAAGGCACCCTTTTGGGACATGAGGTCGGGTGAAACCATATTAGAATGTCAAGAAAGCCGGAAGGAGCAACAACCACAGAATCGTAAGTTAGAGTGCTCACGGTTACGACCTAGACCCAGACTCAGTTTAGGCCCGCGCCATCTAGGTCCAGGTTGAGGTGCAAGTATTTATCATGCCTATTCTCAGTGACCTAGCTAGGCACTGGTATTTGCCTAAGCAAGGCCAAGCTTGCCTAGCTAGGTAATTAAATTGCTTATCATGTTAGGTCTAACTTTAAATTCTTGCTTATGTTTTTTTTCCTTTGTTCTTTTTTTTTGTTCATTAAGCGGCTATTTGGTTCGTTTTCTACAAAATCCAAAAAGTAGAAATTAGTAAATAAAACTCAAAAAACGATTTCAACCAATTTACTCCCCAAAAAACTTTGAAATGAGTTTCTCTAAATTAGAGAGCCACCTCATTTTTTTCCTGTGGCTTCAAAGTGGTAAATAAATTTAAACAAGAAAACTTTGTTGAAATTAGCGAAAAATAATACGATGTCGCATGAATTTGTGAAAATGGTCATGAAATCCAAGCTTTTTCCAATTTTTTTCCCAAAACAGACAGCATCTAAAAA
>NC_033798.1:6187863-6189707 GCF_001876935.1 Asparagus officinalis
GTGGAGAAACAACGTGTAAATTGAAAGATGTTGTCAAATAATTGGAATCCTATTGGTCAAAAAAGCAAGCTAAGGATTTGAGGGAAAAGGAATCCAAAGTTTCCTCTTCTTTCCCCTCTGCTTTCTCACGATCCCGACATGCGTCATGGCGAGTGCCCCTCCCCCATCTCCCTCTGTTTTGGGAACTGTGGCAACTTTATCTTAGTAAGCCATGATGTATTTTCTAGTTTGCAAATCGTCTAGTTGCAAAAATATCACCCTTAAAATCAAGAGATTGTTTGTTTTCACTGAAATTAATTATAATTACAATACATTATTTTTCCGAGGAAAATCTACCAATGCACGCATATCTCAAATGCTTCCTAGTTAAGATTCGGTTCGTTTCCACTATAAAAAAGTTAATGAGTACAAATCATAATGATATGATAAATAATTTTTTTTACATAGAATCATAATTCTTCGTGGCCACTTATTATTGAATTTACGGTTGAAATTCAAAGTACCATAGCGTACAATTCTTGTGTCCAGATGTTTGATTTTTTTTACAAAAATTGTCATTTGCAGAGTGCATTTTCAGAACTATATTTATGTACATTAATTTCAATGGAGCAAATAATTGTAATTTCAAAAAAAAAAAAAAATCATTACGCATATGTCAATCAAATGACCGCAATTAAGAAAAGAAATTAGAAAATGTATAGGAAAATCCCTCTAGAGATCTACAATTGACAAGAAATAACCTTGAGATTTTAAAATTAGTAATTTTGCGATTCAGATTTTTTTCAATTAGGTAGTAACCGAGAAGATCCAATTACTCAAAACATATATCACTTATTTCAAATTTCAAATGATAAGATGCAGCCACCTAAAATTTTAATATTCCCAAACGTGATTCTTATAATAGTGATTTTCAAGACAACAATAGTTTACTATAAAATAGTTGAATCTCACATGTCAAAATTCTAGTTTTGGAAATTCAAATAAACAACTATGATTTGAAATTTTGAATAATTAGATCTTTTTTTTACCATCTAATTGGAGAGCGGGTTTTTTTTTTTTTTTTTTACAAGGATTTTTCTCATTATACGGACAGTATGATATTGATGTGACCCTGTACGAGAACAAATTCAAAAATCCAGGCGAAATTTTTTCTCGCTTTTGGAAATGTCATGGGGATTTTCTGTAATTATTTCCCCAATTGAAGTTGGTGACTGGTCACTGAGCCCAACGGGCCCGGCACTGCCGCCTCTTTCCCGTGCCAAAATGGGCCCACCCCCCACGTTATTTGATTCCCTTCGACACCCATAATTTCATCTATTTACTCGTAAAAAAGTTCATTAATGGCCATACATGCGCCTAACAGTGATGCTAGCACTGCACACTCCCTCTAAATATTTTATACGGATTTATTTGAACGGGTATACATTTATACTTCAATAGAGGATTAAACTTGGCGGCTGGTCTCCAAATTATTGCTCAATTTGCCTCTCAAAATAATAGTTAGTGCATCTCTAATTTTAATCTATGGTAAAATATTAATCAATAAAATAAAGATTTATTTCAATACCTACACGAACAAATTCGGAGCGAGCTTGTTATCACAATTACCACGTGTAATTTCCCCATTTCCAGACCCCATATTGCATTCAAAATTTATCCCAAAGATATATACACCACCGGGAAAAAGAAAAAAAAAGAATACGAAAGAAAGAAAAATATCGTATCCCCGACTAGAGCGGTCTGCTGCTCCTGCGGACCAGTTTAGTAGTCGCGCCAGCAGATGAGCATGGTGACACACCGGCGCATGATGTAGAACTTGGCCCGCTGCTCCTTTACGAGCTTCG
>NC_033798.1:6190224-6194611 GCF_001876935.1 Asparagus officinalis
CTAATGGGTTGTTCTCTCCTGCCGCTGGTTTTTTTGGAGATCTTCCATTTTTCGTCGGGGAAGAGATCCATTTGGGTCTGGACTCTGGAGAGAGAGAGGGATGAGAAGGAAATGAAGAGGGGGAGATGGGGGAGAGCGTGGGATGGAGTGAAGTGGCCCTGGGTTTTTTTTGATATTTATAGAGGAGATCAGTGAGTAAATAGTGAAAGTAATTTTGTGATTAGAGGGGTTAAAAGCAAAGACTAATATATATCTTTGCATATTTGTCCCTGGCACCTGTACTGATTTGAGACTTAGATTCCTGATTACTATTAGCTAGGTCTCTATAGTCGTACATGCAAGATGTTTGATTTTTTTAATATATATATATATATATATATTTTTGGTTGAGAAAATAAGTTGTTTGAAATTAGTCTATAATTAGCTTATTACTACATCGATCCAAACAGTCGGTTAATCATGATCATTGGATTAGCGCTAAATGTATATGGGTAATTATCAATTAACCTCAGTAAGTAACTCTGGTATCATGAATGTGATTTGTCCCCCTCTCTTGCTCCCCTACGTCTTTTGATAAAGTGAAAAAAAAAATATTTACTTTTGATGCCCTCAAAATAATCAACTTCAAAATCTCTCTCTCTCTCTCTCTCTCTCTCTCTCTCTCATTTTGGGAGATTTATATGTATGTATAATACGTACCTCTTTTCTTTTCTCTTTTATTTCCCCCTTTTATTCTTGATGAATGGATGCAACGAATATTTGGGTTCACTATTAAACGTTTAGTTTAGATTTATTAACCATTTTTTATTGAACACTGATATAAAAATTAATAACGCTGTATCTTATTTGGGTTTTTCAATCTTATGCACTTAATTTTTTCATATTTTAAAATTAGTACCTCAAATCACTGAAATTGCTATCAGGTCTATGAAATCTTAAATTATTTTTAAATTAATTAGTCCTTCAAATCATTAAAATAATTATTAGTCTCCGGAATTCTTAAGTAGTTTTGGAATTAGTCCTTAATTTTCACAGTAATTGGGGGGTTTAATTTGAAAAGCTTTATGATAATTTGAGAATATATATGATAGTGTTTTTCATGATCTGGGGAACTAAATTCCCTCTAGTTGGCACTCCAACGCGCGCTTGATGTAAGTGGCTAGTTTCAAAATTACCTAATAATTGGGGTTTTAATTCACCTGATAAACGCTTCAAGATCTGAGGGACTAAGTTCAAAATATGTTAAATGTAAGGAGCTTTTGTGATTAAACATTACAATCGCCCTAAAAAAACGTTATAGTCACCCTTTCCATTTTTATAGGTGAGAGGGTCAGATTCTATTCAAAGAACGGTTGAGCTGAAGCCCAGGCTCATGCAGTCAAACAAGGATTAACTAACTTAACGGATTAATTCCTTGATTGACTCTAGTATGGCCGTGATATTGATCGGCTCCAAAAACTTAATTTCACAATCCTGACAGCAGCTAGCGTAGCCAGGATTATTTTTTACCATGAGCGAAAAATAAAGATGGTCTCAAGCTATAAGTTCAATTTTCTTTCAGTTGACTATCTCTCACTTTCTCATCCCTAGACTCTCTCACTCTCTCCTTTCTTAGCTTTAAGTCTCGTTCTCGACCGCTTCTCTGTCCAGGACCACCACCGCCACCACCTTGGGACCTGCCTACGAGACCACTCCTACCTTGTAAAAGAACAATTTCTTGCCCTGTGTAGTTGCCCAGGGCAAGCCTCACCTGGCTCCGCCACCGCCTCCTGAAGGATAAAAATTCAAAATTTTAAAATTTTAGGAGGAAAGTAGTTGCTTGTAGATGACAAGCCACAAAATTTTTAATTGTCTGCAAGTTACAGATCATATTAATGGGTCAGATAAGATAAGGTTAAAATTCAATGGGGCTCTGTGATACGCCCGAAAATTCAAGGGTCATGTAAGATACATCAAGCTTTAGGGGGGTTATATATAAGCAACACCCTCTTCATCACATATCTGGGGTTTACGTGGACTTAAGCCTAAAACTCACGTCCAAGTTTATTAATTAATCCACTAACAGTTGGTCCAGTGGGTCCGGACCAAGGACCATCTCGTGCTCCAAACCGCGTGTGCGAGCGGCACGTGTTGCGCACGCTCCCCAAGGCGCCAAGATGCGAGCTTCATCTTCTCACGTCGTCCACAGTTAGTCTATTAGAAATTTGTAACCGACTCAAAATTAATTAAAAAACGTACCTCAACGCTGAGGTCACGTCATCTACATGTGCCCGCGCACGCACGCTACAAGTTTAATTCATCAAAGCTTCAGGGGCTGTTTGGTTGTATTTCAAAAAAATAGGAAATGGAAAACTCACATTTCAATTTATTCAAGAGATCTCAAAACATTTTTCATATTTTTTTTGTTTGTTTCGCATTAAAATCACTATCACGTCACCTCCACGTTACATAAGAAATAAATCCAGACGCAATAAAGTAACAGTGTTTCAATTCTCATTTCTTGTGTTTGTTTGAACATAAAAAAAGAAAATAAAAATCAGCCGCAATAGTAACAATGTTTTCAGCAATTAAATAATCTATTTTATTCACAGCCATTGTTTCAACGATGCTTTTAGTAATTAAAAAATCATTGAAGTGACATTTCCAACTGTTTTTAGAGGTTTTTGGTGTGAAAACACTTTTCTCAAAAATCTGACGTGACATCCTACGTGACACCCTCATTTCTTTAAATCACAAAACAAAACAAACATGTGATTTGAAAATCGGTTGAAACCAAAATCCTACGTGATAGTGGGAGATTTTTTGAAATCTGACGTGGCGGGGGGTTTTCTCAATTTTTTAAGCAAACAAACATCCCCTTAGTTAACATCAAATTTTTGGCACGGGTTTGGTCTAGAAAGAAAGTAGTACCTAATTAATTTGACAACAAACAAAGCAAAAAAAAAAAGGTGAGCAGCTACCAAGTCGTCGAGACATTGATGACCCTCATTCTTTTGTCGAAACAGATCGTATACAGCTAGGATCTAACAAAATCATATATAAAGTAAAGCGACATATAGTGACCTTTAATTTCTATTATCACGACGTTCAATATCACCGCAACCGCTATAATTTGTATGATCAAAGCATTTTATTATAATTACTATGACATGCAATAACAAAACTTTTAAACAAGTTTATTCATAGAGAGAGACCTGACTAGATTTTGTGATGATTATCGGTGACCTAACGTAATCCTCTGCTTTGTTCCGTCTCGAGACAGAGAGTAGTGCGAGTATAAGCAAAACGCAAAATGATAGGGTGTTGATTCTAAGGCTAACATATTTCATTGGAAAGCTTTTCAATTAATTACCCCCATGATTTTTTTTTCTACAGGACCCTTACTTTTTTATTTATTAATTAATTCGTTTCAATTGTTTGCCGCAGGACTACCGCTTTCTGAAAGAATGGGACCCAGAGGCTAAGTTGGGTCGCTTGTCCAACCAAACTTGCTTCAGTACGCTTGAAACAAGCCATGATTCCTTTCATCTTGAATGCGCCTTCTCCCTCTTCATCAAGTGTGATTCCTGAGATAATTAACATTTATCTAGGCTAGGGTTTCTAGGTGCAGGGAAATAGTAGCAGTCGAGTTTTGGGAAAGTCACCAGAAAATGGTTAAAACTTCCCTTGAAGAGAATATATAGAGGGCGAGAAACTTTTTAGAGAGAGGAAGAGCAGGAAAATAGTGGGGATGCAAGTATTTAAATCCATCGGAAAAGTAGCAGAGAGTTTACTACTTTTATCGTAATAATTAATTGTTTCGTAATTCGTATGAGGTATGGTGATTGTTGCATTTGTAACGAATCGCAATAATCAGCAGGCAATCAACAACGATCGATGATCAAAAAGTGATAATCTCTCTATTACATTTTTACAGCAGAGAGAAGCCAAACCTTTTATGGATCAAGTAAAACACAAATCACTTAAATGAAAAAGTAGCTTCTACCCAATTTCTATAATAGAATGGCACAGTATAATTGGACAATCATGCTAAAAAAACAGCTAGCACTAACAAATATCATGGAGGATTATTTTTCATAAGAGGGATATAATTGACCTTAAATGCGTTGCATGCTTAGTGATGCATTTCAGCCAAAAAAGAAAAAGAAGAAGGTAATCGGATCTGAAGGAGACATTAAAAAACGAAATGGGATTGGAAGATCGAGATACGAAAGTGTTAATAAAAAAAAAACCCGGAGCATATCCGAGTTAAAAAATCAAGTAAGGGGGCCCACGACACAGTCAACAGTCAATATGAACACGAAGAAAGTGACGCCCACAAGCAACCCAGACAGCGTTTTCGTAAGCGGTGGGCCCCATTTATGGAGGCGGCTACGATTGAAGGCGC
>NC_033798.1:6194621-6195474 GCF_001876935.1 Asparagus officinalis
GCCGCCGCGTCAGAGAGAAAAGCCCAAACCCACCCATCACTGTTTGTTCCCGGTATTTGCTGCTCTCGCCGGGGACGCCATGACTCTTATCATTGGTGTGATCTTCACGTGTAGGTATCTGGGTAGACCGAGTCAGGACAAGTTGATCCTACGGCTGTGAGCTGCCCATGCTGCCGTGTCCCAATCATAGGTTGTGATGAAAGTCAGTACTCTGCTGGACGTTAAAGGGGCTCTTTGGATCGATAAAAAGGAGGAAAGCCGAAAAAAATGCCAGTTTTTTGACAGCTTTCCCTAAAATCGTCTCTTATAGAGACGATTTTAGGGGAAAGCTATTAAAAAGCTGACATTTTGACAGCTTCCCCCTCCTTTCCCCTTCGGGGCTGTTTGGATCTGTTTTTTGGATTAGTAGGGGGGAGCTGTCAAAAATGACAGTTTTTTGGCAGCTTTCCCCCAAAACCACCTCTATAAAAGGTGATTTTGGGGGAAAGCTGTAAAAAAGCTGTCATTTTTGACAGCTTTCTCCCCTTATACCCATCCAAAAAATGGAACCAAACGGGACCTTTCAAAAACCAGAACCAAACATCCCCTAATTTATAGAGGCTTTCACCCAATCACCTCCATGGGAAAACATCAACCTCTCATTAAAAGCGATTAAGAGCTATTAATGGCCTTAATTAAATCTCATTAAGGGTCCATTAATAGCCGCCTAATGATCATTATTATCTTAGTTTAATACATGAATATTTGGTTGATTTGGTCAATCTTGCTAATGGTTATGCTATGTTTTGGTCCAATAACAATCTTGCTAATAGTTATGCTACGTTTCTCAAAGCACCGGGTAATGTCAATTAGG
>NC_033798.1:6195484-6213497 GCF_001876935.1 Asparagus officinalis
AAATACATTGTTTATAACTAAAATTAAATGAGTAGAATATGAGAAACCCATGAAAAGTCAAGGAGACAAAGAAGTAAGAAGGCCCATGATATTAAGCGCTCGGATATTTTGAGTATAATCAAACCCCTAGGCTCACTTTTCAGCTAAAAATTGTTTTACTTGAATGATTAGTTGTTAAATAGAAAATATATTAGAAAGATGATCCTTAATGGAGATTGGGTGAGGTAAATTAGCGTAAAAACTTAGCTCAAATAAGGACTTAGATGGTTAATTGTAATAAAAAAGAATTTAAAAGATAATTCATGTATAAACAGATAATTAAAGATGGTTTCTGTAAATAACCCGATTATTTTTGAAGGTGGTTTTCAGAAGAAAAAAAAAACTCTTTTGAATTTCTCAACACCACCGATTTTTTTGAGCCTTGCTCACGAGGTCCTTAAAAATATCTTCGTTGTAGAAAAGGCCTACAGGCTATTCTGTTTGAGGAGGCCCAGTTTCAGCCCAGCCCATCCCAGCCCAGCACGAGGACGAACGCAAGTGTTTCAGGGTTTAGGAGAAAAAACGAAGAAAAGCTCTCGCTGTCGTCGTCCTAAAAAACAACGCCACCATTTTTTTTTCCTCGAAGCAAATACGCAGAAAGAGAACACAGAAGCATCAACAGAGATGCCCTCGATCCCGCGCCAATCAGACTACTGGAGATTTTCCCCGGACACCCCCATCGTCATCGACAATGGCGGCTCCCATTTCCGTATCGGGTAAAATTTCCCCCTAAAACCCTAACCCTAACCCTAATTTCAAAATGTCGCCATTTCTTCTCTTTTTTTGACCTAATTGCCGTCTCTCATTCGATTCCGAAGGTGGGCGGGAGAGTCCGATCCTCGAATCACTTTTCGCAACGTTGTGCAGAGGCCTCGCCATAGATCGACAGGTATTTTTAGCCGAAATTTTGTAGAAATTTGTTGAAAGTTTTGATTTTTTTTATAGTTTTTTATTTGATGCAGGTGATACTGTTACTATTGTTGGAGACCATCATGATCCAGCGAACCTGAAGTATTTTGACTGTACGAGGACGTCCTATCGTTCTCCGTTTGACAACAATGTCGTTTACCAGTATGAGATCATGGAATATGTGAGTTTGGATTTTTGAATTTTGTGATTTTCTGTTATTTTATCATGTTTTATCTACCCTTATTCGCCAGTGGAAAATGTTTAGAAGAACAATAGGAAAACTTGACCCTGTGATGGTTTAGCTTTTTGAAACCATTTGAGACTTGTTCATGTATATTGTGAAATTTGATTAATGATACTCACATGTTGTATGTCATTCGTGCACGGAGGTATCAATTTTAGCATTAAGCTTAATGATCTCATCCGGTGCACAAATGGATCATTCGGTCATAGTTTTCCCATCAGGTGATGTTACATGCACGGGGAGAAAAACCTCAACAAGCAGGAGAAAATAAGACGTATGAATATAGAAGGAGGTGCACATAATGTAATTTCTTTTTTATACTTGAAGGTCCCCATAGTAATGTGGGGGAAAAACTCTTAGTTCCAAAATAGATTTTTGTGACATTGCACAGGGGTATATATTTCATCTCCAAACTTTTTGTAATAATACACGGTGACAGAAGTATCTTCGTCATGAAATGTTACCTTAGTAGTAGTTAATATTTCAGGGAAAAAGGAAAAACATGTAGCTGGTGAGACCTAGCTCACTGATAAAGGGTAGGATGGATAGAGGTTCTAGGTTCAAGATCATGATATGCTCTCTGTGAAAAAAAATCATTCTGAAAAAAAACCCCACTCATATTGTGATAATTCTGTCTTAATTTTTTAAAAAAATTATCTTATATTAGGCTTTACAAAGATTTCGTTATGTTACAACTCATTAGGAATTAATTAGAATTTAGTCTCTGATTTCTTAAATTATTCAAGGCTTCATCTTAATATTAGATTTTATACAGATGTGCCTCTGTTACAACTTACAACTTTAGGAAATAGGTGATCTTTTTCGGGACTAAAATAGATGGTTTTCTATTTATTTTGGAATACATGAGATTTTCAAAGGGCTAATAAATAATACTCTTCCTTTTGGCACGGGTTTGATCTTCTATCCCTGCAAAATGTGCTTCGTACCCTAGAAACCAGTGGGCATTTTCTATTAGTTAGATCGATAAGAATACACTATGTACCAGAAGATACTGGAGGTTATTAGGTAGAAGGCAGCATATTTAAACCTAATCTTCGCACCTTTATTTCATGTTCCTACAGTTTAAAGAGAGATGTATGTAAGAAAGAATAATTAGTTGTAATCCATAAGAAACCACTATGTACAGAGGAGGTTATTAATTATAATCCATAAGAATCCACTGTGTACCAGAAGACACCAGAGGTTATTAGGTAGAAGAAGATGGCATATTTAAACCTAATCTTTGCACCTTTATTTAATGTTCCTACAGTTTAAAGAGAGATGTATATAAGAAAGAATAATTTTAGCTTCAAGTATTTGAAAATTTTTAGTTTACAAAGATCTAAACATTTAATGCAATTTAATCATCTTAAGGTGCACTTGTAGAGTTTAGTTCAGTGACGGAGCTAGGAATTTCGGCAAGAGGGGTCCGCAAAGTGATTAAACACCACAACGTATAATTTTTTAAGCACAACTGATTAGCATCTAGCATCGTTAGTTCGTTACATAACAAGACCTTCAAAATCCTATTTCCAATTATAATATGGTGTTTACAATAGCATTCCAACTCAATTAACGTGTACATTAACGGATACATGAGCATCCATCTTTTATTCAATAGTCTTTATTAAATGGGTTAATTATGGATAGACCCCCTTGGAGTATCGCCCAATCGTGGATAGACCCCAATAGTTCTATTGGTGTGGATAAACTCCAAATTTCTAATTTTATGAATACTTGAAAGAGTAGGAAAAAAAAATCATTGAGGTGGTCTATCGCACTTTCGCAAAATACTTCAAGGAGTAGTATCTACACAATTAAAAACTGTAGGGTATATTTGGAACTAGGCGCTACTACAAGGGGTTTATCTGCAATTAACCCTTAGTAAACCCTAAAGTTACATACTTGCATTACTATTGATTGTTCTTCTTTAGCATTGTTCGCTAGCCATAGAGAGCTAGAGATAAAACAAGAAATGGAAGAGTTTTCTCAAGTTAGGTATCTATGCATTTCATCCCCATCTAAATATAATTATTAGTTAAACATCCATACTACTTGGTTTTTTCTTATATTCTGTGAGGCAGAACCTCTATTCTGTCTTAGCTCCACTATGAGCCATGTGAACGAGCTGTAGGAGAGCTGAAGAAGAACTCATACGGACTGATCCACAAAAAGAAATCTGAAAGAAAGGGTCTCTTTGTTAATTGTTAATTGGGTTCTTTTGTAGTCCTTGTTTTCAATAGGGTCTCGCTGCAAATGTGTTAGTCGTATACTCATATGTTGGATTGTAGCCATGTGGTGAATCATTTAAGTAACTGTGTAGGATGATGCCATGTGGTTAGGTAGTTTGTTGAACGTTACAATGATCTGAAGGAGTAAGAGCTTACTGTTCATCTCCTTCCTCAATCAAGACTTGAAATAAAGAAACCCAATTTCTTTCACAATTTCTTATCCCTCTTCCTAATTTCCCTATTTCTCACCGTCAACCTTTAATCTAGCAGTGGAAAGGCTCTTTCTCATGGATGGTAGTGGAGCTAAGAGAGTAATAGAGGTTCTCAGGCCTACATATTCCAAGGGGGTGCCATGGCCCATTTGGCCTCAATATAGCTCCGCCCCTCTTTTAGTCGTCGGTGGACTTATGCAAACATGAGGGCTATGTTTGTCTACTTTAGCCCTGTGATTCCAAGAGGTCAAAGACACAGTTAATTATTGCATGGGGTCCCTCGGAAATATTTTCTGTCCATCATGAAGAGATAGCGTGCTGCCTGGTTTCTCTTATTAGTTACTGTGGCCAAACCCCTTTCTTGAAGGGTACAGGAAGGTTGTCCTGAATATGTGGACGGCATATCCATAACTTTTTATGGTTTTTGATACGCACGGGTTATCCAGGCCATTCTCTTTGCATATAGCATTTATATAATAGAGACAGTCAAAACCTTGTAATGTCCTGTCCTTACACACCAATAAGTAGAAAAATATTACCCAACCTGGTTTTTTGCTATAAGGAAAAAGGAAATGACTCCCAATTTACAGAAAACTCTCTCTATTTTTGTAGTTAATAGCAGAGTTCACCAAGTAGCATGCTGTGACAAGAGACCTACTGCACAATGTTCAAATCTCATTGGAAAATAGAAAATATACCCCTTGGTAGCTCAAGATATACTGTGGATGGCAGCTAGACTTTGCCTTTGTTTATTCAGTCAGTTGCAGGTTAACGATAATCTATCGCAGGACTTGACTAGACTATGTTTTACAAATAGGAAGTGCTGATAAAGTAATTAGTTTACTTTTGTAAGATCTGAAATCCATGATCAATTGTGATACCATGCACTTGTTAACTGAAGGCAACAACACACTGTAGATTCTGAGGTCTTGTAGGGGATTGTTTAGATCAGTAAACACGTTCCCTCCTTCCGATATGTTGTTTATTCTACTTGGTTATTGAATTAGTAACCAATGCGATTCAATCACAAATGGGTGATACTCATAGTTTGATTATTGTATATCGGTGTGTGGATTTATGTCCAGTCTTGGGATGCCAATCTGTCAACGTATATGTCTAGTCTTCTGCTTCTGCATTCTTTCCCTCATTAATTCTCATATATTGTGTTCTTGAGGTGTCATCTTTTCAACTCTTTGTTTGCTTCTTCATATCTTCTCTTTGACATACTAATTTCTGTTCTAGGTTCTTGATTACGCTTTAGATCGGTTGGGGGCAGATTTAAAGGTACGTACACAGGTACAGATTGACAAGTTTTCTTTTACTTTGGCATCTCATACTGTGGGCTTACTTTTCTTAACAAGGCATCAACCTGATGTCAACCTTAACATAAATGATGCATGCATGACTGAAAGATATCTTACACAATTTGATGCCTACATTGTGTGTGCTTTGACACATTTCTGTGTCTGCTTGTGCATATGCATATGCATAAATATTTAATTTACTTAGAACATTGATCTTATTAGCAAATAACCATGCGTGTATGTGTGTGCATAGACGCCTTTCTAGCTACCTACATGTTCCTTTTTCATTTCTATAGGAAACATAATTGTCGACCTGCTTGCTAATTTCTTTTTAGATTTTGCATAAATGAATGTGAGTATGTGTGCATGTATATATGTATGTATGTACAATGAGTCAATGACCGCTACCCTATATAGAACTTCATACTACTATTCTGAAAATGACATTGCTGAAGATGTATTATAGACTGACACTTTCATAGTAACTGTTCAAACTAAAACTTTCTGTTTCAACCTTGCTTTATTCTGAGTCCGTGATTTGGAGTTTTAGTGGTTATGAAACTGATAAATTTGCACTATATACTAAACTTGAGGGCAGAACAGGTTGACCATCCCATTCTGATGACAGAATGCATATGCAACCCTATATCATCGCGCAGTAAAATGGCGGAGCTTCTATTTGAGACTTATGGCATACCATCCATAGGTACAATTTTTTGCCTACTATCTTCTTGAAGTCAATTCTATTAAGTTGTGGTTGAATTGTGTATCTATTCTATATTCTTAAGGCAAGGTGAAACATGTTATAATGGTTTCTTATTATTTCTGTCATCTGTTTTTGAAACTCTTTTGTTTCAGCTTTTGGTGTCGATGCTGCATTCAGCTACAAGTTAAATCAGCAACTTGGGGTTTGCAATGAAGATGGCCTTGTCGTTTGTTCGGGACTGACAACAAGCCATGTCATCCCTGTAAGTCTCATGTCATGCGTCAGGCAAGCAAGTTTGATAATCTAATGACCTGCAAATCAGCTTGCTTTGGTAGGCATGCTATTTCGATATGTGAGCAAGCTAGTGCAGATGATACTGAAAGACGCCTTTATTAGGAAAGGAGATCAGTAACTATTTGGAGAGCTAGTGAAATGAATTATTTAAAATAGACATATTTGCTAGGTCTTTAGAGATGTGATAAAGTTCTGTTGGATCGATAGACATCTTCAAGGACATTGTTATATCAGATATTGGGATTCAGCTCCATGAGTGTTTTCCTAGTTACACAACTCTGTTAGAGTTATCTCCTTTGGACTGTTTACATTTAACCATAACAGTTTTAAGAGTGATGCTTCTCATATTTTCTGCATTTTGGAGACAGTTTAATGCCGTCTAATTTTCATTTGATCGCCTAGGCATATTATTGATGTTTATCTGTTGTTATCATGCAGTTTCTATCAGGGGAGCCTGTGATTGATGCATGTTGCAGAACAAATATTGGTGGATATCATGTAACTGATTATTTGAAGCAGCTTCTTTCTCTTAAGTATCCTAATCATGCGTATGTGCTTTTTGATCCCGTTTATTTTTAAAGTAAAGAGTTGAAGCTTGTCCCTTTTATTCTATCACGAGGCTTGTTTAAATGCACTTCTGCAGATCTAGCATCTCATGGGAAAAAGCTGAGGAGCTGAAAAGGGAACATTGCTATGTAGCTTCTGATTATCAGTCAGAATTGCAATTGTTCCAGGTTGGTTTCTTATTTTTTTGCTTCAAAATTTATTGCGGCAATTACATTCTCTAATTGAATACTTGCAACCTAAACTATTTTTCAATCGTCTCCTGTGGGAATAGTTTTACTCTGATTTACTTTTGTTCTCTTTCCGTGCTTTTTCATGACTAATATTGCTTTCATCGAGGTACTTGGACTTGGGCAGAATTTTACTTTTCATTGCTTCTCTGGAGCTTCTTATTATCTACTCCTAACCTTTCCAAATTGAGTTCCTTGCAAATATTGTCAGCCTTTCCGCCAGTTTAAACCACACAGCAACAGCTGATTCATGCATGTGCAATGCCGCTTATGTAAGCTGCTTCAGTGTCCTTGGCATTGCATGTTGTGTGTTGAAGAGTTTGCTTTTGGGCCTGTTGCTACTGGAAGATAAGTTCTTTCTATCCTGTTTCCAAGAGTCACTTGAGTGTTCCTGGTTTTTTTCGTTAGCTCGAGGAAGCTTCTCTTTTAGGGAACATCCAAGTGCTGATACCGAACTTTGGTGGTGAGATTGGGCTATTGTGCAAAGGAAGATAGATTTGGAGACGGGTTTTCATATTCATTTGACAATGTTGTGCAAGACAATTTGACTGCTAAGTTCATTTCTGAGAAGGTTGATGGGGTGGGGAGATAGGAGTAAGGAGGAGATTTGGAAGCCTCGTCTCTTATTTGTAAATAGCTCTAAAACATATTCCCTTTGTTCTAATTTTTCTTTGATAAAATTTTTGCAGTACCATGCTCAGTACTGTAAGATACTGGGTGTGCCTAATTTATTCCTACTTAATTTTAGCCTTTTCAGCCTGTTATTTGAAACAATTTGAAGTTCCCTTTCTCACCTTACATGCCACTCTTTTGGTTATTCTTCTGCACTCAAGGGACCATCAAACGTTTCTTTCACATGTCTGGAAGCATTTGATAAATGATTAAATGATGACCAAGAACTTCAGTTGCTTCCTGCATTTTGCTACTGTATTTTGCTTCATTCTTGGATATCTCTTATCTTTGTCCAAAAATTGAAGTTTAAGATATCATGCAAAACAGATCAGTGATTCACACCGATGGAAAGGGTTTTGTTCCTTTGGAAATTTGTTGCTGTTACCATTTCCCTATTGTGGATAACTAGATCTGGATTACTGTCAAGTAGACTGCATAATGTGCCCGGAGATTGCTCGATAGTCGTTTACTGTCTTAACTATTGTTGGCGTGTATGACTGTATCAGGTAAAGACCCTAACAATCTGCCTTCTTAGGTAATAGACAAAATTTCATCTCTCTTAGCATTCTTTCCTTTCTTATTTCTTTTCTGTTTTTCTTATCTTTCTTCTTTTGGTGGACATTGCTAGGTAGAACAGTTTCTGCTAGTTTGAGGACCATACCGGCTAGTTTTCCATGGTTTGGTTGTGTTGTATTTCAATTATAATGTTAGCTATTAAATTTTTTGTGCATCTTGTTGACATACATGAAGGACAAACTCAATTACTCAAGAAGCAGTCTTTCAAAATTTAAGAGTGGTTTATTGTTTCCTAAGCAATATCTCTGCAACAGTATGGAGTTTCGTTAACTTATAATAAAAAAAACATAGATCAAATTTCAATTTTTTAATCTTATATATTCATTTTCATTTTTTTTCCGGTCTGCTTTAAGATGTAATAGAAATTTTGTTTCTGTTTTAGAAAGGGACAAAAGAAGCTGAAGAGAAGACCAGATACTGGCAACTACCCTGGGTTCCACCTCCACGAGAAGTGGGCCCATCTGAAGAGGAACTTGCCAGAAAAGCTGCTTTGAGAGAAAAGCAAGGCCAGCGATTGAGAGACATGGCTGCAGCAAAAAAGTCTGTTAGAATATCCGAGCTGGAAAATGAACTTCAAGGTTTAGAAGATCTCTTGGATCAGCTTGAGGAGGTGGATGAAGATGAGATTCCCTCTATTTTGTCAGCAGCTGGTTATGTTTCCAGACACGAAATTGACTCTGCTGTTCTAAGAGTAACACAATCCTTACGAAAGGCAAAGGGCGAGCCTGATGAAAGTGAGGATAAAATGGACGAGGCCTCATTGGCAGAGAGATTTCCACTCGTTAATATTCCTGATGACATGTTGACTCCTGAGCAGGTATTGTGGACTTCAATCCATTTGTCATTATATACTTGATTTCTTAGCTGGGTGTGACTCTAAATCTTTCATTTGGCAGATTAAAGAAAAAAGAAAGCAGACATTTCTCAAGACCACAACAGAGGGCAGATTGCGTGCTAAGCAAAAGCGCGTTGAAGAAGAATTACTGAGGGAGAAGCAGAATCAAGAAGAAGAAGAAAAGCGACTGTATGTTTTATTGCCTTTCAACAATTTGCCTGACCCGGAGAATCTTGAAGTGATTTGTTTTCAAGAGTTTTGTTTCCACGAAAAATAATTGTCGAAGTCTTTTATAGAATTGATTGCGAAGTTAATCCATATTTAAAACTGAAGGACATGAGCATCCTTTCCTCAGTGAGCGAGATAATAGCTAGTACATGCTTTCTCCTACTAATGTAGATTGACTATCTAATTTTTTGCTTCTGCTGGATGCTAATTATAGGCTTCCGTCTGATTCCAATATTTCACTTTCTAGAATCCTTGTGTCCTTTTCTGTCTGGCGGTGACATTCAATTTTCTTTATGCAATTTTTATATCTTAATAACAAGAACAATTTTCTGAAAGCTTATTTTTGGGTCTTTAGGATGAGCTACATCTACATGAATCCTTTTATGTTGTTTGACTATATTGAGGATCATATCCTCAGCAATCCTCTGCATGTAATTTGAAATTTAATGTCGACATGGAGAGCTGTTAATCAAGTTATCACAGCTTGGCTATGTGTTATTTTTAATGCAGAGAGAACCCAGAACAATATCTTGAGCAACTACGAGCTAAATATAAAGAACTCTCTGAGAAAGTTGAGCAGAGGAAGAGGCTCAAGACAAATGGCAACCGTACAAATGGTAATCAGAATTCATCAGGGAATACAGGTCGTGGCGAACGTCTGAATGCTGCTCAAAGGGAAAGAATGCGCCTCTTGACAACTGCAGCATTTGATCGAGGGAAAGGTGAAGATACATTTGGAGCTAGAGATGAAGATTGGCAACTGTATAAACTGATGAGCAAGGATGTTGATGAAGAAGATGAGGGGCAAGACGAGAATGAGGCAGAATTAGCTCGCATCTCCAGTAGGCTCCAGGTCAGTTCCATTGCAATTCCTTGTTTCCCTTTACCCTTGTTTCCCTTTACCGACTTGTTGGCATCTGTTATTGGTCTTTCTATACTGATTCTTGGAATATCAATACCCTGAGCTTTAGTTCACATGGTTGTTCTTAGTTCTCATGCTCATTATGTTTAAAGTTATGGGCTAATAAAATAATGAATGATTTCCTTGCTGATATATTTGATACTTTTCACTTATAACAGCATTTTCAATCTATTGAAGCATCTGTCCTGGTAACTGCTTATTTCCTGTCTAGGGTGTATTCAGTGTTCCACCTGCTTATGGATAGATTGTAAGAGAGTACTTAAAAAATCCTTCTGGCAGCAGGGGTAATGCATTTTGAATTTTGGTGCTTTTTTCAAATGGATAAGGTCTCATCGAAGAATGTTTTAAATTAGTTGTGTTATGAAATGAAATTTCTATTATAGTTTGAAAATTTATGAGAAAGGGAGGTTGGATAAAAGTGAATTTGAGTTATAAGAGAGGGTATTAATTTCTGTGGGATATAGGAAATATGAGAGAAAAAGGAGACGAGAATCTGATATGCTGGCTATTTCTTTGTTTCAAAAGCCATATACCCACCTTCTCAGAACCTTTAGTTTAGGGCTTTTTCCTGCCTAGATAAGTTCCTAAAAGAATGTTACTGCACAGTAATTTCGGCAACCACGGCTCATTTCCCACACTTTATTATACTACAAACATGTAAAGTACAGTAAGTAGTTTATTCTCAATTAGTTTGATTCTCGTAACACACATGGACAAGAAATTCTCGTAACACATGGACTTCTTTTTTTCCTCCTTTTCTTATTCTTTGAAGGGAATCCTTGCCTTGAACCTTATTTGACTTCCACGGCTCATTTCCCACACTTTATTATACTACAAACATGTAAAGTACAGTAAGTAGTTTATTCTCAATTAGTTTGATTCTCGTAACACACATGGACAAGAAATTTTCATCCATTTGTTTCAGGGTTAATCTTTGTATTGTGATGTACTCATTTATGCAAACTAAAGCATTTTTTAAGCTCTTTTCGCTAAATCTCAAACACTGTTACTTTTTGCTCTCAATTTAGAGGGAAATTTAATCATATTCCAGTTAAAACTTATTGCAAAATGTAATCTATCATCATGTGATTAGTTTACCATGTTGGGAAAACAGATCAGTTATGACATTTACCAACATTTAGCAATTTAGTCTTCTTTCAGTTAAAACAGAGGGCAATGTTTAATGGATTTGGCATTTACTAATATGTGTATTGGCTTACTGATGACGGATATAAATATGGATATAGTTCCGTAAAAAAACCCATTTCCATATCCGCCAAAGTTAAATACGGATATGGTTAGAGATTGGATGAAAGGAAAACAAATTATGCACTTATCGAATTTGAGAGAAATCAAAATGATAAAATTCAAATGTATATATATGCTATGCGATACAAGAGCTGTCTAAAATTTATTATAATTCACCGTTGCATTCATAATGTCTAAATTTTAGATCTCTGGATAATAAAATCAGTTTTAGGTCCACTAATTTAAAGCCAAAATAGTTTTTCCCCTCTGGTCGCTGTGGATATCCAGATTCCCGAATCTGGATTTTTATATTCTATCTACATCCATATCTACTTGAACCGATTATGAATTTAAAATGATATACATGTCCATTTCTGCCGCCTAGATATGGATATTTGATATCCATATACTGTCGGGAAAATATATATATGCGGATATCTATATCTAATAAAATAATTTTGGAGTAATTGACTGCATCATCGTACAGGGGGTATATCTATTATCTACAATTTTCACTTTGTATTACTGCACTTGCTTCACTATTTGACCATTTCTACTAATTCCTTTATACGACAAGTGACAAGCTCTATAATCTCTCTGTAGGATATAGACCCAGAGTTTGTTCCTAAATTCGAAGCATCATTGCTCCCAGGTACACCAGAATTCCCACGCTACCGTCCTCTCACTTGCGGCAAGCACTTCCAGCATTTTCTCTCGGCGGTTGAGCTGGCGATTCAGATGTCCTGCAAATACTTTTCCAGCCCACAATGGTCGGAGTGGATCAAGCAGGTCTCGATGAGATGGTCGGGATCTCTCTCCGCAGGCTCTCTTCAGTCGATGAAACCATCAAGAGCAGAATGTGCAGTTCTGTTCTCGTAACCGGCGGAAGTACTCTTTTCCCTGGTTTGGATTCAAGATTAGAAAACGGAATTCGGAGAATTCGACCATACCGTTCACCTCTCAAGGTAGTTAGGGCATCGGACGAGATATTAGATGCGTGGAGAGGTGCAGCAGCATATGCTACCTCCTTGCAGTTTCCATCACAGACGTTCAGTATCCAAGATTATTACGAGAAAGGTGAAGGTGCACTGAGGGAATACAAAATCAAGTATAGCCTATGACTATGGAGTTCTGTGTTTATATTATTATTAGGTTTTATACGCGTGCAATGCATGTGGTTAAATATCATGATTAAGTATTTTTAGCTTAATTCTAACTAAAAGTTGTTTCTCATTTTCATTTTAATAGTTTGTGCTCACTTTTGTCTTTGAACTTTAATATTACGATTATTTATTTTCTTTGATGTTTGTTTAAATGAGCTACACCTAATTTAAATTTTCATGTTGATATTTGAATTGACAGAAAACAAATACAATTTGAAGTTAATTTGAATTTTCATAATATTTTGACTGACATGAAACCAAGTTTTACTTGAGAAAGTACAATGTTGTGAAAGTAAAAAATATTAAAATAGTGTTATATAAGGAATGTGAATATTTAAAACCAATAAGAAAAAAATGATTGATTAAAAGTATGTTAAAATGATACTAAATAGAATATGAAGTTTGTTCCTAATCATTGATAGACTTCATAAAAATTATAAATTAAAGATAAATACTAACTCTAGTATACTTTTATATGATCAAAACATATATATAAGCATATAAAAGTAGTGAAAAAAGCTCATGAAACTTCCTTCTAAGGATTCTTAATTTCACTCAAGATAATTAAACTATTCTATAAAATATTTAAAAAATATTGTCTTTTATTCCTTCTTTTTTTTGAGCTAAGATCAATCTTTCCTCATTTTTATCTTTTTCTTGAGCAATTCTAATGTAGTGTCTTTATTATTTATATCGATTGTGATATTATGCTAGAGTTGTATTTTTTATGCTATTATTTTTTCTGGCCTCGTTAATCTTTTATCTTGTCGTTTAAGAAGTTAAACGTATTTTTGATGTTCAACACAAACTTCTTGAAATATAGACTTTAATTTTTTTCTATTTCAATGAGAATAAATATTAATTTCATATATATAAATTCTTTGTGTTTCTAATTTATTGCTTAAATAAGATTAGAAGTTATTCTTTTTTTCTACAACAAATTCTTCTGATGTGCATCCAATAAGAGTTTCTGTAATGTCAATAATATTATATTTGCTTTATCCCTGTTATTTTTCACAAAGATCTAAACTAAATACATGTATTTTTTATTACCAATTTGTCGTAAATTATAATATTAATATTTAATTTCCTTACCATTTGAAGAACAAAGTATGAAATTTTATGGATACTTACTAATTTTTCTTATATTTTTTATGGAAAATTCTTCTTTGATAGGGATATAATGTAACTCAGTTGGTGCTTCTTTAATAGATATACCTTATGTTAATGCCAATTCAAATGATTCGTGGACGTTTTCTGAATTTTAATTTTATTTCTGTCACTTCAACATTTGCAACGGAAATAATTTGATTCTTTTAAAGGATATTTCTGAATATTCTGATAGTTTCTCTACACATAATTCATTGAACTCTTTTACCCTATAAATATTATTAACATCAGATGTTAATGTTTCTAAATTATAATTAATTAATGCTAAATTGTTATATTATAGGGTTTTATCATTTTTATGGATTTAAACATATATCAATTAATGTTACTAATGTATTTTTGCTTCTCCAACTTATTAGTAAAACTATATGTAGTTACTTTAATTTATATAGTGACTATAAATTTTAAGCTATAATATTTTTAAATTGTTATTTCTTAACCGGATATTTTTAATCAATTTTTATTGCTTTAGTTTACCAGTATCAACTTAGACTATTTTTAGATGCTGAAAAGAGATAATAAACTCTAACCGCTCCGTTAAACTTGATCTACATATTCTAAAACCCCAACATACCAAATTTGGAGTGAACCCGTCGTGGTTTGACCATTCATCCACTCGTATCAATTTTAACGGTTTTGAATGAATAGAACTTTTTACATGGCTCTACGGAGAGTCAAACCACGACGGATTCACCCCAAATTTGGTGTGTTGGGGTTTTAGAATATGTAGATCAAGTTTAACGAAGCGAATCATCCACAATGTAGCTCAATCAAGTGATCATCAATGACTAAGAAACTTAGTGGACGTCCACTTAAGTTGACATAAGTTTTGCTCTCTCTCTCTCTCTCTCTCTCTCTCTCTATATATGCCAAGCAATCACAAGTCCAGGAAAAAGATATCAAAACCTGGGTTGAATATGAATTAGTTGCATAGATCTAAGAATATGTTTATGTATGTGCGTATACATATATCCTTTCATATAGCCATATGAAAGGATATATCGGTCAACATATCGGCTGATATATCGGCCATATCAGGGATATATTGCCCAAGATAGCAAAAAAGCACTAAAGGATATTTAGTGACCATATCGGTTGCGGCAAGCCCTAAAAGGATATATCGGGCCATATCGGGGATATTTAAAATAATGCATGCTTCTAATACTATAGTAACATACAGTATGGATTAGTTGACATTGATATTTCAGATATTTTGTACCTTGGACACTATATATATATATATATATATATATATATATATATGACAAATATGGATATGCTTGGTATTGAGATGGAACAATCCTCTCCACTCATTCAAATGAGAGACCACATTCACATAAGTTGAGAAGTACATGCGGATTTGCAACCATTTGAATGAGTGAATGAAAGAATACCTAACAATTACACTTTTCTTTGCCAACTTTTAAAATTTTAGTCATTTTTTATGGTTTTGAACTTCGAGAGTGTAATTTGTATTTTTTTTAAACTTGGGAGTGTTTAAAAAAAAACAAGTTTTAAGTTTATTAGTTGTAACTTATGTTTCATGTGTCAGTGGTAATTTTTAAATGTCAAGATATTTCTTACGATTTTGAAATTTTAAGGCTGTTTTTTGTAATTATTAAAACTATAGATTAATTTCTGAAAAATTTAAATTTTAGCAGTCTACCAATGGTCTCTAGATTTGATATGTACTGGTTATAAATTTTAAAAATTTAGAGTTTTTTTCTATTTTAAAATGTTTGAAGGAGTTTTTTCTATAATTTTTGTAACTTTGAGGTTAATTACGGTAAATTATAAAATTTTAAGTGCATGAGGGTAATTTCTTGAATTCATCTTTTGTTGTTTACAAATTTTAAAATTTTTAGATTTTAAGGTGATTTTTTTATAATTTGAACTTTTGAGGGTGTTTCTAATTTTTGAGACATTAAGCGTGCTAATTAAAAATTTTAAATTCTTCAGAGACTGTTGTTAATTTCTTGATTTCATGTTTGGTGTTTTAAGTTTTAAAATGTTAAAAAAATTTCAGGTTCATTATGTTAATCCCTTGAATTTATCCATATTGTTTGCAAGTTTTAAAATTTTAGAATTTTAGGTGCTTGTTTGTAATTTAAAGTTTTGAGGGTATTTCTATAATTTTTGAGACATTGAGGTGTTAACCGTAAATTTTAAATTCTTCGCAAACTACTGTTAATTTCTTAATTTCATGTTTGTTATTTTAAGTTTTAAGACATGGGGATGGTTTTTCTAATTTTAAACTTTTTTCAGGGAAATTTGTACAATTTTAAACATTTTTAGTTTTTTTTGTAATACTAATCAGCTGTATCTATTATTATATATATATATATATATATATATACTATATTATATATATATATATATATATATATTATATATATATATATACTATATATATATATATTATATAATATATATATATAATATATATATATATATATATATATATATATATATAATATATATATATATATATATATATATATATATATATATATATATATATATATATATATATATATATATATATATATTATATATAAATAAGATTGATGAGTATCCTTGACAAGAAGGGGGGTTCCCTTCTTAACAATGATGTGTCACAATCCTACCATGTGAAATTCTCTCTCCTACTTTAGTCTCTATCCTTCACATGGTGGGGATTGTGTAGGCATATGAGATTAATGAGTATCCTTGATAAGGAGGGGGGTTCCCTTCTTAACAATGATGTGTCACAATCTTCACCATGTGAAATTCTCTCTCCTACTTTATTCTATCTCCTTCACATGGTGGGGATTGTGTAGGGCGGTCTAAAAAGCCCGAGGCCTGGTCCAGGTCCGGTCGTCGGTAGGACTGAGCACAGTTCGGTTCGGGTCGGTTTTTACCAAATTTTGAACAACTGAACCGAACCACATATAATTCAAAACCGAACCGAACCGTTGCAAGTCGGTTCGGTGCGGTTCGGTTCGGTTTGTTCGGTTCTAACTTCATTTTAAGAATGACTTAAACAGTAGACTTGCCAAATGCTAAATCAAATAGAATATATCGTGACAGGTAAGGGATCCCATGAATATTAAATAGTAGTATTTCATGGGTTGCCGACTTAATTTGGAAAAACAAGAGGGGGGAAAAGGAACAAAATCATCATCCATGAAAACATATATACCAGAAAACAAATTAAGGATCGTTATCAAAGCACAAACTCAGAAATCATAAGAGAATAGGAGTGCATAAATAAACAGGAAACTGATAGGCCGATATCTCAACTTACTAGCTGATGTATCCAAGGAAATAAATCAAAATTAAAGAATAATCGCAGTCAGAAGCTTGAAGAAGAGCAAAAGATAAAGTTTATACCTCGGTCTCGGCGACGGCGACGGGTGCGGGTGTCCTCCCGAAAGCCGGAGACAGATCCTGAGCCTGAGGAGATGTTTCGACCTCGGCCATGAAGACCGCGGAAGTGAGGAAGATGAAGAGGAAGTGAGAGAGGTGGACCATAGAACTGAGAACTGAGGAGTGAGAGAGAGTGAGAGAGAAGAACTGAGGAGGCGGCTAGGAAAGGGGGAAAGGAAGTTTAGGTGTTTAGGGTTTGAGAGTCTGAGACTTTGTCTTTGGGGACGGGTCGGCTTTGAGCAGAATGTGTACTTAGATCATGGGGTATTCGGTCGGTTCGGGTTGAAAAAATTTTAATCTGACCCGAACCGCCCTACTCTTAAAACCGATTTTTTCGGGTCGGTTCGATCGGTTTTTTCGGTTTGGACCGAACCATGCTCCGCCCTAGTCGTCGACGACCGGCCCGGAATAGTAAATTTTTTTACTTTTTTATTTTTTATATGTATATATATAATATATGTTTATATATAATATATGTATATATAATATATTTTTATATATGTATGTGTATATATATATATATATATATAGAGTAAGACTCCTATCAACTTAAGTGGATAGTGAATAGTGTGTCCACCAAACTTTATATCCACTCATTTAACATATAAAAAGTCACTTCATATCATGCAAGGATCCCTAGGAAACATCCAAGGGTTAAAAAGTTTGGTGGATGTCCACTTAAGTGGACACAAGTTTTGCTCTATATATATATATATATATAGAGTAAAACTTGTGTCAACTTAAGTGGACGTCCACTAAGTTTCTTATCCACCAAACTTTATATCCACTCATTTAACATATAAAAAGTCACTTCATATCATGCAAGGATCCCTAGGAAACATCCAAGGGTTAAAAAGTTTGGTGGATGTCCACTTAAGTGGACACAAGTTTTCTTCTATATATATATATATATATATATTTTGTCCTTTCCATTATCTCCTATATTCGCTTTTATTCCAAATCCCCGGTCTCTCCTCCTCTCTCGCACTCCCTCTCCATTCTTCTCCTTTTTCTTTCTCCTACTCTCTTCCTCCTTCCTCTCCATTCTTCTCCTTTAT
>NC_033798.1:6215135-6235620 GCF_001876935.1 Asparagus officinalis
TTGTTTTTTTTTTTTTCTGCCTTTTTGGGTGATTTCCTCTTGAGCTGTATTTGGATATCTTTCAGCATTTTTTGACGCCTACAGATACCCCCTCCAAAGTATTCCAGACTCAATCTTTTATAGAGGAGTTCTGGGATGCTTTGGACAAGATAGCTCTTACTTACGATCCTTTCAATGCTTGGTC
Organism: Asparagus officinalis; assembly: GCF_001876935.1. Taxonomy (NCBI): domain Eukaryota; kingdom Viridiplantae; phylum Streptophyta; class Magnoliopsida; order Asparagales; family Asparagaceae; genus Asparagus; species Asparagus officinalis. The sequence continues at coordinate 6,215,320 of NC_033798.1, forward strand.
GCGCCACCTTGGTCTGCCGCGCCTTAGCCGCAGCACCATGTCCTGCCGCGCCGCCATGTGTTGCTTGGTGACGTGTATATTGTTCTTCTATGTCATCTTGAGTGGTGTTTGAATGTCTGTAAGCATTTTTCGACGCCTACAGATACCCCCTCCAAAGTATTCCAGACTCATTCTTTTATAGAGGAGTCTGGGATACTTTGGATAAGCGCGGCACCATGTCCTGCCGCGCCGCCATGTGTTGCTTGGTGACGTGTATATTGTTCTTCTATGTCATCTTGAGTGGTGTTTGAATGTCTGTAAGCATTTTTCGACGCCTACAGATACCCCCTCCAAAGTATTCCAGACTCATTCTTTTATAGAGGAGTCTGGGATACTTTGGATAAGACTTGGTTGAGTAGATCGTGTGGAAGGACTTGTACATGACTTCAATGCTTGATCTCTTCTGCTTTTAGTCTATTCAGTTCTTTGTAGAATAGCTAATGCTTCTTCGGCACTGCGTTTATCGCTGAACCGTTATTGAAATTTTGAATCGAGGCTGGCATTTCCATATTGATGCTCGTTTGTCCTTTGAGAGTTCGTCAGGTTATCCTTAAGAATATTCATATTAATATTCTCCAGAAACTTCCTGTTGAGGGTAGGGGAACAGTTTAGACTCGTGTACCTATTGGAGTAAACATGTTATATTCTATCTCCTGGTCTCTTGTTTGTTGGTAGAGATGAACCCGATGATGGAGAGGAAGAATTTTATATTCTATCTCCTGGTCTCTTGTTTGTTGGTAGAGATGAACCCGATGATGGAGAGGAAGAATTTTATATTCTATCTCCTAGTCTCTTGTTTGTTGGTAGAGATGAACCCGAAATCGGAGAGGAAGAATTTTATATTCTATCTCCTAGTCTCTTGTTTGTTGGTAGAGATGAACCCGAAATCGGAGAGGAAGAATTTTATATTCTATCTCCTAGTACAAAGGAAACTCGAAGTGAGATCTCCACTTAGAGAATCTGAATTGGTTTGAATAATCCTAACTGTCATAAGGTTTGATTATCCAATTCAAAACTGGACCTTTCGTTCGCAGAATGAATCGAAAGGAGATTTTGGCTGTGGTCCTAACTGTAGTAAGGTTTGACCAAGTAGGAGTTTTGAGACGATTCTAACTGTTTGGAATCGAGAGGGGATTTTGGTTTTGGTCCTAACTGTTTAAAGATTTAACCAAAAGGGAATTCGAGACGATCCTAACTGTTTAAAGGTTTGATCGTTCAATTTTTGGACCTCTCGTTCATGGAACGAATCGAGATGGGATTTTGGCTTTGGTCCTAACTGTTTAAAGGTTTGACCAAATGGACAGTGAAACGATCCTAACTGTTTAAAGGTTTGATCGTTCAATTTGTAGACCTCTCGTTCATGGAACGAATCGAGAGGGGATTTTGGCTTTGGTCCTAACTGTTTAAAGGTTTGACCAAATGGACAGTGAGACGATCCTAACTGTTTAAAGGTTTGATCGTTCAATTTATGGACCTTTCGTTCATGGGAGGAATCGAAAGGGGATTTTGGTTTTGGTCCTAACTGTTTAAAGGTTTGACCAAATGTGAGTTTTGTGAGGGAAGATTGATCTAAAGGAGTGATCAAATCTCATCTCAACAAAAGAGTATTCGGAAATCACCGTGGGGATGTAGTGTTTATCACCTTGTTTGTAATGATCAGGTTATCCCTAAGAATATTCATATAGCATTCTTTCAAGAACTTCCCGTTACATGAACCATCCACCCCCAGCTTTTTCTTGCGAAACTGAGTTTATCATTATGTTTAGCTATATGATCGGGTTATCCTTAAAAGCACCATGCATGGCATTCTCCAGGAACTTCCCGTGAAAGAAAGGAAATATTTTAGACTCATATACCTGTTGGAGTATTAAATATACCTGTTGGAGTATCGAGGAGCAGTTTATACTCGTATACTCTTTGGAGTGTGGGGAAACAGTTTATACTCGTGTACCCAATGGAGTTGGGGAAACAGTTTATACTCGTGTATCCAATGGAGTTAGGTCGTCTTTAATCGGCTTGTTTCGCCATTATGACGCCGGAGTCAATTAATGCTTGGATTTTATTTTTGAGTCCGAAGCAAATCTCAGTGGGATGAAGAACCCTTCTGTGGTACGCACAGTAGTTTGGATCTGTAATCCTCTTAGCTCCCTCCTGGTCTTTAATAGGTGGTAGCTCGATCTTATCGTTGGCAAGGAGGTATTTTAAGATGGCTGGAGCTTCATCATCTTCGAAAGAATACTCCTTTTGAAACCTCGGATCGGGAGTCGCGTTCCCAGTGATTGCAGATGTCGTCGGTTGGCTTCTCTCAGCTTTCTTTCTTTTAAGAAAGTGTTCAGCTTGTTCACCGCACATTTTCAAATCTTTCCAAGTTTTGGATGGTACGACCCCCAAAGCTTCCAGGACATCGATAGAGAGATTATTGTGGCATGTTTGCAGAATAAACTCTTTTGTAATAGGATCTCTGCAATTCATTGCCTTGTTACGGAAGCGCTTGACAAAATTGTCGACTGACTCCCCGTCTTTTTGTTTTTCATCCAGAAGGGTTCCGATTGACACTTCGGTGTCATCATCGAAGAAGTTGCTGAGGAACAAATTTTCTATGTCATCCCAGCAATTGATGCTCCCGGCTTGAGCCGTCGGTACCAATCGAAGGCCGACCCGCGAAGGGTGCCAACGAATATCATGCCTAAATGAGACTTGAAATAAATCAAGTGTTGAATAGGCGAGTTCTTCCCGTCAAACGGTGTGAAGTTAATCATGTTGAATTTTGCCGGGTATGGTATTGAATTCCATTCTCTTGGATAGGGACATGGAATACCCGTCTTTTTTACTTCTTGAGCCGTCATCAAAGCGTTGATTTTGTTTTCAAGCTCTTTCATTTTCTCGTCATCGTCTATGTCTTTATTCGAAGGACGTTGAGGAGAATGAGTTAGGCCACCCCCTGTAAGAGGTGCCATTGAACCACCCCCAATATCGTTATTGGGAGGGTGTGTTAAACCACCCCCAGCGTTATTGCTATTAGGAGGTGTATCAGCAAAGATGACTTCATCCACTTCTGGATCACTATCATCTGCCACATTCTGAGTGTGGCGGCTGGATTCAGCTCGCTGACTGGACTCAGGAGGTTGAGGCCGTTGAGTTAGCAATTCTCTCATTTGTTGGATAGCTAACTCCATTTCTGTCTTCACTTCAGCTCTAATTTCTTCACGTTGTTTGGCTAGAGCTTCCTGAAGTATTTGAGTGAACTGATCAGCAGTGATTGTGAATACTTCTCTGATTTGTCCTGTGCTAGACATTGTATCATCAGAAGCGATTGCAGAATAAGTGTCCGAGAATTCATCCTCCGAGGACATTCCTTCTTGCATTCTCTTGTAGTCTCTGCGTCTGATAGCTCCTAATTGGAGTCGAGACATCCTTTGAGCAATTCTTGGATTGACTTTTCCTTTCGGAGAAAAGTCGGGATTTGAGTCACTTGAATGCCGCTTAGACTTCCTTTTATCAGCCACGTTGATGGTGACTTCAGGGAATTCATCATTTTGGACAGCTGCTCTTCTTTTGCGGAAATGTCTCGGCTTAGGTTTCGATAATACAGAGACTTTTCGTGGGATGACTTCTCGTTTGAAACAGTCACATTCTGATAATGCTGTTTTAACGAGTCGCGCACAGGAACAACGAGAGTTTATCTCTCGAATAACTCTCTTTCGAAAATTATTCACAACTTCAACTTGATAATACGATTCATCGGTATGATTGCCAAAAAATCGTATCGTCTGTTGGTATGATCTCCCAGGTATGACGATATCATTTGGTGAATGCGTCTTCTTCTGGGGGTATAAAACCTTGTTGGCATTCTCAGGACAATTTATTTTTGTCCTTGAGCGATCCAAGGTTATGTCAGGAGTCGCACGTCTAAAACCACCCCCTTGCGGGTATGGAGTCTTAACGGGCTCTGAATGCTGATTTTGCATAAGTCCAGACTTTGGAATCCAAACTTGACGAAGTTTTGGTGATTCTTTGGTCACCATTTCCTTTCTCTTTTCTCGTCTTTGTTGTGAGAGAGCATGGGCATTAGCAGCTTTTGCACGACGTTTTTGTATACGTTCTTTGAGGGTCGAACGAGTCTTTTTGACAATAGTCCATTCATCCGTCGTTGTTTTAGCAGAGATACGAGTGATTGGTTGTTGAGACAACTGAACCACTCGATGTCTCCTCGACTCTAGGTCCGCGTGGTAACGAACCCCGTCGGTTTGTTCCAAGGCTTTAGCCATTTGGCGAGCACAGCGTTGGCGTTGTCTCTGACGAGCTCTTTTCGTCAATGCCGGCGGGCTTTGATTCGATGACTCTTTAACTAGATAAGAGCCATTGTGAGCAGAAGTATTGCGAGTGAAATTCTCAGCAACAATCAAGCGAGAGTCTTCATTTTGTGCCTTCTTTGGCATGCAACTCTTCCTCAATTGTGAGATCCTCTTGTACTTGCGAGATACTGAAGATCTTGAAGAGGATGATGAGAAATATTCCTCAAACTTGGTTTGGTCGAATTCGTATTCGACCATGGATTCAACTGGAATCTTGATCGGCTGCGACACGACGGTCTCGGCAGCGAGACCGTTGGCTCCCACTGTGGTCGCCAGTTTGTTTTCGCCAAAAGTCGAATTTGTTGTCGAATTCATTATATCTTCGGTCGATTACAATAAATTCAAAGAAAACAGCCTTTTTATAAGACTCTTTTACACAACAAAAAGAAAATTACAACTCTTGAGAAAATAAACGCAGGATCGTTGTTTGGATCACTGCTTTCGTGGGATCTTTGCCTGTGCCGGGAGCGCTTTGACTCGTGGACCACCAAATCACAGATTCTGATTGAACCGTGAGGGGTTTAATGATTCTTCCTTCGTTTATCGAAGTAAGAATTTGAAGCGAATATCTTATCGATGTAAGATGTTCACTCTTCCAAAGATCAAGTCTGAGCTTAGATCTCTAGGACTCGCTAGAAGCTTCTTGAGGATGTTTGTGAAGAAGGAAGACTCTCTCTCTTGCTCTAATTCACCAAAACTCAAGGCTCTCTGCTCTAATCTCTCTGGAAAATGCTCAGCCCCTGTCAATGATGGCTATAGGGGGGTATTTATAGCCTCCTTAGACGATAACTGAAGAAATAGCTGGTCAATAACTGTCTCTTTAGGCGCGGCAGCTGATGCTGTCGCGGCTAAAGGGCGCGACAGTCGACACTGTCGCGGCCAAAGAGCGCGGCAGTCGACACTGCCGCGGCTAAAGGGGCAGTTACACCCACGTTCATACGTGTTTGAAACAGTTCTCCCACGACCTTTAACCACCTTTTTCGTGGTTTAACTGCTTTTCCACATCAGCACACGTTCTATTTCTGATACTCCGCCACGTGGACTTTAAATAATCATCAGATAACTGTATTATAACTGCTGTAGCATCCTGCTATATGTTTATGTATAATACAATTTGTTTATGTAATTTCTATAAGTATTTACAATTTGTTTATGTATAATATATGAATGACATTAATAGTTTGGACTACTTAGTCTAGTGATAAAATTTAGGAGTTTGAAAAGGAGGTTAGTGGTTCAAATTCTAGCCACAACATATATATTTAGAGGTCTTTGATTAGGCCTTGGGCCTTTTGGGTTCTTTGAATTCTACAATTATTTTTAATTTTATCTGTTTCTATGAATTCTAAAATTATTTAATATTATTTTATCATTTTAATTTCTATAATTTTTTATATTTGTAAATTACATAATTATAAATGATTAATAATATAATTTTTTAGCAAAATTATGTTTATTTTTTCTTTGGTTTTTTGAAAAACTTTAAAAAACAAAGAAAACCGGGCCGGCCCGGAGCCCGACCCGCTCAGGCCCGAGCCCGGGCCGCAGCAATCGGGCCCAGGTCCTGACTCCGATTTTGCCCGGCCCGGATGGACATGCCTAAGAGTAATTGTGCCACATTATTGTCAAGGAAGAAAATCCCCTCCTTATTAAGAATACCCAATAATCTATATATATGACCAGTATAGTGCACGTGAGTTGCACATAATTACATTTGTTCATGCCTTTAATATGTTTCATGGATAGAAAAATGATGAAATTATATAATGCAAAAAATAGACATCTAAAATAAAGAATTAGAAAGAATTTTTGGTCATTCTAGAGTAAAATCATGCATACTGGAATAAAAATTAGCATAACTATTTTCATTATTAGTTGTCATATTTCTCAAGCTGAATGATCCAATAGTGAAAATAATAGTATGGATATGTAAATATAATCAAGGGCATCATATAGTATAAACGTTCATATGCTTCATAATCTGATGATTTAGGGAGTATCAATATTAACACTCAAATTTAAAGTAGAATAGATAGTAGAAAGAATAGAAAGCTAAACTAACTTGTATTGTAACTTGTAAGAGAGAAGATGAGCTAAACTGCCTTCTCCACATTGAAAATTCCATAATATAGAAGAAAATAATGAAAATTAGTTAATAGCTAAAAAATAAAAAGAATTAATCAGTTGACACTTACTAGATATTTAGTGCTCCACAATTGATATTTCTGAGTTTAGTTTTCTATTAGAGATGTATTTCATGTTGAAGGCTGAGTGCCTTAGTATTGTGTTCAGTTGACACTTTTATTCAGAGATTTATTACTTTATTTTAGATTGTCAGATATACTTCTTTGTTTCTGTTGGAACACATTTATACTTATTATTGGATCTTCTCTATATGATGTTCCTTGCATTACTATCTTTATCCTATCTGCTTTGTACCTACACTTGATCATTGTTTGACTTCCACTAGAGAGATATTATTATGATAGTGAAACGTGTTATTACACAGTGTTGGGTGCATGGCAAGTCTGACATCCTTAGGTTCACCTTGAACTGTAGCCTTGTGTGACAGTGGCATCATTATAATAACAGTATAAGATTAGATAAAGCTATGGAATCTTTAAGAGCTTAAGAAACTAATATTAAATATTATTAGCATTCTAATGTGTAATTAGTTTAATTTAATTTAATTTAAGACTCATTGAATGAGAGTTTGAGATAAATATAAATAAATAAAATAATTAAAGTTGCATTTATCAAATTTGAGAGGGGTAAAAAGGGCAAGCAAAAGTTTTAGAAAAATGTTTTAACATCCTACAAACTTTTTATAATAATAGTATAAGATTAGATAAGTTATAGAATTTTTAAGAGCCTAAGAAACTAATATGAAATATTATTATTATAATGACGTGTAATTAATTTAATTTAAGACTAATTTAATGAGAGTTTGAGATAAATTAAATAAACAAAATAATTAAAGTTGGATTTATCAAATTTGAGAGGGGTAAAAAGGGCAATTAAAAGTTTTAGCACCCCAATCCTCTTTTATATATAGTATAGCTAGATTTATTATCCTAGTTATGAGCCTTAGGTCCTTGTGTACTGGTTTGTGCTCTTCTATCTGTTTATTTATTAGATTGATTTTCAGTGATCCATATGAATTGCGATACTGTTATTTATCAGATTATGTTCAGGGAAAGATGGAATTTTTTTTATAAAAAAAAACCTTTTTTAATGGTTGGCCAGAGCCAGGTAGTATTGGGTATCTGTTCGTTAATAGGCTTCGTGCTCGTATTTATGTGTAGCATTTCTATCGAGCACTTTAAGGTGCGGGAACATCTTAACCATTAAGCACAAATTTTCAAAACAATCCCGTTTATAATAATAATCGTAAAAAAACCTTATTTCTAACTTATTTTCAGAAACCGACCTGGTTATGCTAAAACCAGGTCAGTTTCTGGAAAAAAAAAATTCGAAACTTCACGGGAGTTGATTAAGCTTTACTCAACTTCACGGAAGTTCAACTCCCGTGAAGTTTCATATTTCAAATTTTTTCTGAACTTCACGGGAGTTGAGTAAGCTTTACTAAACTTATTTTCTGAGAATTTTTTGAACTCCCGTGAAGTTTCGGAATTTTTTTTTCTAGAAATCGACATGGTTTCAGCTCTGAGGCTCAGTTTCTAAAAATAAGTTAAAAATGAGTCTTTTTTTTAGATTAAAAATCCAAAGAAGACTGTTTTGAAAATTTGTCCTAACCGTTAATTGCGTGTGAAATTTCCCTACCAACTACTCAACTACTCCTATCAAGAACGAGCCGCTGTGCGGTCTGTGACGATCTGGGCGAGCCGCCGTGAGGGTCGTTTTGACGGGATTCGCGCTCTGTATTTATTACTATCTGTTTATTAGTTTAGGTGTCATGTTGGGAATTTCTGGGGCTGAGTTTTTGAATGCACACGTTAGTGATGTGATTCTGACGGCAGAACAGCTGAGTTTACGTCAACGCGGACAATTAGATGTATATGTAAGACTCATAACCATAAGGCATCGTACATGATAGCCGTTGGGGCTCTAGAGCCTTTGGCTGGCTCACAAGGCGGCGGAGGATCGATTCTATGTTTATGGCACATTTATCTCTTCGATTATTAGTTATATTGCAATTAGGGGTGTTAACGGAACGGATACGGCTCGGATATGACACTTACCATATTCATATCCGCTTACCCATCTCGGGTACGGATATGGATACGGATACACGTCGGTAAGAAAAATTCATATTCATATCCGCCAAAATCGGATATGGTTACGGATATAGATGCGAATATATAAACGGATATGCATGCGGATACAAAAATGATATTAGAAAACTAGATAGTATTCAGAAAAATATAGTCATGTGATACAAAAAGAGTTTGTTAATATGTTCATTATGATTGAAAAGCTAAGATTAGACATCTTGATCATCAAAATTAATCACAAATCCATAATCTAAGACTCGAAACTATGGTAAGAGTATGATCAATATGTATTCAGATATTTTCGGATACGGATACAGATATTTCACTACAAAACCATATCCGTAACCATATCCTATCGGTTATAGATTTGAGTAACCATATTCGTATCCTAACAGATACGGTTACAGATATTTCCTCGGATACGGATACAGTTTGGCACCCCTAATTGCAATGCATGCGCCATTCACTTGGATCTGGGCCATGAAAGAAGGGCCTCATGCTTCACGATTTGCTTGGTTGCTGCTATCATGTTTGAAAGCTGGTTTTGGCCCCTCCTCGAAAACCGTACCCTCACAGCTTTGGAACGGGAATATCACACAAAAAAAACATTGAAACTGCTCGAAGAGCCAAACTAAACACATATAGCCCATGTAATTTTTTTGTTCATTTTACAAGCATGGCAATATTCAATAGAACAAACAATAATCTTGTAAAAATAATCTAATAAAGCGTACTTTTAAAAAACTTCAACTTTATGTTACACTCGATCTAAAACTTCAGCGAGAAAGCATAGTGTTTTTACTCACTTATGTCTCTAAATTTTAATATTGTGATTATTTATCTTCTTTAATCCTTTTTTGAATGGGCTACACCTAATTTTAAGTTTCATGTTGGTAATTGAATTGACACGAAATCAACGTGAAACCAGTTTGAATATTCATGTTATTTGGATCGACATGAAAGGAAGTTTTACCTATAGAAGTATAGTGTTACAAAAGTAAAAAATACTTAAAAATAGCATTATAATAGCAAGAGGAATAATTAAAGCCAATAAGCCTACAAAAAATTAATTAGAAGTGGTTAAAATGGCACAAAAAGAGAATATGGATTTTATTCCTAATCATTGATAGACTTCATTAAAAACCATAAACTAAATATTAATTTTAACTCTATAATAATTTTATATGATAAAACGTCCACAAAATAAGTATATAAAAATATTTAAAAATTAGTGAAAATCTCTTCCAAATATTCCTAATTATACTCAATAAATTAGGCTATTCTATAAAATATTAAGAAAATATTATCTTTTATTATTTCTGTTTTATTTTTGATTGAGCAGATCAAGTCTTCTCCATTTTTATCTTTTTCTAGAGTAATTTTGGAGTGATGTCTTCATCATCTATGTGAATTGTGACATCAGGCTGATCCTGGATTTCTCATGCTATTATCTTTCCAAGGGCTCATTAATTTTTTATCTTCTCATCTAACTTTACAAGTAATTTGAATGGGAACAAATATTAATGAGAATAAATACTAATTTCTTATTTATGATAATTTTTCTGTGTTTCTAATTCATTATTTAAGTTAAGTTAGGATTAACCTATTTTTTTTCTTTACAATGAATTCTTGTGTTGTGCACCTAATAAGAGTTTCTACTGTATCAAATAGTGTTACCTTTGCGATGTCCTAAGTCATCAGAGATTCTATTACGTTTATCATTTGGACACTTGTTATTAACATCTATATCCATCTTCTTGTTGCGGCCTTTGTAAGTGTAAAACCACAGCTCGAGTCTACTATAATTAATAGTTATTTTTACCTTAAATGTGCAATAGCATATCTGTACATTGGTAAATTTTAATTAGGTTTAATTGTGTAAATTATAGAGTAGGTTTTTTAAGATCATACCTCTTTCGAATGTTATAATTCTTGCATAATATCGCTAAGTTCAATTTTTATTGTATTTGTAAAGAGTCTTGATGGAGATGCTTTTATCTTGATAGCTTGTTCTGAATGAACCCTGCATATTAACTTTAAAATGTAATATTTGTTGTTTATTGTGTTATATGATTTTTTCTTGGTTTACTTACCATTCTCTTATTTATTTAGTTAATTGAATCTTTGGAATGATACACACACACACACACACACGAGGCAAAATTGCGATGACGTGCACATTTTCCTAGCAAATTTGAGATGGATATAAAGTGAACTTTATGTTTAGTGGCCTCTAATAAGAATTTTTATAATGAAATATATTACATTCATATTTAGAGATCATTAAATCCGATAATACTATTATGGGCTTATCTTGATCCTTTTTTCATAGCCATGTTCTTAAATAAAGTTACACGTAGAGAGGCATGTCACTATATAGTAAAAAGAAAAAATATCGATTTTAATTTTTTCTTAAGCTATTATAAGTAAGTATCATGTGTATATATTTTATCCATTATAGTGATTTCCCACCTTTTATCTGGCTTCTTAAGTAAGTATTATTTGGATATTTTTTATCAATTATAGTGATTTTCCTCCTCTTGTCTGATTTGTTATATCTCGTAATATAATTGATCAATAGCTTCACGTTAGTTGCTATTGTAATGTCATCTATATCTAATTATATAATAAGTTTATGACTCCTTTAGTAATTGAAGAATAAAATATAAAATTTTATAAAACTTACTAATATTTCTTGTATCTTCTATGAAAAATACTTCTTGATTGGGAAAAGTTGTTTAATATGTTCTCCAGTGGAAACCAGTTGGCACTTCTTTGATAGGCATGTCTCTTATTAATATCAATTCAAGCGATTCATGTAAGTTTATGAATTTTAGGTTAGTTTGTTCACTTTTCTATTTAAAATGAAACAGGTAGATCCTGTTGAAGGATATCTCTAAACTTTTTAATAGTCTCTCATTACGTAACTCATTTATATTTTTTCACCCTGTGAATATTATTAACATCAAATAATATTTTTTTACCCTGTGAATATTACTAACATCAGTGAATAATGTTTATAAAATATAATCAATTAATGCTAAGCTATTACATTACAGTCTTTTATTAATTTTAAGTGATTTAGTCTTCTATCAATTAATGCTACCTCTGTATTTTCCATACTCTAACTTATGAGTAAAATTATATGCAATTACTTTCATTTAGACAATGAAAATAAATTTTAGTCTATCAAAATATTTTTTAAATTTCATGGTTTTTTATAATTTTAAAATTTTAAGAGTGTTTCTATAATTTTTAAAACTTTGAGGGTGTTAATTGCAAACTTTAAATTTTAGGGGGCTACTACTAATTTTTAGGTTTTATGCTTGTTGTTTTAAGTTTTGAAAAAGTCAGGATGTTTTCTATAATTGGACTATTGAGTTTGTTGTGTGTAATTTCTGAAACTTTTTAGTTTTTTAACAATAATTCATGTATTATCTTTCTCTATCATCCCTGAGGCTTAATTGATACGACAAAGAGCTTTTTACCATGGAGAAAGAGGAATATATGTCCAAGTTTGATGGTAATGCCTAGAATTCATCTATGTTGTTCGCAAGTTTTGAGGGTCTTTTTTTATAATTTAAACTTTTGAGAGTGTTTCTATAATTTTTGAAATGTTGAGGGTGTTAATTATAAATTTTAAATTCTTCAAGGGATACTGTTAATTTTTAAATTTCATGTTTGTTATTTTAAGTTTTGATATGTGATGGTGTTTTGTGTAATTTTGAATATTTGAGAGTATTTTGTGCAATTTTTAAAAATTTGTGGTTTTTTTGTTATTGTTGTAATATTTTATTTAACTTACTAATCTTATAGTTTTAAAATTATTAAGCTATAGGTAATTCACATGAGATTAAAATAAAATATAATTATGATCATAATATATTAAGATTTAAATAAAATATTTAAAAAAGTAAAGGATAATATTGATCAAGAAAAGATTTTTCTGAAATGGTATGACGTGGAAAAACAAAATGGGATCGAGACAGCCACAACCAATCCGGGCCCTAGGAATTGCTCTATTTGATCTCGTGTCTCCAATCTAGGCCCAATACTCCATCAAGCCCATATATGGATAATGGCTAGTTGTTTGGTTCATGTTTTTTAGGTGGTAAAAGAGGGGAAAGCTGTCAAAAATGTCAGTTTTTTGGCAGCTTTCCCTCAAAATCAGCTCTTAAAAAGCAGATTTTGGGGGAAAGCTGCCAAAAAGCTGACATTTTTGACAGCTTTCCCCTCTTTTACCAAAAAAAAACTAATCCAAACAGCCCCAAAGTAGACGGGTCGGCCAACCATCGATTACACAGCTCAACACGTGACACGTGCGGACAAGCCCCAAGCAACGTTACCTTTCGTTTACCCAACCCTGGCCGCCATCACGTGCGCTGACTCTGCCAACGCATTCTCATCCTCTCCTCACCTCTAACTTAGATCTACAGGTCAACCCCTTGTCTCTTCTCACTCACGCTTTTAATTGCTTTTGTTCTCATCTTTAACACAGCCAAAATCACTCAAAAAGTCAACGCCCAACTATCTTGATAGTGCGTATAAAAATATCATAAACTATTTTTATTAGACGAAAACATCGTAAACTTTTTGATTGCTAAAATGAAATTCACAAACCGGCATGATATATTTTAGTCGTTTTTCTTATTTTTTTTATATAACTACCCAAATATCATGACATGTTATTTTTTTTTATATAGTGTTGCTACTTTTCTATTATATAAAAGATTGTGATTTTTTTCTCTAATAAATTAGGCAATGATCTGTTTTTAATTGAGCTCCTAATAGTTCATCTTAAATTATTAAAACTTAGCAAAAGAACAAATAACTGAACGGCTACATACTTCACCAGATCCAATAATGATAGCCAGAGGATCATTGTTGTCTTCACTCCGCTCAGCGATTATTTACCAAACTGCCACTGGAAAACTCTCAACACAAGCAAATTATATATAATTCATTTAGGGAATGATTAGGTGCAAGTGCCTTAAATTATTTTGGGAGCCCTAATTACTCTCCACAGTGTGGTGGTTGCTTGGCTTGACAGAGATGTGAACTTGTCCTTGGACTGTAGATTAGGGTATATAAGTCTTACAAATGCATCTCAAGCACAATGAGCTACCCAATATAATCGTAGTATTTATAGTATAATTGTAGCCCTCAGCCCTCGATATAACTTTAGAGTTGGTGTAGCCGTGTAGGGTAAAGGAACTTTAGCATGGTATCAAAAGCAACTCAAACTCAAACCCCCCATATATCTAATTCATTTCATAAAAAGCATGTTCAGTCTGCAAGAGCACGTTAAGTATACAATTATAACCCCCGACTCTTACCGTATGTTTGAAGTTTTAAGTTTTAGTACAGTTGGAAGGGGCAAAAAATCTCTTATGGAAAACCATAGTCTTATTGTGGGTGCCGTGATAGCATATAACTCAAATCTAAAAAAAAGTATGGAATAATTTTATGATAGTAAATGAAGCTTTGTATAAGTAATACCATTATTTAAGATAAAGATTGGAATCAAGGATTTGGGATCCTATACTAGTTGTTGGATTGTGGATGGCTCACATAGAACAGCTCTAATTTGCATTAGTTGAAAATTCCACCCAAGCTTAGTTACTTTAGTAGTTGACTTTTATGCAACTTCTATTGCAAGGACAGTCAAGTGGGTCAGGTATTTTTTTCTACCCGCTTGAAAATATCCAAAACCATATCTAAACCAAACCCATTAGGGTCATTACAAATTTACAATATAAACACAAGGGCACCACGGTCCTATAAAATACTCGCTGCTCGCAACTTAAAAGACTTCAAAAAGCCCAGAACAGCTCCTCATTCCTTACCTCCCTCCTGCAAGCTCCAATGGAGGAAACAGATGAAGCAGAGAGCTACTGGCTTCATGAGCTTGAAGATGAGCTCTCGAAGGACCTTGACGTCTCAGAAACCGTTGCTCCTCAAGAATCCACCATCAGAAACAAGCTCATCGCCAATATCTACTCCGGTCCAACAATCAACGATATTGAGAATGCACTGGCTTCGAGTTACCAGAGCAGAAGCGGCGTCGAAGGAATAAACAAGATGCACCCCGTGTACGTTCTTCAACTGATATCTGAATAAGTTACAGAGAATCCCCCCCAAGGCTTTAAAAGTGAAACTTAATCATCCTCGTCGACTTTTAAAACCTTTGGGGAATTCCTGTAATTCATCCTGATACTTTTCGTCGCTTTATTGTGATAATTTTGGTCACTGAACTTGATTGTTTGTTTTTCATACTTGCAGGATGTCAGCATCAGAGAAGGGATATGGGAAGATAGAGAACAAATACACAATAAGAATCAAAAGCTCAGGGAATGGACTTGCTGATGATGGTTACAAGTGGAGGAAATATGGGCAGAAAACTATCAAAAATAGTCCCAATCCAAGGTTGTTTTCTTCATTAACATAAAACTATCTCACGCCAGTTTCTCTTATTTCTGTATCTTATGAAATACTAGCCATATCTCCAAGATTACAGCAATATAGCAGTGAATGTAATGGGTAAAAATCCAAATAGAGGGATAATCCGGGGAGACAGTAGATTTAAGGGGTATAAATGTGCAAATTACCAAATAGTCAGATTTGGGGATAAATCTACAAATACGGTAAATTCACGGTGTACGGGTATAAAAAAACTAAACAGTTTCTGCACTCCAAGATTAAGGCAATCAGCTTAGAGAATGTAAGGGCTCATTACCTAATAATCAGCTTTGGCGGATAAATCTGCAAATAGGACCGATTTCGAGGGTGTACAGGTTAAAAAAAACTTAAAAACACCAAAGGGTGTCTCAGTCAAGTTACAAGGTCTGCACTAGTACTTTAACTGCTACTACAAGAAAATTCTCAGCCTTAAGACGTCCTTATCTTTTGTCTAAACTAGGGATTCTCACTGACACAAAAGAAGACCATTTAATTCCCATAAATGAATAAGGTTTACAAGCAGCTGCAACATGAATTAAACCATCATTTTAGGTAGAACTCATAATAAATGTATACAAACTCCACAAGGCTCCACACCATATATTTAGAAATCACTTATATTTCTAAATGCATGCATGATTTAAAACCCACATTAAATCCGCATTAATGTCTGAGACCTACTTGTGGTTTTTTATTGCAAACACACAACTCACAAACTAATGAACACAACTTCTGGATCAATTGACGGTTGAAAGCCTACATAATGGAAGTAAGTTGCAGTTTGCAAGTTTTTCCTTTTCTTGTAACTGAGATGATGGCAGTTACAATTGCATGCTACTCTTACTACAAAAGTAAACAAGCACATAGGTAGCATACAAAGATACAATTCAATCAGTAACTCTCAAAATCATCAGCGGAAGGTAAATTTTCACAAACACTCCTGAACTTTGGGGGCCTTGCACGTTGAACTTTTGAAATTAAACTAAATCCCTCTGAACTATTGAAAATTCTCATCGACAAGGTTAAAAGTTAAAGAAAAGGTCCAAACTACCCTTTTTACTTCTTGCCTACGTTACCCGACAAGGAAAACATCAAAGTTATATTTAGTAGATAGGGGGAAATTGTCCAAAAGTCAAGTGTACATCATGTCAAACCTAATGCAATCGTTTCTTACTGCTTATCTCGGACAAGTTCATGGCGTTCTCTACCCCAAAAAAAAAGGTTTTTCATGAAATTTATCCTCAATAATTATTTTTCTGAAACTTTTGTTGTCCTTTCTTTGATGAACAGGAGTTATTATAGGTGCACAAATTCTCGGTGCCACGCCAAGAAACAAGTGGAAAGATCGACAGAAGATCCAGAGACTCTTATCGTCACCTATGAAGGCCTCCACCTCCACTACACATACTCCCACTTCCTCTTACCACGACCACAAAATTCTCTTCACATGCCAAAGAAACCTAAGATCCAAAATCCTAGCTCAGAGGACAAACATAATGAGGAGCTAAAGGCACAGAGCCCAGAAACTAGGACAGAGCAAGAGGAGCAAAAACAAAGCAGGGTTATTGGAGAAGATAAGCCACAAGAAGATTTTCGAAAAGATCTCGAAACTACATATTTAAGCATCATAGAGGAGCAGAATTCAAAAGGGCTGCTGGAAGATATTGTGCCATTTTTTGTGAGAAATCCGTCGAGCTCAACTACATCTTCTATTGAGCCTTCCTCCCCCTCTCAAGTATCCTCACCTTCGTACTCTTCATCTCTTTCCTGGTCTCCCATCGATTTTTACTTTGATGAGGATATACTATCATATATTATTTGAAAGGTAATTCAGTAACAAAAAGGATAGATGCTGCCATATGTTTCATCTAAATATCAGATAATGCAATGCAACTTGATTGTACAATACAAGTTGAAAGGCTTATGTACATGTAATAAGAATGGGGTATTCTCTGTGAGAGGGTAACACTTAGATTTTTCTCTAGTGCCTATTATAATGCAACCCTTAGCTATTGGTAAACATATTTTCAGAATTGTGAAAATAGACAATAGATCAGGATGGAGTAGAAATAATTGAACAAAGCTGAAAGTTTGAATGTTAAACTTATAATCATAAGGTAAATACACAATGTAAATTTTCCTATATGCCAACAACGTTTCAGTACGGCGTTTCAGTCTAGTACTAAAGGCATGAGAACTTAATCTTCTATCTACGTTTTGCTAAAAGACGAAAGTACCATACAATGTCCACGTTAGTAAGAAACTCATACAGAATATAATAACTAATCAAGCTAGATCACTGCTCAATTCATAGATTATGAAGATAAGAGGGTGCTAGTTTTCATGCATGCTTCATGACTTGAACATAAAATTAACAGAAGTCACAAGACAGAATGTTCACTAGGATATTTAGAATACTTGCTGGGTGGTGTTTTTAATTAATTTTTGACCACTCTTATCACATGGAAAGAGGTAAAAATGATTTCTCTAATTTTTCCTTAGGTCAGGCCTACGTATATTGAGTACCATAGCAAAATTCAACCAGACCTCACAAATATCAGTAAAAAGATCCACAAGGGAAGACAGTTGAAGGACAATATATAATCAGCTATTCAGCATGCAGAAGAGCTAGTAAACTCAATTCTCAGGCTGATGCAAAAATCTATGTACCCTGTTGTTCAAGAAACTCCCTCATCTATAGAGTTCAACAAAATCCCTTATCTATGACATACTTGAGAAGACCTCTGGAAAGATGTCAGCACTTCAGATTGGGAGTTGAAAGGAAGAATATACAGAAAAGTTTAGTTTTCGGAAGTGGAAAAAAAATCTAATATTTATATTATTAATCTAAAATTCTATACATGAAAGTCAGTCCAGACGTCTGAAGAACTAAACTCTATCACAAAACTAACGGTTCCATTAATTATCATAGATGATGGGCTTTCTTGAAAATAGGATAATTTATTATTTTGATTTACATATGTTGACAAGAGCCTCAATTCAATATGGAGAAGTTAAAATGTACACAAGTTGCTGTTATGACTGAAACATGTGAGATATATTGCAAACGATCAGAGCATGACAAGTAATAACAGTCGAGAAACAAATGCATATCATATTTATCAGTTGATAAATTGTGGACTTGTGCAAAGCATGATATGACCTTCAAACAGTCTTTTTCATCAAATTGTCCATTTAAAGCTGGAGAAGGAAAGTTGAGAAGATAATTAAGGCCTCCTAATATACTAGGTCTCCCAATTGTCCGTCAGTATGGATTTGAACAAAATAAAAGAGAAGGATTCAATGTGTTAGATCAGTGTGGGTCACTGCACAGTTAATTAGGATGGTTGTTTGTTAGATGATGCTTTCTATCAGTCTGGGATTAATTTTAGATTACGCAAGCACATCACTAAAAAGATTCTCGAAAGCATCTTCTGAAGCAATCTTAATTCCATCTGGGTAAATATAACTATTGGAATAATTTTGTGCTCTATTGTCACCTTGAGGCTAGGATTCATATAATATCCATTATCCTACCGTAAAAAAAGTGCATATGACTGATATAACACAGTTTGAGATGGTGTACATTATCATGTCTAATGTCTTCATGTAATTATCATTTATGAGTATTGCACATCAACCACGTACAAATATCACTTAGACAAATTACCTCATCCTGTTATAACTAATGGTTCAAAGAGTTTCAAAGAAGAGTGTAGAATTCTTAGTTCACCATTAAGCCCCAATCTATCAAGAAACTTATCGAACAGTATGTGAATCTGGAGATCCAATCAGCATACTGGAACTGCGCTGTCTAAATCTACCAAGTCAAATACCATTGTACTACAGGAAACCAATAATAGATGTAACAAAACATCTAAAGAACAAATATCACATTCCAACAGGCCCGTCAACTTTTATGATGAAATCAACTATCAAAATCATGATTCAGTCATACAGTGGCATGTTGACTTTAATGAGTACATCGACCCATTGTTTTAAAAAAACTCAGCCTAGTTTGCTTAGGCGTACGCCTACGCCTAGACCTAGGCGGTACCTAGACCACCTAACTAGCGCCTAGCGTCTAGGCAGTATTTAGGCTGCCCACCTAGATTTTACGAGCGTTTAGGGGAGCATTGTCTGCTTACGTGGATTGCACCCTATAGGTCTTGGTTGTGATTTTATGTGTTGTAGCCTACATGTCCTCCAAACTCCATTAACCTCCAAATATGAACACCCCCACTATCTTCTCCGACCTTCAGCAAAACCTCATCGACCACTACTTAAATGAAGAAAAAAATTCGCCTAGACACCAGTCCGGCATCTAAGCTTTCTATAACGTTGACATTCACTATCAATTATTGTAATTAAAAATAAAAAAGAAAACATCTTAGGTTCTAGCCTTGTTAATTATTATTTTGGCTATTTAGTATCTAAGTATGCATGATTTATTGTGGAACTAAGATTGCTATCTTTTTTTAAAATTTTATATGAATTTAATACATATTTTTATCAATTATTATAATTAAATAATTTAAAAATAGTTAAAAGCCTAGGTGCTACCTTGGCGTACGTCCAAGGGTCTAGGCGCTAGGCGCTCGCTCAAACGCCTAGTCTGCCTAGCGCCTTTTGTAACATTATCGAGCAACTCGAGCTCCCCCGATCTCTGTAACTACTAACAAGGTAAAGAGTACTTCTTAAATATCTATTTAAGTTAGTTAACAACAGTAACTTAAACTTGAGAAGGGTAAGTTAACAATAAACTTAAGTTTTAGTTTAAGTTTAAGTTTAAGCTAATAGTAAACTTAAGTTTAAGTTTAAGTTAATATTAAGTTTTTGTTGATGGTAAACTTAAGTCTAAGTAAACAGTAAACTTAAGTTAATAATATTTTAGTTAACAATATTTTAGCTAACAGTAAACTTAACAATATTTTAGTTAACAGTAAATTTAAGTTTAAGTTTATTGTTAACTTAAACTTAATAGTAACTTATAAGTTAACAGTAATTTGAGTTGAGAATGAGTTTTTCACTGTTGAGATGAATTTATAATTTAAGTTGAGAAGTATAAACATACAAAGAGCTATTGTAATTGGTAAACCAAGCAATTTAGTTAATAGTGTTGGTATTTTAGTATTTATGCATCTTTGATTGAATATATATATATTTATCTTCAAGTATCACAATTAAAAAAATAAAAAATAAAAAAAGCGTTC
>NC_033798.1:6235630-6272024 GCF_001876935.1 Asparagus officinalis
TAAAACCCAATATAGGATCCTAAATGTATATTGGGATACAGTGTAAGACCCGAACCATTCTTTAATCTCAAATTTGCCCTTGGTTTGTCTCAAATAAACAAGTGTAAGCAGGCAGAATTCATGCCAAAGATCTGTTTGACTTAACCATAATCTTAACAAAGATGTTCACCAACTCTTATCTATTCTCAACCAAAGCTCGAAAGTTCTATTTCCCCCACCAGGTTCAAGCGCAAGCCCAGATGAAAAACTACTGAGCAGGTTTTAACAAGTGAAGTTTCAGTATGTTTCCCTAATATATAACCATAACCTTAACCGTGTGTTTATAACCACAATAGGCTAGTCATATCAACTGCTATTTAGCCTATTGAAATACCACTTATAAACTAGTTAAATGATCAAACATGGCGAAATTTTTAATTTATCAACTGTCTTAACAAAATTAAACAATCTCTCTAATTTAAGTATGTAGATATTTTTGCAAATTCAGTTCCATGTGGTAATTACTACATCACGTTTCACCACTTATTCAACATGTACACAAATTCTACTTGCAGTTGCTCATAGTTTTCATATGATCAAGGGAGATAGTCGTGAGCTGCAAGCAAGTAGCAATCACTGGACAGGTAATTTAGGGTTGAAAATCTAAATCAACCTTTTATTTCATGTGAAACATAAACCACTATAATCCTAACTATATTACTCTGATAATCCACTTGCATCTAGTTCGTTCATCCTCTACTTGAAATCTGTGTCCAGGCACTGTGACAACAACGTATATGGTGAACATATATTTGATTGCCTATTAAACCGTTTCAAACTAAGGAGCTACATTCAAGCTAAACCAACTCCTTCATAACTGATTTTGTTGATTGGAAATATATGAAATCTTGCATTGCACCCTTATTGTTTCTATTTATAGTATGCTTAGTACATGAATATTATTGTTCATTATCACTATAAAAAGATTGATCACATGATCACTTTATTGACCGTGACATATTTTGCAGAGAATTTAAAGATACTAGAAGATTGACAGCCTCCACAACAGCCTATGATGAATGTTTTTAGATTTTCTACTAGGACATAATCTGAGATATTTTATCCTGTAAAATGATTTTTAATTTTCTTCAAGCTATGAAATCAGTGTGAGGACTAAATTGGTTTCATTCTTCTTCTATAAGAAAAAAAGAAAGGAGAAGCAAATCAAATAAATCTTCTATCTCCCCTTTAACATCTTGACTTATGCCATCACAACCTGAGAAGTGCGGGAACTTCTTAGAAACTGGTCATTGCATGTGAATAGAAAATTTCTGCTTCATACTCAGACCCACATTTTATATGTATCTCTGCTATCAGACACGGAACAAACTAGACAATCCAATTAGGTCTCCATCATTTATCTAAAACAACCAACTCGATCACTCATGGTGGTGCTGTACTGTGACCTTCCCTTTATTGAATATCACATTGAATCCCAAATGTTGTTATAAAAAATCAAGTCCCCACCGAAATCTATGAAATCAAAGCCATATTAAAACTGGTAATTCCATATTCTCTTCACTATAGATTCACAATCCGTAAATGGCATAGAGATAAATTTAAACCCAAAACTTTAAGTGCCACAAGCCAACAACAAGAGCAAAGAATATAACATCATGTGGTTCATTGAAGAGCAATTAGTCGTATATTCCTCTTCTAAATCTTATTCCTAACCCTCTAGAGCTCTTTGGTGGTTCGCAGTTCATGTAAATTCATATATTGGATAGCTAATGACAGCATAGTAACTTGACGAGGATGCAATCTTCAATTTCATAAAATATCCATCAACTGTTAATGATGGTTTTGTTAGTTTCTAAATTTTATATCAATTCTAGCACACCATTTCTCTTCTAGTTATTTTCACCCTGACACCAACCCGGAATCTTTTCAAATTTATAATAACATGAAAACAGAAGTGTCGTCATGTCTCCCATTACTTATACAAAATCTTCTCGTGAATGTATGCAGCCAAATACATAACATTGAACCCAATCAAAGATGATTTTCTCTTTCTCCTTTAAGTAGGTCGCTAAGCTTCCCCAATCATCCACTAACAACAAGTATTTATTTCACAATCAAATCATATCAGCTTATGTAGATAAGAGATGTTCATTTACCTTTCCCTATACTTGCATATGATTTAATATCACTTTACCTTAGAATTGGGGAAATGTTCTTTAAATTTATAAGGTTACCCGATTTACAGGGTTGTATGAATTAAAAGTTTCAAATTAAATCAGATCTGTTCCCATCTTTTTTACTTGTGGATACTACAACTACAATTATCATTACAAGGTCCTCTAACCAAACACGCCCGTAGTTGCAACTCAAATGTTGAGTCAACATGTAGTTACAACTCAAACGTTGTTACAACACTCTAAAATTTAAGTGCGGATGCAACACCTTCATATTTTTAGCATAGTTGGTTGCTGTAACTACATTTTTTGTTGCAACTACATCCAACCAAACACTCATAGATGTAGTAGGAACAACATGGTCTTCCAACTACATCAATCCAAACACATCCATGATATTGCAACTATATTTGTAGTTCCAACACCCTCTAACTAGACACACCCTAAAATGAGAAAGTCAAGAGAATATGCAATAACTTAAAATATTTTTTGTGGACGAGGCAGAGCTTTAACTTTCACAAATAGAGGATAAATATTGACAGATAACATCATTCTAAACAAATAAAAAGACAACCAATTACAGTTGAAACTTTCTGGAAATTTTCAAGATTGGTAGCATTTGCAATGAACTATTTGATAAATTTGAAGTGGTTGTGGTAGTGGAAGAGAGAAAGAAACAACGACAAATTGTAATAGTTAATAGCAATGACTGCAAAGTTAAAAATTGTTGAACAAGGCTTGATGATCGTTTTCGTGAGTTACGGGTCAACGCTAATCAGATCTCACATGTTATGGTTTGAAAATGTGAGAAAGGTCCAAAAAAGCAAAGGTATCTAGGTAATCCATCAGTTAGAGCAGTGGGTACTGGGTCCAGATCATTTTTCTATAACTTGTCATCAACATATCTCTCTTCATAAA
Organism: Asparagus officinalis; assembly: GCF_001876935.1. NCBI lineage: Eukaryota > Viridiplantae > Streptophyta > Magnoliopsida > Asparagales > Asparagaceae > Asparagus > Asparagus officinalis. The sequence continues at coordinate 6,238,723 of NC_033798.1, forward strand.
CATTCATCTTTCATAGAGTTAAATGCTATTATCCTACATGCCATGATGCATTTGTTCTAATAATAACAAAAAACATATTCCTGTCCCTGTAACTCATGCTTCATATGTTCTGATGCAACAAAAAGGATATGAATATACATTGTAAGCAAGTAAAGGGTTTATATATTAAATACCTAAATTAGTATCCAATCGCACTCAAGAGTACAATAAATAACATAAACTTCAAACCGTCATGATGTACATTCTCCAAGCAGTCAAACTCAAAACCCAAAATCATGCTAACAAACGCCATCTCTCTCACAGCAAAACTTTAATTCCTCAACATAAAAAACATGAACACTAGCTTACATGCATATCAATGCTAATCAATACAACAGAGGGATCAATCTATACCTGACCTTGGCCATGTACTCTTTATACCTCTCCCCAAAACTCTCCAGCAACAGCTCCTCCTCCAACTCCGCCTTCCTCCCGTAATACCAAACACACACCGCAACAATGAACCCCAAGCTCAACGGAGCCCGCAACGTGATACAATGCAGAGCAAACAGCAGCATGGTCGATGCATAAATTGGGTGCCTCACCCACCGGTAGGGTCCGAACTGCACAACCGCAGTCGGGACCACCACCTTTTCCGAATACTTGGCCAAGTACAACACCGAGTGATACCTCATAAACAATGTCATCATAACCAAAGCCCAAGTCCCCAAATTCGCCCACCCCCCCAAAATCAAGTGCAATTCCGGCCCTTCATAAGCCGCAAGGAAATGACCCACCAGAACAAGCCCGAAGAACGCAAATTGGAACACTCTGGGGAGCTTAACATCCCATTTGGCGTCGTGGGCACGAGGGTAAAGGTCCCCATACAACCTCTTCCTGACCGAAGACTCAAAGAAGAAGAAGTAGTGGTACACAAAGAAGAGGGCAATCGGCCAGCCTTCGAGGAAGCCATTGAAATGGGCAGGAGGGACAAGGGTCAGCCAAGTGATTGTAGAGGTGACAATGGCCAACTGCTGAAGGACTGAAGATTGGTTTTGCGAATGGCGATAAAAGGAGTAGACGCCGAAGACCGCCAGAGCGACCGCTAAAATGTAAGGCCAGAAGACCCAAGTGAAGCTGAAGTAGGTCCAGAAGAAGGGGCTGAGGACAGTGGAGACTGTCCTTTTGGCGAGAGAGATCGAGAGGGAGACGATCAGTGACCACTTGCAGATCGAGAGAGGGGTGATTTGGGGGAGATTGCGAGAGGACAAGGGTTCGGTCAGGCTGGGGAGGGAGTTGAGGGGAGTGCAGGCGAGGTGTTTGATGTTGGGTCCGAACGGAGAAGGGGGGGTTTTGAGAATGGGGAGAGAATGGAGGGGGTGAGGAGAGGAAGAGGGTGGCTGTTGACATTGAGAAAGAGTGGGGCGGAGGGCTTCGGGGATTTTTGAGGATTAATTTCCGGTTTGGGGGGTTGATGTGAGCGCATTTGCCGTCGTGTTCTTTGCTCGGCCCAGTCTTTTTGGGCCGGATTTGACAAACTTTTCAAGCAATGTTAAATAGGAACTGACAAGTCGATTTCAGTAGTTTTTAGCTTTTTTTTAAAGTTTTTTAAGTTATGCTCGGTTTTTATAGTTTTTAGCTTTCTTTTTTGATAAAAATACTATAAAATTTTATTTTAGTAGAATAATAATTTATTTGGTCAAATCTAGCTTTTTAAAATGAGTTTATAAGTTACTTTTTTAAAAACTGGTGTAGACTTATAAGCTAACTTATTAGGCATTTTACCAAACAGATAGAAATAAAAAAACTAGCTTTAAAAGCTAGTTTGACTAAAAAATAAGCCTCGCCAAACACTCTCTCGGTAAGATACAACTGGTGGACTGTGTGTTTCGATAAAAGAGAAGTGCTAGCCATTATTTTAGCTAGATGTCAAATAGGAACTTTATAAAACTAGTATTGGTAGAATAGTTGTTTGCTTCGTCAAACCTAGTTTTAGGAGCGGTTGGCATTGTTGGAGCTTATATTGTGTTGCTCATCAAAGCGGCGTATGGAAACAAATTATATAAGCCGCTGAAAATAGCTTTTTGGTAATTGCATATCAAAAACTGCTATCAATAAACAATATTAGTTTAACTGAAAATAAATGAGTTATGAAAAATCAGGCCTGAACGGGGTGCAGTCGTGATACACTGCCCTAGAAGATAGAGGACCCGCCTGTCGCCCTGGCGTAGTTGATCCTCCCCCCTAGCGGTAAAAGCCCCCCGGAAACGGCCGGCCTCTCTACTCGGGCGCGAGTAGCAGAGCTTCTGCTCAGATGAAGATGATTGCCCAAAAATAATCCTCAAAATATGTAGCCGAAAATCTTTGAGTACTAAGAGTAGCAGAAGGAGGAAGAGGGAGCTATGAAATTCTTTGTGAATTTCTGTGTGTTTTCCCGAATGAACTCTGCCTCCTTATATAGCCTCATGAACCAGTAACCGATGCTGAATCTCCTCGTCCGTTGGGCGTAAATCACGCTGCCGTTACATAATAAATGCTGCCGTTACATAATAAATGCGGCGAGGCGTGGCGTGGCGAGGCGAGGCGTGGCGTGCGTGCGCGCGCGCGTGTGTGGAGAAAGAGCACAAACACTAGTAGGCCCAAAACATTACTCAAAGCCCATTAGGAAGTGAACCATTATAAACCACTTGAACTTCTCTTCAACTTCCAATGTGGGACTATTCACAATTGCCTTTTCCTTAAGAAAATGCTAACAGTCCCCCCCAAAAGGCAATATTGACAAAACAATTAGTAAAACATATATATATATATATATAGGTTGGGCAACCTTTTGTATCGTGAATTCGGGAAAGGTAGCTTCCGGCTTTGAACCTTTCCTTAGTGAGTTTGTCGCCACCTGAGGGACATAATGGACTAAGCCTTGAATTAGGGCCCTTGAATCAGGTATTGACAAAAACACACACAATACACTTCATCTATTGAGCAAAGCGGGTTGAGCGTTAAAAGGCCATGCTCACAATAACCGACTCATGAGAGTTTCTAGGGGTTAGTTTAGTCCAGCCCCCCCCAACCGCGGCCATCACGATTCCTCTCACGTAGGTAAGTCCTCAAAGGGTACTACAGCTGTTTATTTAATACCCCCCAATAATACATGCGTTGGACTTATTAAGAGTAAAACTCAGCCTAACCAGCTGTATCATAGGAGCATCGTCATCATAGAGAAGGGGTAGTAGCTCACACTACATAATGATATATGAATATATATATGGGTCGATGCTCCACCCGAGTATCACTAGTCCAGCTTGTTTCTACCACATTGAACCGACATTGGGACAACGTCTCCAAATAAGGGTTGGGTTCCCACTGTCAGTGACCTCTTTAATGGACTTAACCCCATCTCCCTCGATGAATCCAGGACTACACTCCTGGATAATCCCTTAGTCAAAGGGTCAGCAATATTTTTCTCAGACTTTACAAAATCCAAGATCACAACTTTGCCTAACAGGCGTTGTACAGACTTATATCTTATTTGAATATGTCTGTTGAGTTTTTTATTTACATGTACTTGCTTTAGAAGCTCTATGGTAGATCTAGAATCAGAATGAATGGAAATTGGAGGAAAAGGTTTAGGGACCAAAGGAAGTTCAGAGATAAGATCTTTTAACCATTCGGCTTCTGAGCAAGTAGTATCAAGTGCAATCAATTCAGATTCCATGGTGCTCCTGGCAATTACTGTTTGCTTACATGATTTCCAGGATACAGCAGCACCACCAAAAAGAAATACATACCCAGATGTTGACTTTACACTGTTGGAATCTGTGACCCAATTGGCGTCACTATACCCTTCAATGGCATCAGGGTATCCAGTGTAAGTTAAGCAATAGTCAACTGTCCCTTTTAAGTATTTAAATACTCTTTCTAAGGCAGACCAATGATCTGGGTTAGGGTTACTGGTATACCGACTCAATCTCCCTACAGCATAAGCTATATCGGGTCTAGTCCGGTTTGATATGTATAAAAGGGATCCAATCATTTGGGAATATTTCAATTGAGAGACAGGTTCACCTTCATTTTTCTTCAAAGGTATAGAAGAATCATATGGTGTGGAAACAGATTTAAAGTTATGAAAGTTGAATTTGATCAGCATTTTCTCAATACTGTGAGAAAGACTCAAGGATATTCCTCTAGTGTCTCTAGTGATTTTCATTCCAAGTATCATATCGGCAAGACCTAAGTCTTTCATGTCAAAATTTTTGGAGAGATAATCCTTAACTTTTAAGATTAGTTCAAGAGTAGTTCCAAAGATAAGGATATCATCAACATAGAGACATAGGATAACATAGTCATTGTTTATCACTTTTGAATAAACACATTTGTCGTGTTCATTCACCGTGAATCCATATTGTGCAATGACTTTGTTAAATTTCTGGTGCCATTGTTTAGGAGCTTGTTTAAGACCATACAGAGATTTAACAAGTTTACAGACTTTGTTTTCCTGACCCTTGGTAATGAAGCCTTCAGGTTGGTGCATATAAATTTCTTCATCTAGATCACCATTCAGGAAAGCAGTCTTGACATCCATCTGATGTATGATCAGTTTGTGGATAGCAGCAAAGGCTAAAAGAATTCTGATAGTAGAAATTCGGGCTACAGGAGAATAGGTATCAAAGTAATCAATGCCCTTTTTCTGAGTATAGCCTTTAGCTACTAATCTAGCTTTAAATTTATCTATGGAACCATCAGCTCTAAGTTTCTTTTTGAATATCCACTTACAGCCAACAGGATTACAGCCTGGAGGTAGGTCAGTGAGTATCCAAGTATGGTTTTCCATGATAGATTTAATCTCATTATCAATGGCTTCTTTCCAGAAAGGAGATTCAGGTGAATCCATTGCTTCTTGAAATGAGCTTGGATCACCTTCAACAAGAAAGGTAAAGAAGTCTTCTCCAAAATCCTTTTGAATTCTACCTCTTTTGCTTCTTCGAGGCTCAATGTCAAAAGGTTGGGAAGAACTAGATGATGGAAGATCAGAAGGAATAGATGTTCTAGAATTTTCTGAGATTTTGGATTTGAAAGGAAAGATATTTTCAAAGAAGACTGCATCTCTAGCTTCAATGATAGTGTTGTTGGATATGTCACTGATTTCAGAGTTAATGACTAGAAATCTATTAACATTGCTATCTAGTGCATATCCAATGAAAGCAGCATCAATAGTTTTGGAACCAATTTTCCTCTTCTTAGGTTCGGGAATAGCTACCTTAGCCAAGCAACCCCAAACTCGGAAGAAGTTTAGATTAGGAGATCTCCCCTTCCAATATTCATAAGGAGTTGTATTGGAATTTCTTTGGGGAATCCTATTGAGAATAAAACAAGCAGAGAGAAGAGCTTCACCCCAGAGATTTTCAGGTGCTCCTGAACTGAGTAACATACAGTTTACCATGTCCATTAGGGTTCTGTTTTTTCGTTCAGCTACCCCGTTAGACTGTGGTGTATAGGGAGCAGTAACCTCATGAATAATACCGTGTTCTTGGCAAAATTCAGTCATATAATTTGAGGTATACTCCCCCCCACGATCAGATCTTAGGATCTTGATCTTCCTGTCTAATTGGTTCTCAGACTCAGCTTTATAGACCTTAAACCTATCTAGGACTTCATCTTTAGTCCTGAGAAGATATGTGAAACAATATCTGGAGTGATCGTCTATAAAGGTCACAAAATATCTCCTACCCCCTCGGGTGAGAACTCGATTCGAGTCACACACATCACTATGAATTAATTCGAGGGGCTCAGAGTTTCTAGTTATAGACTTGAAGGGTTTTTTTGTGTGTTTCCCTTGAACACAAATCTCACACTTGGATGAGAGGTCAATAGATGATTTAGGAATAAGATTCAAATTGATCATTTTCTGTAAAGTTTGAAAATTGACATGTCCAAGTCGTCCATGCCAGACATCACAAGATTCAACAATTTGAATAACAGGAGACTTAGAATTTTCATTAGAACTGGAATTGATTACATTGAGTTTGAAAAGGCCATTACAGATAAAACCTTTTCCTATAAAATTATTACTCTTTGTAATCACAAATCTGTTGGATTCTTTTACAATCCTATAACCAGTTCTAAGAAGAAGAGATTCACTAATCAAATTTCGACGGAGAGAAGGAACAAGGTAGACGCCTTGCAGATGTAGGGCTTTCCCAGAAGTCATAGTGAGCTTTATACTTCCACTTCCTATTATTGGTTTAGTGGAGTCATCTGCTAAGCTTATGCTTCCTCCACGTGATTCCTGATAATTTGAAAACCAAGAGCGATCATTACAGACGTGTATATTTGCTCCGGAATCCAGATACCAATCAGTGGAAGAAGTTAGAGAATTTACAAGATGAGGTGATGGGGCTAACCTGAAGGAGGTTGGATTCTCTTCAATCATATTAACTTTATTTGATCCATTTCCTTTAGAGGCAGGTTTAGCCGGTTCCTTCTTCCGAAAGAAACAGTTGGAAGAAATGTGGTTGGTTCTACCACAGACAAAGCAGAACTTTCCATCAGACTTATGGCTGGAAGAATTGGAATTGGAAGAATTTGTTTTGAAGGAAGATTTATTGAAAGATTGTTGGTTTTTCTTGAATTTCTTCCATTTGGGTTTGAAATTTCTAGATTTAGGCTTTTCCTCTACCAAGTTTACTTTAGCTTTTGATTCATTCTTGGTTTTGGAATTCAGCCTATGCTGGTCTTCAATACGAATGGCCTTGAGGGCCTCAGTTAAGGTTAGATCTCCTTGCTTGTGTCGGAGATCTCCAGCAAATCTAGACCAGGAAGGAGGGAGTTTATCAATCAAACAGGAAACTTTATAGTCATCAGTAAAAGTGTTTCCTTTTGATTGGAGATGACGGATGAAATCTAAAAATTCATGAATTTGTTCATTAATGGGCTTGTCATCTACCATCATGAACTTATTGAAGGACGAAGAGGTGAAACGCAGAATTCCGGCATCATCATAGCCATATTCTGCTTCAAGAGCTTGCCATAGGTCTTTTGCACTTTTGAACTCATAGTATATGTCATAAAGGTTGTCTGCAAGTGCACTAAGAATTCTATGACAACAATGATAATTAATATCTTCTGGTTTCATAGAGCTAGAAAGAGAGCTAGCACCTGAACCAGAAGTGGAAGGAACAGACTGTTCAGGATCAGGAGTCAAAGGTTGAGTACCACTAGTAGAAGACTCAGGAAAGTCAATGGCTGATAAGAGACCTAAGGTAGTGAGCCAGTATCTCATCTGATTAGCCCACCGTTTATAGTTGATACCGGTGAACTTCTCAGGTTTGACACTTTTTGAATGATCAATTGCCATAAGTCCAATTTGAGTTTTACTAGTCTAGGTAGTTGAAATCTGAACAGGGTAAGAATTTTATTAATACTACTAGACCAGAAACTTAATTAAACCTGCTCTTAACCAAAAACTCTAAAAGTGAAAAGATTAAAGTTTTACTCGGGTAGTTTGGCCAGGTAAGGATAGTACTAGAGGTTGATCAATGATCGATTAAGTACCTCGTTTCTTGCAGAGCGCTTTACGCAACCCTTAAACCTTTCCTTAGACACCAACTAATCCAAGAAAACTTGAACCGGTTCACTTAAAGATTTTTTTTTTATTTTTTATTTTATTTTTTTTTTTTTATGACAGATACTGAATATGAAAATTGACAGATATAAAATTCAGTTCTATTGCAGTAAAATAATTTGTTAACTACTTAGATGCAAAAGGTTAACAAATTAAAACAGTTAAACAAATATGAAATTCGGGTGAACAGTAACAAATTTTTTTTTTTTAATATATATTTATTTTCAGATTTAAATTAACAGCAATAAATTATCTATCTTCTAGATTGCTATCAATAAACAATATTAGTTTAACTGAAAATAAATGAGTTATGAAAAATCAGGCCTGAACGGGGTGCAGTCGTGATACACTGCCCTAGAAGATAGAGGACCCGCCTGTCGCCCTGGCGTAGTTGATCCTCCCCCCTAGCGGTAAAAGCCCCCCGGAAACGGCCGACCTCTCTACTCGGGCGCGAGTAGCAGAGCTTCTGCTCAGATGAAGATGATTGCCCAAAAATAATCCTCAAAATATGTAGCCGAAAATCTTTGAGTACTAAGAGTAGCAGAAGGAGGAAGAGGGAGCTATGAAATTCTTTGTGAATTTCTGTGTGTTTTCCCGAATGAACTCTGCCTCCTTATATAGCCTCATGAACCAGTAACCGATGCTGAATCTCCTCGTCCGTTGGGCGTAAATCACGCTGCCGTTACATAATAAATGCTGCCGTTACATAATAAATGCTGCCGTTACAAAAAATAAAAGCTGGAGAAGCAAAACCCGAGTGCGGTGCGGCGTGGCGTGGCGCGCGCGTCGTGTCGTGTCGTGGCGAGGCGTGGCGTGGCGAGGCGAGGCGTGGCGTGTGGAGAAAGAGCACAAACACTAGTAGGCCCAAAACATTACTCAAAGCCCATTAGGAAGTGAACCATTATAAACCACTTGAACTTCTCTTCAACTTCCAATGTGGGACTATTCACAATTGCCTTTTCCTTAAGAAAATGCTAACAGAACTTCTCTTCAACTTCCAATGTGGGACTATTCACAATTGCCTTTTCCTTAAGAAAATGCTAACAAAAACTGCTTAAAAAGTAGTCGATGTGTTTGATAGGACTATGCTTGTATGTTTTTTGTTTGGGTAGCAAAAAATGCTTCTAAAAGCACCATTTTTTTAAAAAAATCAATTTTAATAAGCATGTTAAAAAAGTTTTCATCAAACACTGTTATATGTTTCTTCTTGAAAAAAAACTGAGTTGGTACTTTGCAGAATTCTTTTCCTAGTTTTAATCTAATTGCTTTTAAGATAGTTTTTTCATGTTTGCATGTTTGGTAAATGGTGGCTAGCTAGCATTTAAATTTTCATTTAGGGCCTGTTTGTTTCGTTTCCCCCACTTTCCATCCCCCACTTTCCCTCATTTTTTTGTGTTTTCTTCACTTTCCCCACTTTCCACCCTTACAAATCTCCCACATCAACCAATAATATTATGACAACTCATCTCATCTCATCTTATTTCTTATTTTTAAAAACAAACTAAACAAAAAAAATGAGTCACATCAATCAACTCATCCAACTCAACTCACCCTATTTTCCTTCATTTTCTATCATCTTTAAAAATTACTCATATCATCCAATAATATGATGACAACTCATCACATCTCCTCTAATTTTTCCTTCCTTCACTTTACTCCAAAAAAACAAGGAATTTGATGGAAAATAATATGCGTCACATCATCCAATAATATAATGACAACTCATCTCATCTCATTTATTTTCTTAGTTTTAAGAAATATGCGTCACATCATCCAATAATATAATGACAACTCATCTCATCTCATTTATTTTCTTAGTTTTAAGAATGAACCAAACACAAGAAAACACTTTCATCTCATTTATTTTCTTAGTTTTAAGAATGAACCAAACACAAGAAAACACTTTCCCTTATTTTTTTAGCTAACCAAACACAAGAAAAGAACCTCTAAATAAAAATATCTTTAAAAATCACTCACATCATCCAATAATATGGTGACAACTCATTTTCTCTCATCTCCTTTTTACTTCTAAGAAGTGAACCAAACACAATAAAACATCAAATCATGGAAAATATGTTTACTTTTCTTTACTTTCCTTCACTTTCCTTGTTTTTTAAGCGAAACAAACAGGCCCTTATAAAAGTTGAGGTTCCCTACCTTATAATCTCATCTAAACAAGCTTGATTTGACCAATTAAATGGCTATCTTACCCATTACAATTTTGATATAAATATTTTATCATGAAAGCCAAAAGCCACAAAAAGACAAAAATAAAAAAATTCCCCATGAACTAGCCTATTTCTTCACCTTCTCAACGTACAAATGCCTGTTTTCCATGAAATGTAGGTAAAAAAAAAGGGAAAAAAAGTCTAACCCGTAGGTAATGAGTTTCTAATGGATATTGAGACAAATTTAGACTTCACAATATCAAATTTTAAAGTTGGTGAAAAGTAAACCATTCAAAATTTTTGTTCCATGTTAGATTCGATGTAGCTAATCCAATCAACGTAATATTTCCATGTTTAAATTTTATTTGAAATAAAACACATTTTAATCCATATTTAGATTATAGGAAATTGATTCTTAAACATCATTTCAATTTTTTAACAAATGCCATGGACTTGAGACTTGGCACTAGATAGTTATTTGGATTATTGAGAATCTTAGGGTTGCAATATGTAATTAAGTTGCTAAGAAGCAAAATATCTTTGATTGGAGATTAATATGTGCCTATGAAACTTCCATGTATCTTTCGCCCATATAATACGTGATCCCCAAGAAACAAAGGGCCCCGTAGAAAAGTCATGACTTTGTTTTTCAACAAAACTACCATACAAACACCTTTATGGGACAGGCCGAAGCTAAGGATTATCCGTTGGCCCAGTAAAAAAAATGGGAAAATCTGAAGCCCATTGTTAACCATTGTCAATCCAGCGGCGGATATAAGGCCACGTAGACACAATCAGATTTGCTATGCATCGCCGTGAATAGTTTCTCACTGCCCGCTTCGTTTTTCCCCCTCTCGCCTCCCTGATACGATTTATTCGCTCTCCACGAACCAAAACGAAACCCTAGAAATCACAAATAGAGGCCCTTTTCAGGGTTCGCGATTTCATGCGAAACTAAAACTATTCAATAGTCATGATCTTCTCCAAGCTCGCCCGCTCCCTCTCTCGATCCGCCCGCTCTGGACTCCGTAACGTAAGATTTCTTCAAATTTTCTGGATTTTTTATCCCCAGATTTTTTCCATGTCTAAATTGGTGTTTTTTTCGAGCCAGGGGGCTGTTTTGGGTGGGTATGGCTCGAGATCGAGCGAGACTGTTGGGCATTCGCCGCGATTTGGGGAGCTAGGGTTTGTTAAGGGGTATTTGACTTCGATTGGAGCGAATAAGGGCGTTGGATCATCGAAGGTCCATCTTGAGAACTGGAGATTGTTGCTTGCGAATCCTGGGTTCAGGCGTTTGTTTTCGAGCGAATCGCCAAATAGAAAAAGTAAGTTGTGGAATTTGGAGTTCGATATTTGAGGGTCTGAAGTGATGATTTATCCAACTGAGCTCTGTTTTTGTAGATTATGAGAACTATTATCCGAAAGATAAGAAGGAAATACCAAAAGGGAGTGAGAATCAGAAATCAGGATCGAAAGGTATTGTTATTTTCCAATTGGGTATTTTATCCTTTGAGTGATTCTATAATGATATAAAGCAGTCTTTTAAGGCGAGTACTTTTTTGCATCATTCATTAAATTGTGAGTGCGGTGTGCGCCTCATTTTAGTTGGTCTTGTGCATCGCGATGCGCCTTGCGTATGTGCGCGAAAAGGAACTTTGCGCCCCACATTGCGCCTCACGCGTCGATAACACTGATCTTGCTTGGGAGTTCTAATTAAGGGAAGTAAGGGAAGTGATTAAAACTTAGTCATCGATTCATTATGATAGAGGGTCAAGATGTCTCATTCATTGAGAACTTTATAGAAGTTTTTATGTATACTTCTCATTCCTTTCCCTTATTTACCCTCCCAATAGAACTCCCAAAGTTTTTATGTATACTTCTCTGCCCCTACCCTTCTCTACCTCCCATCCAAATACATTGCAAGGAAAATGCAAGAAAGCAGGAAAGATGACATAAATTTGAAGCTCATGATATGCTGATTGTTACTATCATGTAAGAGAATCACTAGGTTACCTAAGTGAAGATAGTGGAAACCTCTTTCTGCAACTTCATAGGAAGTTTTGATGATTGGCCTGACAACATAGTGAATTTGACAGTTGTTAAAAAGGAAAGTTGATGTAAACTAGGATGAAAAGGTTCACTCACTTCATTAGATCCTTTTGGACAGGCTCTCATTTGCATATCAGTCAGTTTTACACTTTTACTATTGATATGAAGAAATACAAGAGATTGACATTGCAATAGGTCAGCTTTGGACAGAAAGGAAAAAAAGTTATTAAGGTGTTCTTTCATGCAGAATATATTAATACTAGATGGTTCTATTGATAGTTGAGGTCAGCCCTACTGAAGGAAATAGTTGAGCAGCGAGACGATGCATTCCCTCCTCTGTTTATTCCTGACAATCATGAAAATGGTCAATGAATAACCATTATACAGACTCAACTGCAGAGCACGTTAGTTGAGACTCAATACTATGGGGAACTCGCATAATTTCTGCTCCAGTGTTATATAATTTGATATGCAAAAGTGATCTTACTGAAGAAATGAATGGCCTATTGGCCTCTCAATTAGTATTGCATTGTGATTGTCCTCGGATAAAATCAACAACTACTTTTATTGAAAGACGAATCAGTTATCTAATGTAAGATGTGCGTCTGCACGAATCCCATGAAACCAATGTCTATGGCTTTCAAAAGTTGTCAGCAATCTCAAGGGTGAGAAAATATTTTTAGGGTCCTAATGCTGAAACTTGAAAGCTGTTTCTCTTGTTCTCGTTGGAAAATAGATTTTTTATTTGACCAGTGATTGCATACAAAATTATGGAGCTTAAACTTGCTTTTAAGGAAGATTCATGAAAGCATGAGTTTCATGGGATAGCAAGCAACTGGACGTCAATACCCTTGAGGAAACTAGAGGTTTTTGTGGTCGAGGCCTGGGTGTCATGAAGGCAAGCACACCCTTGCTCAGTTTATCTTAAGTACATGCTCTATAAAGCTCTTTTGAAAAAAGTTTTTTCTTGACTATAGATGGATGATGTATCTAGCCATAACTCGACAGTTCCTTCAAACGTTTAAACAATTTTCTCGTTCTTTCTTCTATTCTCTAATTAAACCCATCTTCACTTTTACTACATGTAAAAACTTCATGTTGAAGTGTTGAGTTGTGTTCTATAATTGTTTCAGCTTCATGGGGTACTTGTCTTTGAGAGTAGAATAAACACAACCAAGTGGATCTTACAGGGAGAAATCTAATGGCTACAACTGAAGTGATATTTATATTTAGAATGATTTATCTTTCTGGAACCTATTGCAGAGAGTAACAATCTAGCCTTTGAAGATTCTAAGGCGAGTGGGAGTTGGAGTAAGTAAATGTTTTAGCAATAAAGTATCAGAATGTTTTGTTATAGTTCTTTTTAGTTGCTGGTAGCTCATGTAGAATGCAGTGTTTTCAAAAGCATACCTGTACCCATGCAGTGTTTTCTAATGCGCCCCGCATTTGATGCAGCAGCGCCTTTTGCGCCTCGCCTACATCCTAATTTTGCGCAGGATGCATGTAATACATACCTTCATATAGTTTTGTTTGTTAACATTTCAATTGAGTCTTTATACTCGATAATCCATATCCCAAAAAGCAAAATAAATCCATTTGGCCTTTTTAGTGGCCTTCAATTGAGGACCATAACTAATCCTTTGCTTGGATATTAGTCTTGATTTGACATTTGTTGTGAAAATTTATGAATTTTGCTACTATGTTGGGTATTAGCATTAGAAATTAAGACCTTATATTGTGATTTTGTAGTAAAATATTATTTATCATGATATATATTTATGTGAATTCCTAAACATGTTCTTTCGTGCATGATTTTGTATCATGAAAAATTATGTATGCGGTGTGCGCCTCGCATCACTCGGGTGCGCGCATCGCGTTGTGCCTTGCGCATGTGTGCGTAAAGATGCTTTGCGCCCCGCATTGCGCTTCGCACATTGACAACATTGGTAGAATGTTTTGTGGGCTAGCTGTAGTGTAAGAGGGAAAATGATAGCAACATTATGAGTTTCAATTTATAGAGTGGCGGTGTTGAAGAAAAATTATGAAGATTCATAGTCTCCGTCAAGCCGCAATATATTGTATTACTAAGATTCTTAACCACAACCAAGTTGATTTGATTTACAAGATGCAAATTGTAATAGATACTATGTTACTAAATTAATATTGCCAAATTTGTTTGATTTTCTGGTCTATGTCATCTTTTAGTACGTTTTTATGATATTTATTTGATGTAATAAGCTAAAAGAATATGTCTAGATCTATCTAACGCACTGAACTTTTCGCCTCAAGCTATTGCAGGCTGCAAGGCATACAAGCATTGGTTGATTTATATATTTTTGTAGTCGCTGTATGTCTTCACTACTATCTTCACTAACCTGTCGCACATTAGGCAACCTGGAGATACTATGCGGAGGAATTACCTCACGTCTATGTTGCATGGGTACAGGTATGCGTGCCAGTACGGGTGTGAGTACAGGACATGACAAATTTGTAAAAGGAAGGGTATGGGAACATGGCTATATAAATATATATGCACACGCACACGCACACGCATACGCACGCATGTACTCGCGCGCGCGCACAACACACAATACAACACACACACATGTTGGGATTAATAATTTATATGAGAACATGGATGAGAATTAAGTCTTGTAACAGTTTTATGTTTCTTTTATTATAGGATTATAAATTGGAAAATCACTAGTTTTTGAACTAGGCATCCAAACGACCCTTTAAATTCATAATTCGGAAACTAACCTTTATTCGAGGAGTTTCTAGAAGTGGGTGTGGTATAGGATATGTCCAAAAAAATGTATGACAAGTGTTTTAAATTAAAACATGTATTTTATAATTGAGTACATGTCCAAATAAATGTATGCATTTATGCAAGGGGTGTCCAAGGAGCTTGGATACAGGTGCAGGTACATGGCTGGTATGGGTACGACTTCAGATTAGAAGTACCCAGGTAACATAGCCCCACATACATGTAGCATCGGTCATAAAAATGAAAATTTATATTTCTGCTTAGTGGTAATTGGATGTTGATCATATATCTATTGTATCCACATCAAAAGCTGATAAGTTTCAGCTGTATCCGTATCCCCTTCTAAACTTTTCACCATTATTCTACATCCTATCCATTTATTCCAACTTGGGTTGGCTTTACGAAATTTATAGCATACTTTAAAGGCCAAGTAGTAAGCAAACAATTAGCAATTTTAAAAATAATGGCAATTCAACCGGGCACCTTGTGTGACCTCTTAAATTTCAGGGTCAGATTATAAGATTGCTGGGTGCATATGGCCAACTCTGATAGTCATTTATGGTTTCTTAGTTGGACTGAATCTGAAGTTTTTGATTGGGCTAAAAATAGCATTCAACAACTAGATGGGAGATTGGATATGTAGATTGTAGCAAGTCAAAAGCAAAAGTCATTCCCTGTATTGTTTATTGTTATTGTCTACTTTTACACATACCAATAAAGTATGCAAAATACCTCAACTTGAATGTTGCAAATTCTTCTGAACAATAATGCTGGAAAAACACAGTTAATTGTGGCAATCAGGAAAGCTGCGGGGTTACCAATGTAACATGATTGCACCATAATGGAAGGTGAGGATCTAAAGGTTTGGTTTGAAAGTTGAAAGCATACTTTTTGTGACAGGAACTTTGGGTTTGGAACAAACATATTCTATGAAACATCTGGATTCATGTCACTTTTCAGTATTATGCTATCCATATTCCAGATATTGAAATTGTTCAATTCTCTGTATATTGTTTTAGTTAATCTTGAAGTTGTTTTTATCTCCAGAAGATTCAAGTGCGGATGATCCGGAGAATTTCATGAAGCAATTGTATAATTACATTACTCCTTTGCTATTTGTGGGATTGCTGCTTTCATCATTCTCTTTTGGTTCCGACAAAAGAGAGGTTAGAGTTCACTTTAAATTTTTAATTTTGCAGATGCATTTTATTCTCCTATATACTAATTGATTATGCCACCTTTTGAAGGATATGAAATTGTAATTACTGTTATTAATTGGTTACATGTATAATTGTTATAAGTTTATATGTTAACCTTCCGCCAGATTATATGAGTTTCATCTGGAGATAAGAATTTCTGCTTCCAAATAGTAATCTTGTTTGAAAATTAAGTCTTCCTGGTTCTTTCTCTCTCTGTGGTATTCAGCTTTTCTCTTGCAGTAAAAGAGAGGAACATGATACTTGATTTGTTTAGTTCATGTTGTTATCTCTTTTCTGTCATCTCTTGTTCTTACTTTATTTTGCCTAGTCATCCTACTTCCCGGCAATGTTTAGCAGGAACGATACCATTGTTTACTCTCAGAAAGTGGATATTCTAGGCAGGAACGATACCATTGTTTACTCTCAGAAAGTGGATATTCTAGGTCAGAAACGTGGGGGAGCCTAGACCCTAGGCACAGGCAGGACTAAAGATAGCTTACACTAAAAGATCATAAATAGAAATTTTGAAAATAAAGAAGTTGTTAAGTCTGAAATAATTATTAAGGAACAATCACAGTTAACATGGAAAAACATTTTCCTGATTTTAATTCAGTCGTTAGATGTTTTTACTTCCACCTTTGTTTCAATTGTTTTCTTCATCGTTGTTATTAGTTATTCGATTTTCCTTCCTGTTGTAAGTGCTTTCGAAGTTGCAGTCGTACCATCTGCCATCTCCTCTGGTCATTTCTGGGAGCCCCAAATGCCACATAGGAAGCAATCTGTGCCTGAGGGTTGGTTGGAACCTAGCTCTATTGGCTGCCACTTTCGGGTGACAATTTGTTTAATGACTCTTATATTAGTTTTAGACACGAGACAACAAATATAACAACTTACTTGACCCTTGCTATCGTCATTCACCAATCTGAAAATGAAATCCCTGGTTCATACTCCTATACTTGCTTTCCTATTCCAAATTAAGTCCCCAGCTTCCTTCTCTGAGCATATGAATGATTTTAGCATCATGTAAATTTTTATTGGAGTAAACCACAGTTGTCATCTTGCTATGGTGGACCTCCAATACCTTCTTTTATGTGTAGAACTTCCACTTTAAGCCTCTTCTGGCTCCAGTTGTCACTGCTTTTATCAAGCACACTCTACCTCAACAGTAAGTCGCCAATCAGATACATTTAAGTTAATGTTTGTTTCTTCAATGTATTTACAGTTCTATACTAAGAACGTTCAGAAGTTAGTTAAATTGAGCTACTAGATTGTTTCCTGTACACACAGAACAATTTTTTATGTTCAGAATCCTGAGGCATGGCAGTTCTAAATAGTTGAAAGGGTAAATTTCAGGAACCCCCCTTAAGTTTGGGCACTTCTCAGATTATCCCCCTTAATTTTCAAAATGACGCAAAGTCCCCCTTAAGTTTTGGGGTTCTCATGAAACCCCCATCAACTTTCAACATTTTTTAAAAAACTCCTTGACGGCTTTGACCACAACATGGGTGGGTAATTACGATATTCGTCAATGAAAATTGTGGTTCATGGCTTTAGGTTTTTAAAAAATGGTGAAAGTTCAAGGGGGTTTTATGTGAACCCAAAAAGTTAGGCGTTTTTTTTTTGACATTTTAAGAGTTAAGGGGCTTATCTGAGAAATGCCCAAATTTAATAAGGGTGAGTTTTGTGCAATCCACCCTAGTTAAAAATTTGCACTAGTAGCTTGTCTTAAAAAAATTTATAATTTGATGGAAGTACAAAGGTCACAATCTTTTATAGTGTTAAAATGATTGGATATCAATTTTCAAATTAAAAGACATTTTCACAACGTTTAACACCCTCCCCCCCCCCCCCCCCCCCCCCCCAAAAAAAAAAAAAAAAAAAAAAAACCCAAAACAAAAACAAAAAAAGAAGAAAACAGAAAAGAAAAACACTTCTCTCCATCTGTATCTCTGTCTGTATCTCTATCTAGTTTGTGCTTTAAGAAATATATTTCACTTATTTCATACTGAATGATTTGAATTTTTTTTACAGATTAGTTTTCAAGAGTTCAAGAACAAGTTACTGGAACCGGGTTTGGTTGATCGCATTGTTGTCTCTAATAAATCAGTTGCTAAAGTATATGTCAGGAGCTCCCCAAAAACTAACAGCCAGACCCAGGAAACTGATATTGATAGAACCACTACAAATGTTCCTGGCCCAACTACTAGTCAGTATCGGTATTATTTCAATATTGGAAGTGTAGAATCATTTGAAGAAAAGTTAGAGGAAGCTCAGGAGGTGTTGAATATAGATCCTCATGACTATGTACCTGTGACATACGTCAATGAAATAATTTGGTACAAGGAGCTAATGAACTATGCCCCCACCTTGATACTTTTTGGTCTATTATATGCACTTGGGAAAAGAATGCAAGGTGGCCTTAACATAGGCGGTGGTGCAGGAAGGGGAAGTCGTGGGATTTTTAACATTGGAAAAGCTCATGTGACAAAGTTGGACAAGAACTCCAAAAATAAGGTTTGTATTCACTTCTTCTCACATCTCTATTCCATATGATTATCTCTTGCTGCTGCTATTGACCATGCTAAACTTTTTTTATTAAAATAAATAAATATAGAAACGTGTTTCACCCCTCCACTCTATGGGAAACTGTAACATTCTGAGTATTATGGCAGCTATTCATTGAAATTAGTTTCTGAGCAGTTTCTATTTATTCGATGGTTACATGGCATTCATAATATGGTTACTCAAAAATGGGCATTCAAAATATTCACCGTTCAATATCTCCATATATAATTGTATTTCAGGTATATTTTAAAGATGTTGCTGGCTGTGATGAAGCTAAACAAGAAATTATGGAGTTTGTGCACTTTCTTAAAAATCCAAAGAAGTACGAAGAACTGGGAGCGAAAATTCCTAAAGGTGCTCTTCTCGTTGGCCCTCCTGGCACAGGGAAGACACTTCTTGCAAAAGCAACTGCTGGTGAATCTGGGGTGCCGTTTTTGTCAATATCTGGTTCTGACTTTATGGAAATGTTTGTTGGTGTTGGTCCTTCCCGGGTGAGAAACCTATTTACAGAAGCCAGGCAATGTGCTCCTAGCATAATTTTCATTGATGAAATTGATGCCATTGGTAAAGCAAGAGGTCGAGGTTTCTCTGGTTCCAATGATGAACGTGAAAGCACTCTGAATCAATTGTTAGTGGAGATGGATGGATTTGGGACCACTGCTGGGGTGGTGGTACTTGCAGGCACCAACAGGAGTGATATATTAGACAAAGCTTTGTTAAGACCTGGTCGCTTTGACCGCCAGATTTCAATTGATAGACCTGATATAAAAGGCCGGGAAGAGATATTCCGCATTTATCTTAAAAAGATAAAGTTAGATAATGAACCATCATTTTATTCACAAAGGCTAGCTGCCCTCACTCCTGGATTTGCTGGAGCTGAGATTGCCAATGTGTGTAATGAAGCTGCTCTGATTGCTGCAAGAAATGAGAAAACAACAGTTACTATGCAACATTTTGAGTCTGCTATTGATAGGGTAATTGGCGGTTTGGAGAAGAAAAACAAGGTAGTTGTCTTTTTTTTCGATTAACTTGTCATATTTCTATTATGCTACTTGACTAGAGTAACATCCTCACTTTCTTCTGCATTGGTTCCTTACATGGTTTTACAGTTGTTCTATTTTTTGTTTCATTTATCATTAAGTGCTTGTTTTTCTATTGTAGTGATATTGTTCACTATTGACTCTCATTCTCTTTCTGGACTACCAAAAAGAAACAATATTATGTTAGTGTTATTTAGCATTTCTGCTTATATCAAAAATATGTTACTGCTAATGATACATTACCCATTGATTTGAATATATGTATATAAAACGACCCCCAATTTATTCTACCATTTATATTTTTCCTGATGAAAGATAAGTTATTAAACGATGAACAAAGGTGCAGTCATTTGTTCCATCATTTCCTATCTAACTTGTGTATGTAATAGGGGTTTTTGAATACCAAAACTCTACTATAAGATCAAGCTTTCAGAATCAATTCTTACAAGTCAGTGGAATATTTTCTTATAAAAATTCAATCTTTTATCTTACCATCAACACCATTTCTGTGTATGCTGGTGTGTTTGCACATGCTACTACTTGTGTAACTTTGTTCATTTCCTTGGTCTTTGGTGGTAGTGGGTGATTGGACAGGGAGTTGTAATGTTTGGGGCTAACTGCTCCCGGTAATATATCATGGCATGCTTTGTTATCAACTGCAAAAGTTTCTCTGGATCAGATAGAGCAAGAGGCATCCTTACATCTGTAAGGGATGGATGCTTGGTCCCTTGACATGACTAATGGATGGTTTGCTTGTTCCTTAACAAGACTACTACTTTTGCTTAATATGTAGAACACAGTAAGTGTGGTGAAATAAAGAGCCATGGGCCATGATTTGTTCTTATTATTTCTTTTCTTGTCATGTACTTTTGGAGTTGCTTGTCCAGTTAAATACCTGTTTAACTTACTATGCTATTGCTGAGTCAAATTTAACTTACTATGCGATTGCTGAGTCAAATTTGAACTTCTGACGCGTATTGCTGATTAATTAAATTGTCAGCCTCTTTAAGAAATTGAATTATTCAGCAGTTTGTTTTATGCTCGTCTCTTCTATTTATTTATTTATACTTTGTTAGCTTCTTGACATTGTCACATTATGTGTCTATTTCTGAAATCATTTTTATGTGAGCAGGTAATCAGCAAGTTGGAACGCCGTACTGTTGCTTATCATGAGGCAGGTCATGCTGTGGCCGGATGGTTTTTGGAGCATGCTGACCCCCTTCTTAAGGTTACAATTGTTCCTCGTGGAACTGCAGCCTTGGGATTTGCACAATATGTTCCCAATGAAAACCTCTTAATGACCAAAGAGCAGCTCTTTGACATAACATGCATGACTTTGGGTGGTCGTGCTTCTGAACAGGTAAATTGATCCTCTCTGCCTATTTTTATCATGAAACACAGGAGTATCTTGGGAGATATTAAATTTCTAATTTTTTTCCCCATGATTCAACCAAATGATTTAGGCTATAGATGTCACGAACGTGGAACGCTATAGCCAACCAAGACGTGGGCTCTATTGTCTGGAATGCGGTACACTAGCGAATTGGGTCATGTACCAAGCAACCCAATTAAGAATTCAGATTACTTGGTGTTTTGAAAGAAAAACAACCGTTTTCAGAAAAATAAACAACAAAAAGCGTACTCTAATTGCAACTTGAATATTCTTTTACCATTATTGATCCTTGAATTTGACTATTGTAGAATATTGTACATCAAGGCACTCCGATTCCTACATTTAAAAACTGAACCTAAAGCGTATCACGCTCCCTAGCGTACCATATGAGCCTAACCCTCTTGTACTCGATTCCAAATAAGTGGTGTACCACGCTCCAGAAATCCAGGTTCTATGCAGCTTTGATTTAGGCATGTTTTGGCATTTCAATCCGTGTATAATGTCAAAATAAATATTTACAATACAACTTGAGGTTTGAACCAACATCTTGGTTTGGTAGGTTCTGTTTAGTTTTAGTAATATGCCTGAGAATGCAATAGCTTGGTTGTTTAGAAAATGTCAATTGTGATTGGCACTATTAGCAGTATAACGAACTACTCTGATGGTTGGAAATGACCAGTTTATGCGCAAAATATGAAATATATATGTATGCTTGTTGATCTGTTATTGCTCTTGGAAATAATATTTGTTTAGTTGATCAAGCCAGTAGGGTGACTTATAGCAGATAGATGTAAAGGTGTAATGGATTCTTTTGCAATAGGATACCTTATATCAAAGAAACCGAAAATCTGGCATGTAGTTCAGGGGTATTCTTCCTAGCTTGTTAGTCCTATTGAATGCAGTCTGGTTAGTCTTCACTCTGCAGGCAATATACAGTGAAACTTATGTGTGACAATGACTTATGTTTGTTTGTTATCTTTTCAATATAGGAAAAGCTCTAAAAAGCCAATAACCTGTGTGCCGACAAATCTTATAATATTTTAGGAGTTGAGCTTGGTTACTATTAGTACTAGTAGTATGTAAGATGTGGACACTGTTCATTTAAATCTAAAATTTAAATTTTCAAATTGAACATTCTCGCCATTGGATGTGTTGTATACACATGTACTACCTAGAAACAAAAATTTTCATTTCGTTGTGTTTTTATCACTGAAAGTCTCATGGAAGCTTATGAATCAGACTCCTATCTTTTGATTTGAAAAGCATCACATACTGGGGGTGGCAACTGTTTATTAAAAAACACAGGATATCAAGGGGCAGAAGAGTAACTTTACGAAAATGCAAACATTGTTTTTCATACATATGATACATGTGCAGAACATGTAAATCTTTCAAAATTTTATTTCTAGGTATTTGATGTATAGTATAGGCATAGCGCACCCAGTGCTACATATGTTCAGTTTTTAATCCAAACTGTATATCCACATATTGGATACTATTAATTGTAGCGAAGCTCAAACTCATATTTAGTATAGCTAATTACGATAATAACTTTTCACCTCTGTTCAGGTGTTATTGGGCAAAATCTCAACTGGAGCACAAAACGACTTGGAAAAGGTGACTAAAATGACCTACGCTCAAGTCGCAATCTATGGCTTCAGAATTTTTTTGGAAATAGCAAACCCTACAGCAGCAAAACTGGCGACATTATTGATGCAGAAGTTCGAGAATGGGTAAACAAAGCATATGAAAAAACAGTGCAATTAGTAACCGAGCACAAAGTTCACATCGCTCAGATCGCCGAGCTTTTACTGGAGAAGGAAGTATTGCATCAGGAAGATCTGATTCGTGTTTTAGGCGAGAGACCCTTCAAATCTAGCGAGCCTTCGAATTATGATAGATATGTTCAAGGATTTGTTGAAGAAGCAGAAGAGAAAGAAGCAGAGAATCCAAAGGAACCATCACCTCCTTCGGGGGAAGAAGTTGTTCCTGCTTAGCGTTTCGCAGTGATGTATAGAAGCTTTCCCCCCTCGTGAATGTTGTGTGTAAGATGATTATTGCATTTTTAGGGTTAGTGATAAGTTAAATTGTACAAAAAGAATCGGTACCTGCATCTAGGGGAAGACGTTCACTGTCTGTAACTTGAATTGCTTTCTCCGCCGACAGTTTTTGTGTCGGAAATTAAGTTAAAACTAAGTGATGGAAACATCCCCACATAAATAACTCCGATGAAACGAGTCTTTTGCAAGTTCAACGTGAACCAATTTTTACATGCAGGTCCTGATAGCTAGCTATTGTTCTCAGGTGCTGTAAATTTCCAGTCTTGTGTAGGGTATTTTGTGCCTGCTGTTGCTTTATGTCAATTGCTGTTTCAAGTTTGACGCGGTTTCCTAAAAGAAAGTTGCTTGCAGACTGTGTGTAAGATTATTGGACGACCGCCATCGAGATTTGAACAAAATAATAATCAGATCAAGCAATGAAAGGGAGCTTTTGAGGGGAATACAAGTACTCACTCAACAGGCGAGTTCTCAATTCATGTATTATAAATTTGGATTTTCTTTTGTTATTGAAAGAATTAGTTTGCTGAATTGTGTCATGGCGGACGAAGAGATCCGCAGATCGATAATTGCCACCACATGTGTCTAGTTACCCCACGATGATCATGCATGCCTTTTTATCTAAGTTTTCTTTTCCCTTTCATTAATACGGAAGTTGTTATGATTAGAGAAAACTTTAGTGCGGTGCACGGGTTTCGTATCTTGACTATATAAAAAAACAAAACTTGATGGTTTGGCAAAAAGCATTCACTGTCATTACATCTTATCATTGCCAGATGGGAGCTGCTGGGAGGTTGTCAACAAACTCATAACATTAAATAATTAAAGCGAAAGAAAGAGTACAAGAAAGAAAATATAGAATGTGAGGACAGCAGGATCCGCTGAGTACGTATTTTGTAGGTTGAGTTTTACAATTCAGAAAGGATTAGCGGCGCAGCTTGTTGTCTGCTTGTCATCATCACATATGTAATCCTTTTTAAAACTTACAATTTTAATATCCTAATAAAATATAAAAAAAATGAATAAAAAATCTCAATAAAAGCCCGACACTCATAAATGAAGAAAAAGCTCCTCTGAGAAGGGTATACACCTTGGATTCTGACTTGCTGCGTAAACGAAGAAAAAGCATACGACGAACTACAAAGCTCAGACTATTTCTTGTACTACAAGAAATCAAAGTGTAGAGTTCTTGATAACTGATAGCTTTGATAACAATTCAGAAGGGGATTTGTACTTTTGTTTCTTGTACGTATCATGAAAGTAACATAAGACACGTATTCCGGTTATTATTATCCCAATACGTTGGTGGATTTTTATATATAGAAATTTCTTCAGTGCGCTAAAAAAATGATAAATTTTAAATACATAATTTTTTTCCCCAATAAAAAACTATTTGAGCTAAGCTCACACGTCATTGGTCCAATTTGATTTGGATAATAAACGTAATCTTTTGTTGAGAATATGATGTTGATTAGCGTAATTTGGTCCTGTTTAATTTTACCTAGATAAAGCGAAATCAACCCCCAAAAAAAAAGGAAAATTAAACAGGAGAGGGTGGGATGGGGGGATGACATATCATCATTATGGGAAGAAATATCAGCACCTTCACCTTCAATTTAATTATTGATATTATTGCGACAACTAGCATTGTGTCACACTTATTAATCCATCAACCCAAGATAATGTACTAGTGTCTCTAGCTTCATTATTGATCGTACAAGTTTCAGAGTACAAAATCGTGCCACGATTCATGGACTTACATGGCTATAATTATATAAGCCCTTTTTAATTCATACTCAATTACCACCCTGCCACGTGCATCATGAAATTATTTTATGGAAAACATTACGGGCACACCTCCAACCACACCTTGGGTCACACCCCCTCTCTCAGCTACAGTGCACAGGGCCCACTTTAGATTTTTTTAAAAAATCTAAAGTGGGGCCCACTTTAGATTTTTTTAAAAAATCTAAAGTGGGCCCTGTGCACTGTAGCTGAGAGAGAGAGTGTGACCCAATGTGTGATTGGGGGTGTGCCTGTAGTGTCACTCTTATTTTATTCATAACAATAACAGCTTCTGCCTAAAGTTTTGAGTCAGCGGATCTCTTAGAGCATCTCTAACGGCTTCCTCAAAATTTTCTTTAAAATGAGAAAACAAAAGTCATATTTTTTAAATTATTTTTACTCCAACTTCATCGGCTTCTCCATTTTGAAGAATTCTGTATTTATTACAATAATAAAAGTATTCTACATCTTTGACATGAACTTTAACAATAAAGATTTAGACATGAACTTTTTGTTTTTTACCCCCTCATTTTATAGTGTTGAGTCGTTTTTTGAGTAGTTGAAGACTTAAAGAACGTGAAACATTTATGACAAAGCTCTCCCCAAAAATTTAAAGAACGCTGTAGATTTGGGGAAGGATCTCCTTTCTTTTTCCTCCATCCCTATTTTGGGAAATGGAATGGAGAATCTGTTGGAAAAAAAAAGTCCAAAATTCTCCAAAAGTGAGAATACCAATAGAATGGGGAAGCTGTTGGAGATGCTCTAATACGCTACTATGGAGCAAGGATTTTGTTCCCGGGGGCTAAAATACAATCATAGAAGATGTGTGCATGTATATGAATTGTTATTCCCCTTTGGCACCGTCGAAAGTTTTTACTAGAGCACACGTTGGGAAAAGATTATATCAGAGCTAAATCCACTAATTTTGATCCTGATTTTGGTGGGTTGTATAGTTGATTTTGGTTGATTTGATAATTAACTATCACCCACCATGCAGTCGTGGTTAACAATTTGAACGATAAATGTAACAAAGGGAGTAATTTCAAAACTTCAACGCTCTGAGGGACTAATTAGAAGATATAAGATCCGAGGGACTAATTTCTAATATGAAAGATTTGGGAATTTGTTTCAAATATGAAGATTGAAGGATTAACTTCAAATATAAAATATTTTAAAGGACTATTGATAAAAACACATATGCCTATATATGGATTTTTTTTTTAAAAAGTCAGCGCGACATTGCCATCCCTGGCCACCCTGCCTCTGCCATTGCTAATAAGTCAACAATTTGTTCTCCAAGCCTAAGGTGCATGTTGAAAAGGAAATGTATTATTACATTTATATTTTGACACCACAAAATATACGACCGTTAAAAGGAACTTAGTTAATATCTGATTTTAGTCCTCCTTATTTTTTTTTATTTGGTCTTTTTAACTGCAAATGTCCCCACCCTACATTGGAGATGGGCCTAATCTTCTTGAGGCCGGTGGCTAAGGGGGTGTTTGGTTGCATTGTTTTTGAGAAATGTTTTTTCAAAAAATACAAACAATGGTATTTCTGTAATTAAGAGTTTTCTATAGATTTTCACAAACTGTGTTTGGCTCAAAAAAGATTTACAGAAATATTTTCTGTAAAGTATAGAAAAGTACCAAAATTTATAGAAATTAATTTCCTTCTAAAATGGGCGGAAATCTCTTGGTAATCTGACGCATTCATTATTTAAATAATAAAACTCATTAACACTTTTCTATAAAGTTCTCACTTTTCTATAAAGTTGGGGGTGTTTGGTTACATTTCTATAAATTATAGGAAATGTTGCTATTTTCCCAAAAGTTATGAGTAATTTTCTTGTTTTGAACCAAACAAGCACAATACAAAAAATAAGAAAATTTATACTTTTTAACTTCTCAAAACTTTTCCTATAATTTTTTTAAGAAATACAAGGAAATCAAATTTTGGATGGAAAACATTTTCTATAATTTATAAAAATGTAACTAAACACCCCCGAGTATCGCTTTCAGATTTCTAACTCTTTCCAACGGACAAGAGCCTGTTTAGGGACCAGCTTGCCTATCGCTAGGCTAACAACTTGTAAGTTCCTTAATAATAATCATCAAAAGAACCATTTTCGCTTGATTCGCACTTGATTATATCATCGATTGTACTGTCTGGTCTTAATCTTTCGAACTTATTTGACCAATTTTAGCTATTAAAAAGGCTTAATTTCACAAAACACCCCTAAACTTTGGGGAGTGTCACACGTAACCTCATTAAACTTTGTTTTACTTTACACAACCCCTTAACGTTTTGGATATCTCACAAAACACTCCTCTGAACTTCGAACTTCTCTCAAAACCCCTCCCAAACAAAATATAACTCACAAACAACTAAAAGTTTCCTAAGAGAAATTTTATTTAAAAGTTAGGAAACGAGGTATGTTTCTTGTAAATAACAAGCGACGACAAAGATTGGAATCTCAAAAATCTTTTAGGTATTTACAAATTACATATATGAGAGTTAAGCAAGGTAAGGTAAAATTTAGGGTTTTTTTTTGAAGCGCCCCAAAGTTGAGGAGTGTCATGTGAAATTAACCCAAAAATATATATTTGACGGGTGTTGCTACAAGAACCCAAATAAATGGACCCAATGCATGAGACATGTGAGGTGTCACCATCCGGTTGCATGATGAATTGTTTATGAATAGTACATCATGCAACCGGATAGTGATACCTCACCTATCAGATGCCTTAGGTCCATTGTTTGGTCCCTGAGGCATTAATGATATTTGACCTGCGCTGTCTCGCTTATCACGTGCAAAGCCGGCTCCGCGGGTTCTCGGGCGTCACCTTCACGAGTTCCCACCTTTGAGTAAAATCGGAAGCTTCTCGATATCTCCGTGATGCTTCCCGTTCACATGCATGGACGGTGACCAGACCCAACAGCCAAATCCTCTAGAATGGGAGTCTTTGTTCAAATACATAATTTGCACACAATACAATAACCTTTGAATTATACTGACCAGCGAAATAGCAATTTTTTAAAAAAAATATCTCCAAGATAATATGATTCCTCTATTTCAGTTTCATTTATGTTATCTACTTTACCATTTTAAGATTCTTAACCTCATAACATCTGATTACATCTTTTTAATCAACGGGTTTATGCTGTGCTTGGTTATTACTATTACATTCGGAATGAATAGAATGAGGAAGTGATTCGAAACAAGCTCAGAGATGCAGTAAAAAGTTTACTCCCTTATAGGTACCGTTTGGCAAAGGGTTAAGTGATGGGTTAATGAGACTTAACTCCTTCTTAACCTGCCAAACACAACAAATCTATATAAGAGTTAAAGTGAGTTAACCCTCCATAATTTGCCAAACATAAAAAATATAGAAGGGTTAAGTTAACATATCTAGAGGGGTTAAAATGAGTTAACCCCTCAAAATAAGGGGTTTACTAATACTCCTATTTAGATGGAATAAGAGTTAACCCTTCTAATTATAAAGAAAATAGTCAAAATCATTGTTATTCCCAAACACTAAAACTGATCATAAGTACTAAAATAAAACTTATTTAACGGGTTAATAATTTAGTCATTCGGATTATCAAATAGGCTAAGTACATTAATCCTTCTCTTTAACCCTTCTTTATTAACCCTTTGCCAAACGGGGCCTTGTACATTTAGCTTAGTCACCTTTTTATCCTTATCTTACTTTTTTTACGAACTTATTTCTCTTTTCTTTATTTCCCTTCATGTGCACTTTGTGTCTATTTTATTCAGTTAATAAATTATTTGAAGATTTTATCCTGATTCTCTAAAAATTACATGATAGTATGAAACAATCTTACAAAAAATTCACGAAGTTTTTACTGCATGATTCCTGTATGAGACCATGATTAACGGAACTTGTAACAAATATTCTCAGGATATACCAATAAGTCATCTTAGGAATCTGCAAATAAATTAAATGTAATGGTTTTTTTTGAAAGATTGTCCAGAAAGCAAATAACATTTGGACAGCCAAAGATGCGTACGAATACCGTCAACCTCGTGTTAATTAATCAATTTTTAATTAAGTTTAGTCCCAATTAACAAATATTCAAACTGATTACGCCATTAAAAATGGTTAATAATCACCTTTGGCACCGGCAATGTTCGCCTATTTAAGCCAACCCATTGCCCTCCTTTGTTCCTCCCTCTTCTCTCTCTGCCTACAGTTTTCTTTGAAGCAAACCCTAATCTTTTTGCCCCTTCCTCTCTTGATCTCTTCTGCATTGTCCTTAGAATTGAATTTGAGTAAGTTTTGGGGTCTGAACTGGCTCGGATTTGTTGATTTTGATGGACACGGACATAGATTTTGTGAAGCATTTCTAGATCTTTTTCTTCTCATAATGCAGAAAATTTCATCTGGGTTCTTAAGATGTTGTGTTAATGCCAATAAAGTTCATTTCTTTTTATCACCAATGAGGAGATACAGGATTTTTAGGAGAACCCATGTTGTCAAAATTTCACCTTTCTTTCTGTTGTTATTATATTTCAATTCTGAGATTCTGTTTGTTGTTTCATCAAGGTTGTACTAACGTCGAAATGGATCACGCGCATGGCGGTAAATTTGATTGCCTTCTGTTTGGTAAGTGTTTGAACTCATCAACTTTGATAATATTTTGTAAATTTTAAGTCTGGGAGTTTTAATTGAGTTTTGCTCTTTTTCCTTTGACATTTATATAGATCTTGATGACACCTTATATCCCTTCAGTTCTGGCATATCTGCTCACTGCACCATGAATATTGAAGGTACGAGATTGAATCATAACTTAATGTTGTTTTAGTTACGTTTGTTATGAGTAGAATTTGAGTAGAATTTGATCTAAACTTGTGTAATTTTTATGATAGAATATATGCTTGAGAAGCTTGGGATAGAAAAGAGCAAGATATCTGAGGTGTCTAACTTATTATACAAGCACTATGGAACAACAATGGCTGGCTTAAGGGTATACTACTTTTCTTTATTGGTTAAATAATATTGCATTTGATTTTTTTTTTCATACAAGTTTTTCTAAGAAAAGTTTTATTATTTGATCCACAGGCTATTGGCTACAAATTTGATTATGATGAGTACCACAGTTTTGTTCATGGGAGATTGCCATATGACAAGCTAAAATCCGATCTTGTTCTTAGGCAACTTTTACTTAGCCTGCCAATTCGTAAAGTTGTAAGTTTTAGTCGACATTGTGACTTTAGTTGATTTTTGTTTTGGTATTATGAACCATTATCAACTGATTTGATCGACTACAGATATTTACGAATGGCGATAAGTTGCATGCTGCTAGGGTTCTTAGTAGGATGGGGATTGAAGATTGCTTTGAAGGGATTATATGCTTTGAGACTTTGAATCCACTGGAAGATCCATCAAGTCCTAATGAGGCAAATTCCGAAAATGAAATTTTTGATATTATTGCGCATTTGTCGAAGGATGATGCTAATGTGGAACTGCCCAGATCCCCAATTCTTTGCAAACCATCTGAGGATGCTATGATTCAAGCTCTGAAGATTGCTAACATTGACCCTCAGAGAACTGTTAGTGTCCATTTCTTCAATAATAACTGTTTCTACCGACATTTGCTACTATTCTCTGCAATATGTAACTATGTCCTGGTCAAATATTTTTGTGGCAGATTTTCTTTGATGACAGCATCAGGAACATTGTGGCTGGCAAACACATTGGTCTTCATACAGTGCTGGTAATTCTCTATGACCATGGTCTCTATGAGTTAAGATTGTCAAATTTGGGATACAACGCCTTATATGCATTGACATTTTCTTTGAGAAACTTCTACGTCAACATATAAGAACTAGTAATTTGTCCTTTGTTAAGGAAAAAAAAACCCACAACCCTCATCCCAAGTTCTATCTTTTGGTGAACAGGACTAAGATGGAATTGGAGTAATCCATGTTCAAATCCTATCGAACACATTTTAAACTGTGGATTGTAAAAAAAAAAAGAGAGTACCGTCATGTAAAATATTCCAGTTTTCTGCCATAAAAAATATGCTTGACATGCAGGAACCTTTGAGTATACAGAAATAATCCTCCACTCTCACTTCAACTTGAAGTTTTGGTGTAGGTGAAGGGACTTAAGATCTTTTATGTCCTTTGATCAATAGAAGAGCCCTTTCGTTATATGTTCTTTTTTTTGGGGGCATTTATGTTATGGAGAATAGTACATGATCATAATATCTGAATTTGATTTCGGATACAGGTTGGGACCTCCAACAGAATCAAAGGAGCTGACTATGCATTAGAGAGCATTCACAATATCAAGGAAGCATTGCCTGAGCTATGGGAGGAAGCAAAGAAATCAGAGGAGAGACAATATTCTGGCAAAGTCTCAATTGAAACATCAGTAACCGCTTAGGATTTGTTTTCATGTAGACAGATCAAAGGGAAAAAAAATCCTGCATTTTACAGGATTTATTGTTGGCCCTTAGTTGATATATGGAGTTGTAACTACTAGTAAATTTACAACAGAAATAAATCTTTTTACTCCTCCTTTGTTTGCAAAGCTTGTGTGGTTCAAATTTTTAGCAAAAGTGGCAGGTGAACAAATAGTGAAAAAAAATTGAATGGAGAATTTATGAAGAGGATATATGCAGTCTAGTTGTATATTAAGGGTTGATTTCTGTTATCAACCCCAAGCTTTGTTTATTTCACTTAAACCCTTAAATTTTCTCACTTACAAAAGAAAATGCCCCTCAATTTATGAAAAAGTACCCTTTTGTAAAAGCGCCTTTTTGTCATTTCCTATTGCTGGGGTCAGTCATCTAGAACTTAAAACTGGAACTGGGATAATTTATGGGATAAATTTTTAAGGTGTTAGTCACATAGAACTAGGAAATGAGATATTTTTTTATAGTGTTAGTCAAGTAGAACTTTTGTAGAACTAGAACTGTATTATTTTTTTGGTGCGTTAGTCAAGTTGAATTCTAGAATTAGAATTGGGATAATTGGTCATAATTATCCCACAAATTATACTACCTATATATATAACCATAAGTTCTCCTCTTTCAAATTATCCCACACATTGGAAAGAATACAATTGGGAAAAAAAAGTGAAACGTCGCCTCCCTCCCTCTTGGTTAGTTTCTCCGCCTAGAAAATTTCTCTGCCATGAAGTCAATCATCCGTTCATTTTTCTGTCTTTACTTTGTTTTTGTGATGATTAGATCTTTTATTATTATCTTCAAGATGTATTACTTTATTGATAGCTTTTTGACGTTAAATTACTTTATTATTACTGCTACTTTATAATAATTTTGGTGTTGTTCATGCTTTAAATGTGTGTCACTGTGTTTATTTGTGATTTTGATTTATGTATAATTTGTTTCACATATGAAACCAGGTTTAACTATATAGATACTTACCTTTATTTTTTCTAATACAGATAAACGAGGATGGTTGGTGAGACTACAAAGACAGGTCAGCGTAAAAGGAAGAACAGTATTATGGTATAGTTATCGCATGATCATATGCCTATATTATCCTTTTACAGGATTTATTGTTGGCCCTTAGTTGATACATGTAGTTGTAACTACTAGTAAATTTACAACAGAAATAAATCTTTTTTCTCATCCTTTGTTTGCAAAGCTTGTGTGGTTCAAATTTTTAGCAAAAATGGCAGGTGAACAAATAGTGAAAAAAAAATGAATGGAGGATTTATGAAGAGGATATATGCAGTCTAGGTGTATATTAAGGGTTGATTTCTGTTATCAACCCCGAGCTTTGTTTATTTCACTTAAACCCTTAAATTTTCTCATTTACCCCAAGTAACGCCATCAATTTTGATGGCTCACGTGCCAAGCACGTTCTATCTGTAAAAGAAAGAAAACGCCCCTCAATTTATGAAAAAGTACCCTTTTGTAAAAGCGCCTTTTTGTCAATTCCTATTGCTGGGGTCTAAGAAAACATATTTTTGGGTGGGGGTGCGCGCGTGTGTGGGGTGTAGGAGGGAGGGGGTAAGGGTAAGACACCTAAAAGCTCAGGGGCTTAAGTGAAAGGACCCTTATAATAATCTACTACTTTATCACTCAAATTGTCAGAAGGAAATTTATTGAAAAAAAATATTTCCTTAAGCAGAATTTTTGGAGTTTCCATTTTGTAACTGTAGGCAATGCTTGCAAGCAACAATTTTATTGTTTAGCCTCCAGCTGGATTCAGGTTAATGCAGTCTTCAGAATAGGTTGCTCCTCATTTATGGTAGACAACCTGAATTTTCCCCTGTTCTTATTTTCTTTGTTTTGGGGTTTGAAGTTTGCTTGTGCCAATTTGCTAGAAAGTCTCAAGGGACCAAATTCATATACATAGGATGGAGTAATCCATACAAGTTATCGGCCAATTACAGTTAGACCCCTGTAGTTCCAGTGTTTTGCAGTCTTGCAGGTGGACTAAAAACCTGAATTTTTTTCCTTGTTCTTATTTTCTTCATTTGGAGGGTTGAAGTTTGCTTGTACCAATTTACTATAAAGTCCTAAGACACCAAATTTATATGCATTGGTTGAAGAAAGATGTAAACCATAATATCACCTTTACAGCACTAAATAGGATAAATATCTCCAAACTTCTTTGTGACTAAAGTTCACTATATCCTATAAACAATCTAAATTGGAGATTTGAGAGTTATT
>NC_033798.1:6272038-6273077 GCF_001876935.1 Asparagus officinalis
CTTGTAAGAGGTATACTTCAATATTGGAAAAAGTTTTTGCAATCAACAATTCCAAAACTTCAACTCAACAACCAATTGATTAAGCCTATATTCAAGATATTAATGTTTTGTTTGGGAGCTTACTAAGGGAAGGGAAGTTAAATAATGGAAATAAAAG
Organism: Asparagus officinalis; assembly: GCF_001876935.1. Taxonomy (NCBI): domain Eukaryota; kingdom Viridiplantae; phylum Streptophyta; class Magnoliopsida; order Asparagales; family Asparagaceae; genus Asparagus; species Asparagus officinalis. Next base: position 6,272,196 of record NC_033798.1, read on the forward strand.
GTAGAGGAGGAGAAGGAAAAGATAAAATGTTATTTGGAAGTTTAGTAAGGGGAATGAAAGTAAACTTAATTCACCTTGTTTGGGAGTTCTAGTAAAGGGAAGAAGGGAAGTGAAGTGAATATATATAAAGTTACATAAATACCCTTATATATTATTATGTCATTTTGTCAACTAATAAATTATAATGGTAAAATTGTCTCTCCATCTTGTAAAAATTTACACTCATTTTCTTTACTCGCGCTACCGCCCAATTTGGAGGGGAGGAATATCTTATCAAATTTCACCTTTCCTTCCATCCTTTAACCCCTAAAAAAAAAAAATCCAAACAAAGGTTTTAAAAAATTTCACCTTTCTTTCCATCCTCTAACCCCCAACCAAACACACTGTAAATCCTTGGGGTTAGTCCTTACTGTAATTTGCTCTTGATATTTGAGCATTAAGTGCCTTTTCCAAAGTGAAAAGGAAAAGCACCTCATAAAACCTAAGTGCCTGCTAGAGACACAACTGAGAGTTGAATACAGCCAATTTGTGCTGTACAATCCAATTCAAGCATAGCTTTCCGAACTTTTCCATAGCAATAGCCATCAATCTTATTCAAATTCTTCTTACATATAAAATTAAAAAAAAAGGGCTCATTCTGGACGTGATAAAGACTTGCATCTTGTAATCTAATGACCACTAGTATACATAATTAACACGCGGATCTCATGCGCACTTGACTTAATCAGTTATCATTACCAACAAGGGGTTTGGTAACCACAATGTACTAATTGTCGACTTAATAAAACCATCTTATCGATTATTTATGATGTTTAAAGAGACACGACAAGATTCTATTTTTCCACCAAAGCTTTGTATTGGTTCTGCCGTACCAAAGCTCTT
>NC_033798.1:6273093-6294254 GCF_001876935.1 Asparagus officinalis
GATGAAGGAATTATGTTTGTAGATTTGACGAAGAAATTGGAGAAGAACATGTTTTGGAGAGCAGGAAACATTTTGGAGGCTTCACGGTCGACCACGAACTTTGCGGAGGTCGACCATTAACGTGCACAAGACAAGGTGGTCTCTGGATTTTTGACGGTCGACTGCGACAACATGTCTGGTCGACCGCGGACCTTGTAATCAATTTACGTGGTTTCTGTCGTTCTGCCTTGTTGACCGCGACGTCAAGTACGGTCGACCGCGAGTCGGATTTGGGTCTGTTTTGGTTTCCTGTTCTGTTTGGGATTTGTGTTTGGTATAAATACCAACACACATTTTAGGGTTTCTTTGGGATTGTTTTTGGGCTTATTGGAGCACAGAAAAGATATATCTTTCTAAGCTATTGGTTAGAGTTATTGTTTGAGAGATTGAGAACTTTGTTGATGAGATTAGTTGGTTTGTTTTGAGTGATTTGTAATCTCAGTTTGTACTCTCCTTCTCTATTAGGAAAAACGCATCCCATTCTTGCCCCGTAGACGTAGGCAACTTGCCAAACCACGTAAAAATTAATTGTTTGTGTTTATGTTGTTATTTTGCATTGTTTGGCTTTCTCTCTCGGCGTTTGGTTTGGTTCCTCGAAGCATAACGATTGGTGGCTTCCGCGCACAACAAGTGGTATCAGAGCTTTGACTACGTTTGGGTTAGGTGGAGGAGTAGATCACTGTGAAAGTTCGTCTAGGGCTTTAGTTGGTGATAAATGTGGGATTTTTTCTATGTAGGCGTATAAAATTGCCTATAGGTCCCTTAGCACAGCTCGGCACAAACCGACGAACCAACGAGGCAACGAGGTTGACGAATCGCACGCAAGCAACGGAATACATCCATTCGCGCGTGGAATCAAGCCAAGTGTTCGGAAAGTCAACGAGTCATCCAACCAAGGGCAGACTCGGACGAATCACGATCGAATCAAGATCAGTTTCAGACTCGAACTCAGAAGTGGATTTACTGCCAAATCAGGAATCGGATTTATTGCTAAATCAGATCAACAAATCAGAGTCTAAGTCAACCAAATCACGGATTGAACCGAAAATGCAAAACGGCGAAACCCAACGCCTAAGGGGGGCTCGGCCAAAACCGAGCCACCCATGGGTGGCTCGGCCCAGTGCCGGCTACCCATAGGTGGCCGACCCAGATCTGTGCGCGGGCACAGTTCAGAGAGCCTATAAATAGGCCCCCGTTGGTTCATTTGAAAAGGTTGGATTTTTTGGAGGCGAAGCCCTGCTGGATTGAAGACTCAGATCTAAAAAAGATCCAAGCTTTGGGACTTCGAGGACTTGTTCATCCAGATCTGGTGCTCGGCGATCGTCAACGCCAAATAAGGCAAGAGTTCGAGAGGAACCGGACTCCGGATCTAAGCTTGGTCTTAGATCCCGAGACTTGGATGATTGTTTCCTTGGGTGAATCAATCCCCCCGGCTATTATTTCCTTGGTGAAATAATACCCGTCATACTGCGTAGATCCGACTGGATCTAGATCTCGCGGTGGTCCACGGATAAACCCCGGCGCAGGCGAAGAACCCACAAAGCGAGCGACCGCAAAACAGGAGCTCGTGATTCGTTTGTTCAAAAGGAGAAAGTTGTAATCTTTTTTTTATTTTCTTTGATTTTGTTATAACCGGATCTAAAAAAGACCGGATCTTTTGTAACTCAAAAAGCTATTATTAAAGATGACAATGGAATCAATTACAAAGAAAGACACGATTTTTTCCGCGAACAATCTGGCGACCACAGTGGGAGCCGCCGATCTCGCTGCCGAGATCGGAGCGTCGCAGCCGCGGCACAGTGGGAGCCGCCGATCTCGCTGCTGAGATCGGAGCGTCGCAGCCGCGGATCTCAATCCCGGTCGTGGAGGAGGTCGAATACGAGTTCGACCAACAGAAGTTCGAGGAATACTTATCGTCCTCGTCCGGATCAACCTCCCCCCGCAAGTCCAAGAAGTCCAGGTTCTCCTCCAGGAGAAAAACTCGTTGGTATGAAGACGTTGAAAATACCAACGAAGTTCTCACCCCGTTTGATGCCAAAGTCGCATCTGGTGAGATTCCTCCAATTCCCAACCAGGTCGGAGTTGCTCTGGCCAACCCTGCTGCCGCAGGGGGCGTGGTGACTCTCTCGAAGAGAGCACGCCAAATGCAACGTCAACGCCTTGCGAAACAATTCGCAAAGGCCATGGAGTCTGTTGACGGGATCCGCTACAACGTGGATCTGAAGAATAAGAGAGGTAAAAAGCCTCAACAATCAATGAATGGTGGTTCCTCCAAGCCGCCAACAATGGAATGGGTCCGTGTCAAACGGAACCGGTCAACGCTGGAGGAGCGCATTCGCAAGCGCCGCGCACTATCAGCGCAGGCACGGGCTCAAGCTGAAGAAGCCCGTAGGAAGTTGCAGAAAGAGGTGGCCAAGAAGCCGCCATCAACCAGCAAAGTTTGGAGGCCGAAGTCTGAAGCGGCGGTTCAGACCAAAAAGCAGCAACTGCAGCCGTCGAAAGTTCAACTTCCGGCGAATCAATCCAAACCGCCGATGATTTCCACAACTGCTCCGGGAGATCCCGCAGGACCATCCCAGAAAAGGAAGTTAGTCTTGGAGCGCCTCGGTCCAATTCCCGACGAGAGAGGCAAAGCTCCAGTTCAAGAGAGTTTAGGCACAATGAAGAAGCCCAGAACGCTGGGGGTCGCCGTCACCTCCAACGTGACAAAGAGACCAGGGCAGTCATGCGCACCAACTTGCGCATTGAAGTCCAGGAGCCCGCCGAGAACTCACGCCCAAAAAGGCATGTGTCGAGGCACGTGACTCTCGAAAGTCCAAAGAAGGTAATTCACTCTCAGAAGGAAATGTTATCGTCTGACGATGATTGCGTTATACCTGAGAAATCGTGCCAACACACGATAGGTGGCTCAGACTTTCAAACGGAAGAGCTGTACTATCGTGCTGGGGGTACGAGCAAAGCCAGAAAGAGAAGTCCTCGAAGGCTAGAAACTCGGTGCCCTTGTTCAAAGCTCATTCGGGCGGTACTGTCTGGGTGCAACTGCATCAAGGCAGTCACCGAGAGAGTTTCGGTGTTCGAAAGGCTTAGTACCGAAGCGCCAAAACCAAGGCATAGGCGTTTCCGGCAAAGAAGAACGGTGGTTGAAGATGGAGAATTTCCGAGGGTCACTACCAATATGACCAGTAAAAGGGCATCGACAAGGGATAATCCCGAGTCAATTCCGGAAGTACCATGGTATCTAACTCGTCTGCAGTCTGGAGCCATTACACGAGGAACGTATGGTAGGGTTCAGACAAGATTACTGTCAGAAGATGAAGAATCGGATTCCTGCTCTGCTATCGCATCAGACAATACGGTGTCCAGCGAAGGACAACCCCCCGAGTCATTCATGATAAGCACGGAACAAGTGGCCAAGATGCTCGAAGAAGCCATGGCTAAACAACAGGAGAGCTTCAGGTTCGAAATGCAGATGGCCATGCAGAGTATGAGAGAAATGCATGAGCAACAAATTCAGGCACTGACGAACCAGCAAGGTGAGCCAAGTCGTCGTAACCAGGTTCATCAAGAAGAGGAGGATACGAACGCGGATGAAGCTCACAATGCCAATAATCCTCCCGTCAATGCAGGGGGTGGTAATGAGAATGCTGATGAAGACTCAGGTGAAAACCTGAAGATTAAAAATCTCGAGAGCAAAATCAATACGTTGATTTCCGCTCAAGAGATGAAGAAGACGGGATTTATTTCAAATCACACCTGGGGGTAATATCTGGTAATGAGCCTCTGATGGTGCGGTCATTCGTCGGCCCTCTTCGCGGAGCCGCCTTTGATTGGTATCGCCGCCTCAAGCCAGGTAGCGTGAACAGCTGGGACGATATGGAGACCATGTTCCTCACCAATTTCTTCGACGACGACACCGAGATATCTATCGGATCATTGCTCGATGAGAAGCAGAAAGACGGGGAATTAGTCGACACATTCGTCAAAAGGTTCTGGAACAAGGCGATGAATTGTCGGGACCCGATCACTGAGGAATTCATCCTCCAGACTTGCCACAACAACCTTGCATTGGACGTGTTGGAAGCGATGGGAACAGCATGTTAGACCCTAGAGGGGGGGTGATTAGGGTCTTATGCTAATCTAATCCGATTTAAATGCCAATTAAAATTAATTAATACGTTATCCTAGCAAGTATGAAATACAATAATATTTGTAAGTTAGGATAAGCAATGTAAACAATAAGATATATCCTATATGATAAAATAGGATATATCCTAGCAATGAGATATACTATGAGTTATATGCAAGGATATGAAACTAAGGGTGATATAAACATAAACAAGATAAACAAGATAGTGGACAATGTGAACAATAGATAATGGCGACAAGAATGATATGAACAATAAGCACAAGTGAGACGCCAAGACAATCACAAACACACAAAGATGATCACGGAGTTCGGACCTTCCGTCCTACGTCTCCGCTCCCCCCTCCCGGGGAGAAATCCACTATCAACCGGGTTTTCTACGTTCACCCGAACAACGTTTACACCTCACACTCGGTTTTCTAGCTAACCGAAAACTTTACAATCAACACACTATTGTAATCCCACTCTACACCCACTAAGTGTTGGACCTAGCCGTGTCTCCCTCAAGTGCTCGGTTACAACCTCTCCCTAGGCACGTCAACCGACGCCACTCCTCTTGGGACGATCCCCGACTCTCACCACACACTCCTCACTCGGTGTACAAGTGTATTACAAAGTGAATCTCACAATAAGCATAATATAACAAATGATTGTTCTCAACTATGGATGAGAACACAATTAAGCACAACTCAAAGTTACAAACTCTCACCACCCAACTATACTATGTATGTAAATACTAAAAGCTCAATGTGGGTGTGTGTAACAATGAGTAAAATGAAATCTAACTCAAATAGCAAACTAGCAATAATTAATATATGATAAATCAATAATGAAATTGCTAGGGAAAAGAGTTAGAAAACTTCTCTATAAACACAAAGAGAGGATGAGAAGATTTTGAGGATGAAATCCTCAACTGGTGATGCAAACTCCTCTTTGTAACAGCAAACCCCAAAAACAAACTAAACAAACTCAAACCCTTGTTTAAAACTTTCTTAAACTTGTTTTTAAAACTCTCTTAATCAATTTGAAAAGACATCAGCAATGGGGTATATATAGGAAAAAAGGCCCCCAGAAAAACTAGCTCAGAAATAGCCGTTAGAAGTCCAACGGTCATATTGTCGGTCGACCGAAAATCCCGTCGGTCACCGATGAGAGCAAAAAACACGAAGAAAACTTTCTGGACTAACATCGGTCGACCGGAAATTCTGTCGGTCGACCGATTTGAGCTCTCGGTCGACCGGACCGGTCGACCGACGACTCTCTGGAAAAATACTGACGAATGGTCAATTGACCGGTCGACCGTACCGGTCGACCGAAAATTGACATTCTAGAAAAATCGGTTTTAGAGCTGAGACAGAAACTGAAACCTGTTTTGCTGGTTTTAAAATGCTGTTTAAAAATATCAAATAAATTCCAAAAAATGTAAAACTTTGGGGAATGATTGTAGACATGATAATAAACATGCTACAATGACTGATTTCGAAAAAGGACTTCCCAAATGAAAAATATCATCATTTTGCAAAATAGTCCAAAACATGAAAACCTGAAAATTGATATTTTGATATTTTGACTTAAACAACATTTTGAAACCTTATGAAATGATTTTATAGACTTTATAAAAGATATAAAATGTTGTTATAAAGTATATAATCTAGAAATGCAATATTTTCATAAATTTGCATATTCTATGCAATATATTCAAAACACTAAATATGATTTCATTAAATATAAGCTTGTTAAAGGTGAAATCATATATAGGCATATAAACATGAAACAAAATAGTATTTTACAATTATTCATTTGTTTCATATATAAACTCGAAAATTATTAAACCAAAAACATATATGTATATATATATCTGTATATATACAAAACCAAAACCAAAGCGTGTATGTGTGTGTATGATTGAGCTTAAAGTACTAACACACATAATATAAAACCTAAAACTAATTTACCCAAGCTTGATCTTGATTTTCATTGTAGCTCAACTTGGTACACGTTGCGGATGAAGCTTGAACTTGATCTTTAACTTGAATTGTATGTAGCTTCACTCCACAAGTCCGCCAACCTCCATTGGATATGATCGTTGAAGCTCTATTCCATCCATCCTCCAACTACGTTGTTTGTCTACAAAACATAGGAATGCACAAACACTAGACAAACAACATTAGTAATAAATTGTTTGTTAAACATCATCAAAACAAGAAGGCCAACAATCTCCTCCTTTTTGATGATGACAAACAATTTACAAAATGAAGTATATGCATGAAGTAAATGAATATATAATTTATAATTCACATGCATATAAACGAGAAGGAATATACTCACAATATTTCTCCCCCTTTGACAACATCAAAAAGGGGACAAATGTATGAAGAGAGCGAAAGCTCCCCCTATCAATAAGCATAGGTGAGTATAACACATAGAAGGATATAGGGATTGCTCCCCCTATCAAAATGCCATATAAAATATATGCAATGAAGATCATGGAAAAAACATACGTGAGCAAGCATACATGACTATGTTAAAAATTTACTCATATACATGAAGATAATGAGAACACATATAAATATGTCAATATGAAAGCTATTCAAACTTCATAGGTGAATGTTGCCAAGGCTAGTGGTGAGAATTTAGATTCGGATTATTCGGGCTACTCATTAGCACTACCGTCAGTTTGTTTTGCCGACTCTACAGAGTGGATGTTGGATTCGGGTGCTTCTTACTATATTTACCCTAGGAGGGATTGATTCTCTAGCTTTCAGGAGTTGGAAAGAGGGGATGTCGTGCTCATGGATAATGATCATGAATGCCCTATTGGTGGTATCGGTACCGTTCGTATTAGGATGTATGACGGGGTGATTCAGGAGTTGGATGAAGTGAGTTTCGTTCCCTAGTTGAAGAAAAACATCATTTTACTTAGAGTTTTAGAAGCAGCAGACTATCGGGTGACATTAGAGGATGCATCTTTGAAGGTCACATTTAGGTCCATGATTGTGATAAAGGTCGTCAGGAAGAAGAATTTGTATTATTTGATAGGGAGCACGGTGATTGGTAGAGAGTTGACGACTTCTTTGGATTTGGCTAGATTGTGGTATTTGTTAAGGCTAGGATATTTGATTGGTTATGTCATGCATAGATTATTGAGGAGTGTTTTGACCTGCATATTGAAGTTCTGTGAGCATATTGGTATGAGGAAGAAGACCAAGGTGGAATTTGACACTTCTATCCATTGATCGAGTGGTCTTTTAGGTGGTATTCATTCAGGCATTTGGGGGCCTTCCAAAGAAGCATCATTGGGAGGTAATCGGTATTTGGTTTTCGTAGTTGGGGACTGTTCTAGGCATTGGAGGGTTGCAACCAAGTCCCATTGGTACGAAGTCCTAGAAGTCAACAACAGATGGAGAAAGTGTATTGGTAGAAATGTAACACGTTGTTCTGATTTTGGTAGAGGTTCTTTTCTACATTTGTGCCGAGCTCATGGCAGTTTGAGACACTTCATTGCAAAGAAAACATTAGGGCGACGAGATGAGATGACCATTTTGATGGGTCGTTCCTTACTGGAGGAGGATCGACGTTTGATGTGGAGCATTAGTTTTGGTGTTCGGGCTTTGATATATTTGGGTCATTTTAGTCATAGGTTGCCGACTGCTGTGTTTGGTGTATTTGGATCTGGTGGAGCTGCTTCAGATTTTAGGATGCTTCGAATATTTGGTTACCCAGCATATGGTTAGATCTAGGATGTGAGATTTGATCCAAGTGCACATTTGGGATTCAGAGGTTCGTTTGGTTATCAGGTGAGAGTCTCTGATTTTGTTCTGAGCAGGTATGTCACATTTGACTCTCGACATATGAAGAGTATTGATTATATTGTTGGGATATTACAGCGGGTGGAGGGTGGTGCTACTCTACGTTGGATAGAGATTATTCTACATTTTCCAGATCATACTCCATCGTTTGGAATTCTAGCTAAGATGACATAGATTGGAGATCATGTTAATTTGGATACAGATGATGAGTTGGTTGATTCGAGTGTAGCTGGTGGACATATTTTGGATTTGGATATGGCCGTTGGTTCATCTCAGGTGGAGGTGTTTGGTTTGTTTTACTTTGGGGCCATTAGGAGAGCTATCAGCCACAGATTTATTGGTGAAGAGTTGAGAACTCTTCTATTGGATTGAGGGCCTTTTGGAGGCCATTTGGTGAACTATGTGAAAGCTTGATTTCTTAGGTCAGAGGATACGTAGGCAGTCATTTATGATGTATGTAGGCAATAAAAATTGCCTTTAATCCTTATCAGAGAAGTTCAGAACAAAACTGCTAAAACCTCGCCCGAAATAGCAGAAAAAGGGGAAAACGCAGATATCTCCCAAACCGTAAGGAATTTGGCGAAACGGAGGAAGCGAACTGAAGCCTTCAGCTTGGTTCGGATGGCCCCATCTCGTCGAGATATGCGATTTTCATATATAATTCGTCCAATTCCGACTTACGGTTTGAAAGTTACGGCCTATTCTTCGATCCATGCTATAGAGCTCGCCTAACGGCTTGAAGATCGCCTGCAGTATCAAATCCGCCTGCAGACCCCAAGTCTGCCTGCGCACCTGAGCTCGCCTGCAGACCCAGTTCGCCTGTAGTATCAAATCCGCCTGCAGACCCAAGTCTACCTGCAATCCCAGCTCTGCCTGCAGTCTCAAATCCGCCTGCAGACCCCAAGTCTGCCTGCGCACCTGAGCTCGCCTGCAGACTCAGTTCGCTTGCAAGCTCGCCTGCAGACCCAAGTCTGCCTGCAGTCCCAAACTCGCCTGTAGACTCAGCTCGCCTGCAGACCCAAGTCTGCCTACAGTCCATAACTCGGCAGCTGCGGACGCCAGAGCTGTCCGACATACGCGCAGTCATGTCAACTGGCGCCCGTTGGAGTATGGGTAACAGTTACATCAGTGGTCAATTCCCACAAATGAGGGAGAGGGCGCACAGTAACTGCCCAAAGCCGTCGAATGACTGGCTCAGCGTACGAGTGATCGGACAGATGCCAGATCAACTGGCGCCGTTCATAAATGCGGCTCACCTCAGTTGTACAAGTGAGGGAACGAGAGCCAGCCGGCGGCTGCAGTGGTTGGCCATATCCACTCCCGAGTATGCTGACAGCTGCTTGTGCACGCATACGAGGAGGGGCTTCCCATATTCGCTTATAGTTGACGTGATGTAAAAGCACGGCTCCTCGAATGAAGCGCTCCTGTTTGCAGGTGAACAGCAGGATATCTCTGAACGACGTGTGGTCACATTCCCATAATTCAACGGAGCAGTCAAGCTGTCCTCCCTCAGCATGGTCAAATCGCCATGAATCAAGGGGAATGGCCCAGGTCATGGCCGCTTGCCTACTAAAAACCCATCTTCCCTCACAGGCCAGTCATGAAAAGGGGATTGGCACGTTGCATATTCTGCTGGCTAATCTCCCAAAGGTTGAACCATGGACGGCTTTGCCAAAGGCTCCCTCATTTGAGAACCGAAGCTCGGTCCGCACGCAACTTCGATCGGATCGTCCAAGGGAAGCAGACTCGCGCGAAGGCACCGAGCGAGGCATCCTATTCGGCGCACGGAGGAAGCACCACGTAAAGCAATGGAGGGCCATCCTCCGCTTCTGTGTAAACATTTGATTTATTAGTTGTATAAGCCTTCTTTAATCATAGCAACGAAGGCTCGCCTGTTTTGGGAGAGATCAAATTACACCATACAGAAGATGCGACGCACAGTGGAGAATGCCGTTCATTTCAGATGAATTGGTGGTGCGCAGTCCGACGAAGTTGCTGCAGGGACTACGGTTGAGTCGCGTTGGTGATCAAATTCGAGGGGTACTCTACAATGGCGTCTCTTCTGGCGGCAATACATCTTCGGCGACGAACTGCAGAGTCGTGCGGGTGGCCCAGCCCAAGAGGCCGAGGCAACCAGGCCTGAAGGGATCTGCCCCAAGCCGGAAGGCGGGGTTCTTTTCCGCCCCAAACCAGTGGGCCGCGAGCCAAGATTCGAGAATGCGGGTCCTAGAAAGCTGCTAGGGTGGTCGATGAACGATCCTCGCAGACCGCCTGTGCAAAAGGAATCAAGCACCATTCCGTGTCGACGCAAGGAATACGCCTGCCGCGTCGACATGAAGCGCTCCTCGTTCAAAAATTAAAGATTCCAAACAACGGCGACGAAAAGCTCTCGCTCGTTTTTCGAGGCACAATCCCATCCCGCACGACAGCCTAAATTATTATTCAGGCTTGAAAAGGAATCCATCTCTTCGAGCCAGGTTCCCAGTTTTGGCAAAAAAAACCGCGTCAAATCGGGCCAAGGCCTAGCAGTTTAGGCGAGCCCAACCTCTTGAGGCCAGGTTTCCATTTTTGGGCGAACCGCTCAAATCGGGCGAGCCTAGCAGTTTAGGCGCAGAGCCCCACTCTGTGAGCAAGGTACTCAATTTTGGCGAACCAAGGGCACCTGGCGAACTCTGCAGTTTAAGAGGGCTTCGTCAAAACAAGCGAACTTCACCAAGCTCGCTCTGACGGCCTAAGATCGCCAGAAAGGCGAAGCAACAGCTCGCCAGACAGGCACAGGCACACTGTCCAATCTCGCCTGACGGGCGAACTCGGCCAGCATGAACCTCGCCAACACGCTCACGCCCAAATGGGGGTGGCCACCTCGTTTGCGCTGCACGGGTCCTGACGTCCGTCTCTGACGACGACGACGACGACGATTGCTTAGCAGTGGCAATGTCGGGAGACTTCAAGCTCAGTTCAGGGCAAGCACACAAATGTGCACATGACTGACATCCCTGAGGAGATGTCTAGGAGGCTCGACGAGCAACAAGCAACCATCGACTCCCTGAAGGAGATGTTTGAGCAGCTCCTGAGCGAGAAGAAGAGGAAGAGAGAGAGGACTTCGCGGGCTCGCGATAAATCCTGAAGCACAAGAGCGGGTGCCTACTCCTTCTCACTCCTCATCCGAGTCATCTAGAGGAGCGTCATCTTCGGGCCATAACCAAGAGACAAGAGGTTTTGACGATCTCCAAAGTCAACTCGACGCCTTGAAGCTCCAGAAGGCATGCGAACAAGCTGGGGGTTTGTCAGACCGTATCCAATTGAATGGGATGCGGTCTTCTACGCCGGCAAAGTTCGAGCCGCTGGACCTCCTGCAGTTCAATGAAATGGTTCTCCTACCCAGCACATCTACTACTTCCAGGCCGGCAAAAACTGGACAGCATAGTGGGAAACGATCCCATTATGACTCGACTGTTCATATGGTACCTCAGGGGGTCGCTTTTGAATGGTTCGGCAGATTGGAGCCTGGGTCGGCATCGCTGCTGGAAGGATATGGAAAGGCTCTTCATGGCCAGATTCTCGACGATGACACAGAAGTATCTATGCCACCATGCTAACTGTGAAGCAGAGGAAGACAGAGTCTGTAAGCAGCTTTGTCAAGAGATCAGAAACCGATCGTGTGCATTCCTCGATCGAGTTTCGCGAGGCCACGCTCATCGAGATGTGCGCGGAACAATCTCTCGCTCAGCGTTCTGTCCAATATGGGCGCTGTTGAAGCTCGCTCATGCGAAAGACTTACTCCGTCAAGGAGAACAAGTCGAGAAGCATGCTCAAGCATATGGGTGACGAAGACGCGCATGAATTTCGAGGAGGGATGTTTATTATCATGTCTACTATCATTCTCCAAAGTTTTACATTTTTTGGAATTTATTTGATATTTTTAAACAGGGTTTTAAAATCAGCTCTAAACCGATTTTCTGGAAATGTTCAGTTTTTGGTCGAACGCGGTACGGTCGACCGGTCAATGATCATTCGTCAGTATTTTTCGCAGAGAATCGTCGGTCGACCGGTCCGGTCGACCGCAAGAGCTCAAATCGTCGACCGACAGAATTTCGGTTCGACCGACGTTAGTCGGCAGAAAGTTTTCTTCGTGTTTTTGGCTCTCATCGTCGACCGACGGAATTTTCGTGCGACCGACAATATAGCGTTGTCTTTTTAACGGCTCTTTCTCTGAGCTGTTTACTGGGGTTTTTGTGTCATTTTGTTTTGGGGGTTTTGCTGAGATTTCTAGTGGGTATATATACCCCATTGCTGATGTCTTTTAAAACTAACCAAGAGAGTTTTTTAACCAAGTTTAAAAAGAGTTTTAACAAGGGTTTAGTTTGGTTTAGTGTTTGTTTAAAAAGCTTTTAAGCAATTGAGGGTTTTAGTTTGTGAAGGCAAATTTCACAAGAGCAAAGAGGAGATCATGCCTTTGGTGTTTGGGCATTCAACTCATCTCTCTCTCACTCTTGATCTATAGAGAAGTTTTCCGTTAAACTCAATTCTAGCTATTTATTGGCTTTGATCTTAATTTCCATAAGCTAGATTTCTATATTGAGTTTAATTTGTTTTATTGATACTCTTTGTTCACACACAACCTATTGAGCTTATTGTATTTACATTCATAGTATAATTTAGGGTTGTGGGTTTGTGACATTGAGAGTGAGCTTAATTGAGTTCTCACCTTGTTTGAGAACAATCATTTGTCATATTTGTGCTTATTGTGAGAATCACTTTGTAATACACTTGTACACCGAGTGAGGAGTGTGTGGTGAGAGTCGGGGATCGTCCCAAGAGGAGTGACGTCGGTTGACGTGCCTAGGGAGAGGTTGTAACCGAGCACTTGAGGGAGACACGGCTAGGTCCACACTTAGTGGGTGTAGAGTGTGATTGCGTAGTGTGAGTTGTAGAGTTTTCGGTTAACTAGAAAACCGAGTGTGTAGAAGAGAGTTCCGGCTTCCAAACCGGATTGTGTTAGTGGATTTCTCCCCGGGAGTGGGGAGTGGGGAGCGGAGACGTAGGACGGAAGGTCCGAACTCCGTGATCATATAGTGTGTTTGAGTGTGCTTTGGCGTTCATTTATATTCATGCTCATATCTTATATCGCCATTGTCATTTACTCTTAGTTCATATTATCCACTATCTTGTTTATCTTATTTATGTTTATATCACCCTTTGTTTTATATCCCTTGTTATATTGTTATCTAGCTCACATATATTATTGTATTTCATACTTGCTAGGATAACTCATTAATTAATTTTAATTGGCATTTAAATCGGATTAGATTAGCATAAGACCCTAATCAACCCCCCTCTAGGGTCTAACAGTTTTTGGGGTTATTGGAGTACAGAAAAGAGAGATCTTTCTGAGGTATTAGTTAGGGTTATTGTTTGAGAGATTGAGAGCTTTGTTGGTGAGATTAGTTGGTTTGTTTTGAGTGATTTGTAATCTCAGCTTGTACTCTTCTTCTCTATTAGTGAAAACTCATCCCCTTCTTATCCCGTGGACGTAGGCAACTTACCGAACCACGTAAAAATTAGTTGTTTGTGTTTGTGCCATTGTTTTTATTGTTTGACTTTCTCTCTTGGCTTTTGGTTTGGTTCCTCGAAGCATAACGATTGGTGGCTTCTGCGCAAAACAATGTTGGATGTAGGAGAATTATGTTTATTTTCAGTATAATGGTCTTTCAAGAGTTAATTCAATTTGCACGTAATCTTGTATTTTTTAGCCCGAAAGATAAAGGAAGAATTAGAAGCTGAGCAACAACAGAGAAAATTGGCGGTCAACCGATGGGGTCAAATCCTGTTCGGATTAGGATTCATGTTTCTATGGTATTTCGGATGAAACACTAGAAATACGTGTCTTCAAAGATCTAGGGTTATCAGGGAGCCAGCTGTGAATTGTAAAGAGTTGAAGACGATTGTAGAGAGGAAACAAATGGGGGGAAATCCTAGAGTTTTGCGAGGATTTTGTGTAAGATAGAAAGGATGATTTCTTTGGTTTCTTAATTTGAAGAGCACAAGAAAGCTCATCTCTCTCTTCACGGACATAGGAGATTGTCAAACCATGTAAATCAGTGTTTTAAGCTGCGAATTGTAAAGAGTTGAAGATGATTGTAGATAGGAGACAAATGGGGAAAATCCTAGAGTTTTGCGAGGACTTTGTGTAAGTTAGAAATGATGATTTTTTTGGCTGCTTTGAAGAGCACAAGAAAGCTCATCTCTCTCTCTCTCTCTCTCTCTCTCTCTCTCTCTCTCTCTCTCTCTTCGTGAATATAGGAGATTGTCGAACCATGCAAATCAGTGTTTTTGCATACTTTTCTGCGATGTTGTTCTTGTTTCTGCTTTTTTGATTTTCCCTTTTTGGTCTTGCCCTCTTACAAGTACATTGTTTGTCCAAGTTAGAAGGAGTAGATCTAGTTGGGTAGATCTGATAGATACTTCCACATCATTGTACGTGATCTATTACACAGTTGTTACCATAGCCGATTATCTCAACAAGATCTAGAGAAAAATAGTGTCTCACTCAAACTATATCTGAAACTTCACCGAGAGAAATATAGATAATGTAAAAAAGATGACCCGATAAAAAATTTCCCTGAACAAATGAAATAAACACGAATACTAAATATCACCGCAATAGGCAATACTTAATGTTTTTTATCTTTTAAAAGTTCAGAGGCTTCGAGCATCGTAGGTGACCTGGATGGTTAGGCGGTTCCAATATGGCTCAAAGTTTAGATGTTCCTCACTCCCAAAAATTAAGGGGCTTTTGTCTAATTTTAAAATTTCATGATCATTTTGTACAAACCACCTCAAAGTTCAAGGAGTACTTTTCTGAAATTTATGCTAGCAGTTTACTTCGATGAATTCCACGTGCTGTTACTCTATAGGCCTTGATAAATTCCATCTTACCCGGTGCGCGCTCAAAAGATAAGGTCGCCGTAGCGCACACTAAAACCTTCACCTCCTCCGTCCAATCTCCCTGTTACTCTATAGGCCTTGATAAATTCCATCTTACCCGGTGCGCGCTCAAAAGATAAGGTCGCCGTAGCGCACACTAAAACCTTCACCTCCTCCGTCCAATCTCCCGCCGGTAAGTTCACCGGCCGGTGATGCGATCTCAGTCCGATGGCATTACTCGTAAATCGCGTTCCCTTTCTCTCTCTTCCTAAAAAATCTCTCCCGTCCCCAAACAAATCCCCTCAAAATGCGACGAGAAATCGCAGAGCTCTCGTTGCTAGGGCAACGGCGGATGGAAATTTGAGCACCGTTCTCGTCACCGGCGCCGGAGGTAGAACTGGTAATTCTTTGCCGACCCCGTTCTCATTGTGAAAATTTTGGATTTTGGGAAAATGTTGACGAGATGTATGCGCTAAACTAATTAGACTCCTTAATTAGCCAAAAGCCCAAGATTCAATTAGGTACCAAAAACTTGGAATCTTTGTGGGTACATTACACAAAACTATGACGAACTTGGGGGGTTTTGCATAAAAATACAATGAACTTGTTACCAGAGAAAACTATCATGAACTTTGAGAAGTGCAGAAAAATACCATGATCCATTGAAAATTGTTGCTAAAGGGTCTAAACGATTTTCAAGGATAGGAAAATAATTAAGGGCATAATTATCCAAAACATGTCATTGTGAAGCACGTGACAACTTATCCTAACTATCGTCAAGCATGAAAGTTTAGCAGAAAAGATTCATGATGGATTTCTCCTAGGGCAGTTGGTCACCTTGAACATTTTCATTATGATTGGGATAATGGTTGGAGTGGGATAATTTTTGGAAAGTGGGATTTTTGGGAATAACTTTTTGAAGTGGGATATCTTGTAGGATAGTTTGTGTTATTGAGAAGTATATAATTTATGCATTTTGATGATATAACTACGATTATATATTTTTAAACTTGCTATTACTGATTAATAGTTGTTTTTTATGATCTTAGTTACTGTGGAATAACTTTTGGTAACAATACAATTTATTGTTAATAACTATTATAGTAATTTGTAAGTTTTTTTCTTTTAAATTATTATTATAGTACAAGTCTAAGAAATATTTTTTTTCTATTTTCTTCCTTATTTTACTCCTCGAAATCTCTTTATTTCATATATCAATTTAAATTTTGTTTTTTAAATTATGAAGCTATTAATTTTCACTTTAAATTAATTATAGATATATAATATTTGGTCAAAAAAGAAAAATAGCATATAATAAGAGGAGTAAGAGGAGAGATGGTCCAATCTGATGGCGTGGTCTGATGATGGTGGTGACCATCGGAGGTAGAGAGAGAAAGAAGAAAAGGAAAGAAAATATGAAAAAAATAAAAGAAATAAGAGACCTCTGCTTTTTTCACCAATTAGTTCTAGGTTAAATTTTGGGATAGACTAGAACTCTTACATTTGTATAGAGAAATGGAAAAGATAGGATACTTTTGTACAATATTCCTAGTTCTAATTTCATTCCAGTTCTAATTGACTAACACTATAATTTTTTCCCTAGTTCTAGTTCTAGTTGACTAAACAAATAATCACAGTTCTAATTTTTTGTACTACTAGACTAACCCCCAGTAAAGAAGATAATAATAGTTTTTTTGCGAAACCATCAAAATTTATGATAGTTTATTGAAATTGCTTTTTTTTTTAAATCTATTTATGAGATTTGGGTCTAGATTTCTACGATAGCATTCTATATGCATGAAAATTTAAAAATTTTAGAATTGACTTATAAAAACTTTATAACAGGGTCATAGAATAACCATCTGTATCAACCATTTTTCAGATTTATGATTCACTTTGTCGCTTATTCGTTTTCTGGCAAAATGAATATCCATGTTCATCAAATTGAAATATGGATACGAATATGGATAATGCTTAACTATCCTAAATGTATTAATAGATGTTTGAAAATTTGAATACCTATCGAAGTATATAAACTATGAGCTTCCTATAAAATAAAAATTTCATCCAATATTACTCAATGTACATACAGAGGTTTTCATCAATATACATATTACTAAATGCTACCTGTTTTTCCTTTTGTAAATTGACTTTCAATTATATCCAGCTAGTATTCACATTCAATCTGAATTCATATTCATTTGTATCCATTAGGGATAGTGATATATGTATGTGTGTGCTTATCACACACACACACATCCCTACAAATCAAGTAACTCTATTCAATAATATCTGTGTCCACAGTGACTGAGTATAATTCTGACAGATGTCCATGACCAAATCAAAAATTCAAATTCTTACAGATGTCCATGACCAAATCAAAATTTCAAATTCTTACAGATGTCCATAACCAAATCAAAATTTTTTCACTCTTATTTTGAAATTAGATGCTCTTATGCATTAACTAATATTAGACAATTTTTCTCTCTAGGTAAGGTGGTATACTGCATCCCCTTCATTATAGAAAAGATAACTGAAACATACAATCCTTAATGGTGAAAGGGGGACTCTTTTGCTTCAAGAAACATCAAGTAGCACAGGACGAAAAAAGGGACTTCACCTTGCTCCATATCTTAATTTTAGACAGTTGTCTAGTGTAAATTTCTTTAGTCTAGTGCTGTAGTAGATGAATAATTCATTTCTTTTTAGTGAGATGACGTGGAAGTCGGCTTACGTACAGGTACCTAAACATCAGGCATAAAAGTATTGGTACAAGAAAAAAAAATAAATTATGAGGTTAAATTTATATTTATTATAGGACATTCAAAAATAATATATCACATGTCTTTAGTTTTCAATTAGCCTTCTTTGTGGATATCTTCAGGTCAAATTGTTTACAAAAAGCTGAAGGAGAGAACCGGCCAATACATTGCAAGGGGTCTTGTGAGGACAGAGGAGAGCAAAGAGAAACTCGGAGGCACAGATGATATTTTTGTCGGTGATATAAGAGAACCTAAAACTATTGCTCCTGCTATTGAAGGCATTGATGCACTCATAATTCTTACGAGTGCTGTGCCTAAGATGAAACCAGGTTTTGATCCCACAAAAGGTGAGCGTCCTGAATTCTACTTTGAAGATGGATCATTTCCTGAACAGGTGAGCTCTATTCTAAAATTTGAATGATTACATGATCTTTTCTTTAATCTAACTTATTGATAGTGTCTTATGTGTTTAGGTTGACTGGATTGGTCAGAAGAATCAAATTGATGCTGGTAAAAACTCTTGAACTAAAGTTCAATTTTGGTCAAAATCTCTGCTAAAAATATTGATCCTTTCAACATGTTTACAGCTAAAGCTGTTGGAGTGAAACAGGTTGTACTCGTTGGTTCAATGGGAGGAACAGATATAAATCATCCCTTGAATAGCATCGGGAATGGTAACATTTTGGTAAGTAATAAACTTTTGGTGTCCTTTTTCTGCATAATGATATTTTTAATGCACAGAAGATTTTAGGAGACAAATTTTAGTTTTCATCTCGATTCCTATAATGCCACTTTCTGTCACTTTGTCTTTTAAGGTGACCATACAGTGTGCCTTCTCCTTAATTTAAACCATGGATCAAGTGCTGAGTAATTATTAATTGAACCATGAACTATGTCATGTATGTCTAATGAAAATATAATTTTATAAGGTAGACTTTTCCTTCATATTGTATGGTTAATAACCATATTTTCCTTAGTTTCTTTCTTTTTGTTGTTAATATCTCAAATAAACTTCTTTGTAATCATTTCTATATTGATTCAGATACAGTATTGCATGTACTTTTTTTATACACTAAGTTATATATTCGTCTTGGAGTAACCTACTATGACGCTAAATTTTTTCTACGTGCAATATCAACTTAAAATGTTATATCCAAAGAAAAAGCCAAAAGTTGAAAAACCCAGGGTAACTAGAAGGAAGCACCACACTTTTTCTCATTCTTTTAAATTACATAAGAGACCATTTTGGCATATGTATTCATAACTTATAGATAAGATTAAAAATCAGATTATTAACTGAAACAACATTTATCTCATTTGCAGGTGTGGAAGCGGAAGGCAGAACAATATTTAGCAGACTCTGGACTACCATATACTATTATAAGGTGAAGCCTTGTAGTGCACCTCTTCTGAACCAATCTATGCTACCTGGGTACTTTGAATCTGAAGCCATACATTTTTTGGACATTATGTGCTATACTTCACATACTCTTCTTAAAACTCGTTAGATAGAGGTTAGGTTCCGAATTATGATTTTGAAGGATCTTTTGGATGTCTGGTTCAAAAACTAGCGATTTTCCAATTTACAATCCACATGATAAAAGAAACATACACATGTTACTAGGAATTTTAATTATCATCAATTTTCTCATATAAATTATTAATTTCAATATATAATATATGTGTATATAAATATTTATATAGCCGTGTTCCCGTACCCTACCTTCTACAAATTTTTTCATCTCATGTACGGGTACCGGTATCGGTACCCGTACCCATACCCATGCGACATAGGAGCCAATAGATACTGAACTAGGTCTTGCATTATGATATAAATCCATTGTATATATTGTTCTGCTTTTTCCAAATATACATGATAGTAATGCCTAAAGTAGTATTATTGCATTTATGCTATTGTTAGTTTCTTTAGAAGGGGGGAAAATGTAGAAATCCAGACAATTTTATCAATGCAGTTCGAAAATATGTTTCTTTATCCAGTCAAACCCTTTTCTAAGGAAATCTTCTTGATGTTCCCTTTGAAGGATTAATTAAAATATCCTTATCCATCCCGTATATATTGCCATCTTTTCCAGGGCTGGAGGCTTGCAGGATAAAGATGGAGGCAAACGAGAATTACTTGTGGGAAAAGATGATGAGCTTCTAGAGACAGAGACTAGAACCATTGCTTATATATATATATATATATGTGTGTGTGTGTGTGTGTGTGTGTGTGTGTGTGTTTTGACTAAGATATGGAAGTTGAAACTTTGGCCAACAAATCACAAAATTTCCACGTTTTTTGATAGAAAATGGAAAGGGACCACCTTGTTTCGTCATGAAGAGATAATTAAAACAAACGTCTCTGGTCCAAGATAACCAAAAAAAGAGTGAGTCTAGATACACATATTACTACAAGCACATGAACTAATAGCAACTGCGTAGATCACCTTTTGAGTGATGATTTATAATATGGTTAATTGCATATAGACCCCCTGTATTATCGTGTTTTGAACCCCATTTAGTTTGATTTGGCAGATAGACCCCACGGGTCAATTTTATTGACTCTTTTATCTTGTGTGCAATTTTGCCAGATATTACCCTTGGGTGAGATGAGTGAGTCTATTTAAGGGTAAAAGACTCAAAATTTCATCCGGGGGCTATCTTCCAAAATTTAACTGCATGGATAACTCCAAAGTGTGTTACCATCCTTTATAGTATGTATGCATGAACAATTAGTGACTTTGAGGACTTACATGGATGACTATGAGAAGACTATGAGAAGACCACCAAAGATTTGCATTTGCATTATACAAAAGTATCAAATGTTCCAGGTCCATGGATTAACAGTGAACCAAGAGGATGTCTAGCCCTAGATTGGTGGACTTGAAGATTGGTATAGCGGTCCAAGGATAGACATTCTTTTGGTACGTCATTAATTCAACAGACGAAGATATATGATACATAATGATAGTAACTGGTTGACACATGTTTAAACGGAACGTGTATCCTTTGATGCAACCATTTGAGATTGTCAACACGCATGTATCGCACTGAAATGGTTTACCTATTGGCAGGCATTGCAATTTGAGGAGGCAAAGTTCAAGGCATTTGATCTAGCTTCAAAGCCAGAGGGCACTGGCACTCCAACAACAGATTTCAAGTCTCTCTTCGCTAAAATCGCTACTCGTTTCTGAGCCTTTTTGTGTTGCCATTCAGTTTTCCTTTTTGAGTTGCAGTCACATGCGCAGGGATGTTTTTTGTTCTTGACGGCAAGTTGGAGATTTTCAAGTTGATTATGTATCTGTTATAAAGAAAGTTACTGTTTTTCTTAATAGAGCTGCTTTTCTGCTATGACAGCATTTTTTTTACATCAATGAACTTGTATTGCTGATATTCACTGTATCAAGCAAATTTAAGTGTTGCTGTGGTTTTATCTGGAGGCCAATTTGATATTAATTGGGTATTGATAAGCATACGAAT
>NC_033798.1:6294264-6328151 GCF_001876935.1 Asparagus officinalis
CTTCGGCCCATAATAATGGAAGGATGCACCTGCATATTATGCTTAAAACACAGAGCATATAGGGGATTATGTAGATTAGGGACGGAAACATGTAACAGCTTCTAAGTACAACAACAACTCATGTGCACAAACTCATATGTTCAGCTACACGAATCTTATTCTTTAATGCAGTTAGGTACAACTACCTCTTAAATTAAATTAGTTATTATAATTCTCCTTCTTAATTGCTTTCGACCGAGTTTTGTTAGATTAGCCTTTAATCCTCCTTATTCCATGAATATATCATTATCACATGTAAATGTATATGCTTAAAATCTATGTATGAATCAACAATTTAAGCATTTGGAGGATAGCAAACATTACATGTGCCCATGTATAGAAAGGAGCAATGTGCCCTATATAATGGAGTTACTGTATTGTCAGCCCAAGCCTCTCTACGAAACCCATACTCGGCCCATTTTCAAGCCCACTAACAGAACTTAAAACCGCAGTGTCTCGTTGGCTCCCCCGCTCTTTAAGCGATAGCAAG
Organism: Asparagus officinalis; assembly: GCF_001876935.1. Classification (NCBI taxonomy): domain Eukaryota; kingdom Viridiplantae; phylum Streptophyta; class Magnoliopsida; order Asparagales; family Asparagaceae; genus Asparagus; species Asparagus officinalis. The sequence continues at coordinate 6,294,794 of NC_033798.1, forward strand.
ACGAGGCCTTGAAAACTCTTTGCTCGCCCCCTTTTGTATCAAAATTCGAAGCGCTGAAACCCTAGAAATCAAAATCAATCGAGGAATGGCGAAGCTGGAGCTCGCTCTACGACGCTGAAGAATCTGAAGGCGAGTATCGAATTCAACAAAATTGTCTCGTCTCTTTCTTTCTCAACACCCTAATTTTGAAAAATCTGAGGTTTTCTTTGTACAGTCTCGGCCAGTTCATGCAGAGGAAAGCTCAGAGAGAAGAAACGGATCAGAGATGAAGATCTCTTTGGCGCTTCCCCTGCAACTTCGAAGGGAAGGTACATTTCTTTTGTTCTTTTCTACCTATTTAGGGTTTGGGTTGATGGAAATTGGATTTCATGCATAGTTTTCTTGATCAGTGATTGGGAAGTAGATGTTGACATAGTTTGGAAATGCATCTTCATGAAATTGTGACGAGGGACTGTGTTAGGGTCCATTTAGTCCCATATTGGCTAAGTGGGGAGTTAATTGTCGGTTTATGAGAGGTTTAGGTTTCTTCCTCCAATCACTTGATTCTAGAGATTAGAGCAATGCAAAGCCATCTTGCAAAAACATTATGTGTGCAAAACATGATATATATGTTGAACTAACAAATACGCAAAAAGAAATATGAAAAAAAAGTCGCATGAGATTTGAACTCGGGACCTATAGAGTGAAGCTTAAAAGATATTTTATGACTACTTAAAAAGATCGATATCTCAAGAGAGATCAAATTAACAAAATCCCTAATGATTCTCATTAATCCTTAAAAAAAAACAAGACCTGCTATCCGAAACACCACGTTCTTTCAAAGGAAAAGGAAAAGCATTTGATGTTTAGGGCCTGTTTGGTTCGTTTTTTAACTCGGTGGAAAAGTTTTACACCGTCTCCACATCAGATTTTTTGTGGTCACGTAGGATATAAGCTTTCCATCGGTTTTTTTTTTCTCATCTTTGGTTCGCTAGGGTTGAAGAAGGGAAACTCGGTGAAAATCGCCGCCACATCAGATTTTTTTCTCTCCCCCAATTCCTTCCTCAACCTCGTGAAATCGACGAAAACTGCAGCCACGTCAGCTTTTTGCCATATAAACAAAAGTTTTCCCTTTTTTCCATGCGAACCAAACACAAGAAAAATAAATACATTGGTTTCCCACCAATTTTTTTGTGCGAACCAAATCGAAACAATCTATTTCTTGGAAAAGTTTAGAAAACTCAAAACTTATGTTTTTGTACATGGAAATGCATTTCCCTATATCTAGGAAACAAACCAAACAGTCCCTTAAAGAAAAAAAAATCTTTAATCAAATGATTTTTGCAAAGAAAGCCACACGAGAGCAGCTATTAAAAAGAGACTAACAAAATCCCCAGGCAGAGAGAGAAGTGATAGGCGCTTCCATAAAAAAATAGGAGAGAGAAATGATAGTTGTCTCCAAAAAAAAGGTAGGGGAGAGGTGATAGTCGCCTCCATCACACACAAAAAAAAAAAAGAAAAAAAAGAAAAAAAAGAAAAAAGAAAAAAGAAAGAAAAAGAGGGGGATGTTGCTTCCATCTCAAGCATCAGTTGAAACTCCACGGAGACAAACGAAACAACTTTCCTCTGGCTGCTTTGTTAGCAAGGCAGATCTGAGAATCCAAACTTATTGTGGAATCCAAAGAATGTTTGCTATAGGGCATGGAGTTTAAGGCTTGAAGCTACAAATAATCTCTTAGCCACATCTCATTGCCGTCAAGATTCATTGTAACTTTGAAGTTCAGCAGTTGAGTCGTCTCTGTCACCCTTATGCTTGTCGAAGTCATGATAGTCCGCCGCCAATGCCGCTAGCCAAAGCCACTCCCTGTACATCGCCGCTCTTGTGCGGTCAACGTTTGTACAGCCTCCGTCTCGTCACTGTAGCTGCGTTCGGTAGCAAAACCATCACGATCATTATCGTTGTGATCATAATCGTCGTAGTCAAGTGGAAGGGATTTTGGCTAGCCTGTTGCAACAAAAAATGTGATTATTTACATTCTTAACTTCCAAATCAATCCAAGATAATACAACAAAGCTAAGCCTGATCGACCAACGTATGCAGTCACTTCGTCAAATGGAAATAAAGCTTGCATTGAAGAAAAAAGCTAAAACAAAAGCAGAATTAAGGTAATCTTTGGCCCAATGATTCAATCTAATATGCTTTAAGACAAAAACTAAACTTAGTCCTCAAGATGCAAATAGGTATAAACAACCCGAGATGCCAATCAGCTTAAATAGTACAAGTTTCAAAAGGGTACACATTGTTCGAGACATTGAATGGTATAAATTCCCGGAGATTCAAAAGGGCTCAAACCGGCCGGCATGTATAAGGGTATAAATTAACCGAGATATCAATAGACCCAAAGTGTCCGACATTTAAATTGGCTCAAATCACCCGACATGCAAAAATGTATAAATTACTCGAGATATGAAAGGACCCAAATTGTCCAAGTCATTCAAATGGGCTCAAATCGCTCAACATGCAAAAGGGCATAAATTACCCTGGATATCAATGGATCCAAATTGTCCAACATTTAAATTGGCTCAAATCACCTGATATGCAAGAGAGTATAAATTATCCAAGATGCTAATGGACTTAAATTGTCTGATATTCAAATGGGCTCGAATCACCCGACATGCAAAAGAGTATAAATTATCCTACACTAGTTTATTTGTGTAGAAAAATATGCGCAAATAATACTCAAGAAAATAAATCCAACTGTGCTAACTCGTAAGTCTTTAAACGAGATAAAAATGCACAATTTAAACTCAATTGTCAAAATTGGGAGAAATCAAAATCAACTGTCAAAATTGATAAACCAACATGAGATACCACAATTGACAAAATAAAAGAATTGTCTAGAAAACAAATCAATTTGACCTCCAAGTTGCTAAACTGGAATCCAAATCAAACTTGACCGTCTACATCATTAAACTAGAATAAATTTTAAACTTGATATTCACGTCGCTAAACTAGAATCCAAACCAAATATGACCTTCTACGTCGTTAAACTAGAATAAATTTCAAACTTGACCTCCACGTCCCTAAACTGGAAAACAAATCAAACTGACCTCAACGCCGCTACTGGGCCAAATCAAGTTGACATCCATATCCCTAAACTGGAAAACAAATCAAATTAACCTTCATGTCGCTAAACTGGAATCCAAATCAAGCTTGACCTCTACATCCCTAAACGAAAAATACCCGACTAAACTGTAATCCCAAATCCAAACTTCATTTACTTCTCTAAGGCGAACCCAAGTCTAAGTTCAACCGTTATATCTATTTCTTTTTAAATAGTAAACTGAGGGTATGTCCTTAGTTAAGCCATGTAAATAAGTGAGCAATCAATGAATTTCATTTTACTTCATTTTTATTTTTGTTTTATTTATCTGTCCTAACTTGAGGGTCTCCTAATCGGAGGCTCTTGTCTTGAAATAGGGTAATTAACAATAGATTCTTAAGTCTATTGGAAGTCATGGACCCACAAAAACAATACCCTCTCTCATAGGGTGAGTTTAACGGATCAATATGCAAACTAAAGTTCTTAAACTTAATTGGACACGCCTATATGCAACTAGTTAAGATGGACAATTTTAACCCCACAATATACATAATATTATTAATAGAATAATATAGCTACCGTCTGCCCATAGCCAACTTCAAAATTTTTAATCAGATATAAATATTTAACTCGATCTTTTAGTCATTTGCAGAATCAACAAAATTTCCAGCAAAGGTATGCTACTTGAGCTAGTAGTTTGAAAAAGATATGCAAATGATACAGTTGGGTTCTCTGGACTACAAATTCAACATCCATGAGAACAACACCTGAGGTTTTTTTGCACAAATACCCTTCTTCATCTTGCACAACAATGTGTTTTTGCAATTTCCATTCATCGTCAATATAGTGTTCACGAGAAAAATGTAAGCAACCCTTAATGGTTATGAATGTCCACAAATCAGATGTTAAGTTGATGCTTCCAGGAATTGACTCAAGTTTTTAAGCCTTATTCTTCTCTCCTGAAACATCGGTCATAGCCGTATTTCTTGATGTATGTTTTTAACGCTCAAAAAAATATGAGCAAATTACTTGAATACCTTCGTACTCCACAAACGGGCATAGTAAATAATGCATAATGATGGTCAAGAGTATAAGATCCTTATATTTATCCAGATCAAAATCAAATATTGAAGGACTCATGCTTATGTAGTATTTGAAATTAGATAAAAAAATTTCCCAACATCCTTTTAGTACTATTTTGCAACTATCCATGCACCTTTACATATTTTTAGTATCATGATTTCTTTCCGCAGCATATTTTACCCCACACTTCTTTTACTCCGACTTTATTTCGATAAGTTCAAACATTTTCTATGCTTTTGATATTAATATTCTTTTCTTCTTTTTGTTAACTATTCATTTGCCCTTTTACGAATAGCATTAGATTCTTCTTCTAATCCTTGTTCTAGATAAATTTATTTCTATGTTATCCTCAATATTCACACGATTATTAGTAGGACCAGATTCCATTATCTGTGAAATTCATAAAACTACATAAGATTCGTTATATCATCATGTGACTATAATCTGAGGAAGTTAAGATAAGCATTGTTGGTTTATATCAAAAGAACTAATGTTATAGATCTATATAATATTCAAAATTATCTGTGTATTTATGAATTAATTTTCTTTAGCTGTTGATCATGAAATTGTTGATTAAACATGAGATTCAAAATCACCACAAAAATGATTATCAATACTCAAAATCACAAAGAATAACATAGATGATTAATAGAAAGAGGGAAACCAAACTTTATTATTAGTGATAATCTACTGTTCATACTTCCAACAATTGCAAGTTTAATATCAAATAGAAAAGACTCACATTTTCTACTAAGGTCACTCGCTTCAATCTCAAACTAAAGCTTTTTAAAAATTCTCACTGAAATTTAAGCAAATCAACCTTATATGAAGAAAATATGTTAGTAGCAATAAAACTCTAAAGTTCTAGAGTTAATTTGCGGCTAAGAGACTAGAAAGAGAGCACGACTGAGAAAGAGATTAGGTAGAGAGAGAGCACGACTGAGAAAAAGACCAGGGATCTCTAGCGACGGGTTCAAGGGATTAGGATTAGGGTTTCTTTTAGTTTCTTTTTTGAGTGCTGCTACGGGGACCCAAAATATGGGACCAAGGGAGGGGAAAGGTGAGGTGTCCCCTCCCTATTGCATAATGAGTTGGCCATTAAATCATTTTCCTTTTTTTTTAATTGAAGTGGGCAACACCATCCTAGAGGGAAATTTCGTCTAGGATGCTTCCCAGACAGTTTTTTCCATCTAGGATAGTGGGGCCTACTACAGCTAAAAGAACATTTTAAGACAACATGTCATCCTAGACGACGTATTCTATCTAGGATGCTTTCAATTTAGACGGAGCATCCTAGACGAAACTGTTTCGTTTGGGATGCCCTCAAACTAGATGGAATCATGGAATAAATTCCGTATAGGATGCACCGTCTAGGATATTCGTTTTTCTACTAGTGAAGTCTTCTTGAAGCAAAGGTAAAATATATTATATTGGAGAAGATTGTTTTGTCTTGTCAGATATGGACTTTTTTGCATGAAAACAATTTTAAAAACATGTGTGTGCATAGTGTTAATGAGAGGAGGTGTAAATTTTCATTATAATTTCCTTAAGAAAAAACATTAGAATATGTTGTTTTTGAGGAGAAAGATTGTACCAAGCCCACTCATAACCCTAGTCCTAGCTAACTAAGTTCAAATTCAGGATTCTTTTTGTTTGGTTGAATTGAAAGTTGAACAGATATTCATCCTTGTCTTCGTGAATGAAATTCACGAGAGAAGGGAAGATTTCCGGGGCATGTTGATGTGAGAGCAAATTCCATCTACTTTGCTTATGCGAATTAAATGAAAACACACATGAAATTTCATCTAGCCAATTGTTGGTTATTTGATCCATTTATGAACAATGGTTGAAGGAATACACATTTTGGTCACACGTAAAGCTACGAAAGTACAATTAATTAAAATTAATATAAGAAATAGAAAAGAGAAGATTGAACAAGACTTACCAATTCAATCAGACGCATCATGATATATAAATTTCTTCAAAGTGATTACATCTAGCCAATTTATTAGTAATTTGATCCAATATATGTGGTAAATATGTTTCTCAACCTGTTACAGCTTCCATTTTTCTGAATTCTGTGAAGTGCTTATTTAAATGGAAAGTATCTATAGAAGTCTAATTAGTTCTGCTAATTCTTTAGCTTTAGACTATTCTAGAGCTTAAATATTTCATCTTAGCCTTTTCATTAATTTATTTCTCTCTTTGGAGTTATTGTGTTATCCCAAACGAGTTATTTCGGACGTTTAATATGAGAAAATCATTTGTTCGCACTGGAACGTAATTGTCAATCCTTAAAAACGTTTTATCTCTTTTGTTTGCGAGACAGAAGAGTTATCTGTTCCTCTTTTCCTCATCATAGTGATAAGGAGGGAAATCATCACCCAGGTACATTAAAGGATTGAATGTTATTTCAGAGTTTTAATCCTTCTATTGATGCAAGTTTCAGAAATTTTATGAAGATGCTTCAATTGTTCGTCAAATGCAAGAATCAAACATCATTCACTAGAATCAAACAAATGTTTTCTTTTTTTGTATGTTTCTTTTGTCCTGTCACCTGAGATCTTATGTTGATTTTTGGTGTTCCACCATTGTTCTCCATAAGGACAGTATGTATTGCTTTAGCAGATGTCGGTTGTAACCTAATTGATTTTTCATGTTTTGAACATGAGGGACATGAAACGAGATTTAATTGGAAAACCTTCAGGACATGGAAAACTTGGGAGTCTAGGAGCTCAAGTTACTTATTACTTCCCTACTTTGTCAAAGACATGTGAACATGCTTGATCCATCATGTGATGCGCGAATAACATTTTTTTTACTTAGGCTTGTACTGTACAATCTATGCTAGTGTTGTCAATAATTATTATGTGTGAAGGTATAACTTGGGACGGGGTGAAGCTCATCTCCACAAACCAAATGTACAAATACTAGTTACTTCCCCTGGCTATTGCGTTATTTTGGGAGTTCTCGTATTTGATTGGCATTGTACCTTGGAGTTATGTATTCTCTTTACTGATTCTAAGAATTATGGTGAAGCGTGGGAGTGATGTAGTTATATATTAAGTTAATTAATGTCCATTGAAGTTATAAATCGGCTAATTATACCACTTGAATTGTTACTCACTACACACGCTTGATGCTCTCGTGAACAATTCTTTATCGCAGAAGTTAGCTTGTGCAGATTACCTAGTCGGTTTGATATCTGTCGTTAATTCTACAAGTTACATTCTTTGTACACCCTTGATTTATGTCTTGTCTGCTTTAACAGTTAAACTTTTACTTTACATGCACTAACTGAAATTTTTTTCCAATGCGTTCAAGACAACAATTTCTGGAGAAGAGTTAATATGGTGATTCCTTCTAATTAAACTTTATTTTTACTACTACAATACATCGAGGATTCAAAATCTTCGATTGTATCCTGACTTAAATGCAGCATAACCTGGCAATGATTCTGGTCAAAAAGGACAGCAATCTGAGATGGACATCAAAATACCATGTCCCTGTAAATTACAGAAATCTTCAACTGGGGATGGAATCATGGAAATGAACAGTCATCTTTACAAAATAACTCAAAAATTGGATTGGAATGTACTTAGACCAGTGAAAGCTCAGACTAAAAGAAGTTGATCATATGAGGTGTTTATTCTCTTGTGACATAGCTGGAATTTTAACTTCATGATCTTCATACCTCTTACAGATACATTCATTTGGAATTCCTTTGTCAATGTAGCTTGTAGTTTTAATTATTATTTTTGAAATAAAAGTTTAGAATTATCTGCTTGCATTCTTAAGGTTCAACATATTCTCTCATGCGCTTGGTCAATGTCCAACACTTCTAAAGTTGTGTACATGTAGGGTCAAGGCATATGGTTGATCCAATATTGGTAATTATCTGACATTTATAGCTAAATTTTCTATTATGAGTCTTAAAATCAACGTTGATGACTAGATATTAATCATGTTATGCTTGTTATCAGGAACTTGCATAGAAATATTTGGGCGTCGTTTGGATACCATGGACCATGGTGTTTTTCATACTGTGTTTTTATCAAAAAACACAATGTTGTTGTGTTCTCTCCAAAGTGTTTTTAAAACACCACGGTGAGTATTTTTTTATCAACACTAGTTTGACCATTCATAACATTAGCATTAAATATATATTGTAAATATATTAAATATTAATTATAATAAAATATATTATGGTTCAAACGTTATAATATTTATTTTACTTTATTATATTAAATATAATACAAATATAAAATGATATTATTTTATTATTTGTGTAATATTTTACTATTGTTAATATAATATAATATTATTAATTATATTATATAATTTTATATTATTACCATTATATTATATTATTAATTAATTATATTATATAAAACCCAACAATTATTACTTGTATTATTAGTTAATTAATATATTATTAATTGTATATTATTACTAGTATTTAATATGTTATTAATACTTTTAACATTATGTTACATATTATAGTTTCTAATATATTAAAATTTATTAATAACTTATGATATAAGTTAATATTATTATTTTATGAATATATTATTATTGCATTAGCATTTGTTACCAATATATTATTTTATTGTTAATAAATTATTTTACTATATAATATATTTTTTACTATATATATATATATAATATTGCATTATTATATAAAATATCTAATATATTAAAATTTATTAATAACTTATGATATAAGTTAATATTATTATTTTATGAATATATTATTATTGCATTAGCATTTGTTACCAATATATTATTTTATTGTTAATAAATTATTTTACTATATAATATATTTTTTACTATATATATATATATAATATTGTAAGTAATTAATATAATATATTTATTATTAACAAATTAATTTTAGGGGCTATATTGAAGTTTAATATATTATTCCCTCGATTCTGAAGTTGCGATATCTAGGTTATAATAGGCTACACACACACACAACAACACACATATATATATATATATATATATATATATATATATATATACTATATATATATATATATATATATATATATATATTGTATGGCTAATTATAGCTATTATTTTATTATTAACACATTAATTTTCCTGTATTGTTGGTATTAATATGTATTATTTCCCTCGATTCTGAAGTTGATATTGGATTATAATACACAGCACACACAGCACACGACACACACAGGCACACATTATATAGTATATATATATATATATATAATATATCTATTATTATATATTATATATTAATATATATAGTATATTATATGAGAAAAATGGTATGCTTGCGTAGCCGAAAGCAGCAAATTTGTGCTTGGTAGTGATGTGTCAGCATCCTGCATTTTCCAGCTCATTACGCCGATGTGAATGTGGTCCTGCATATTTAAATGAGTGGAGGGAGATGTGCACACGTCATTACCAAGCATAATTTTTTGTACTTGTACGAAGCATACTCATATTTCTGCTTCTTCTTCTATCTCATATATATATTATATATATGAGAAAAATGGGTATCGTTGGTACGCAAGCAGGCAAATTTGTGCTTGGTAGTGATGTGTCACATCCTGCATCCAGCTCACTACCTGTTGTGATGTGGTCCGGCAGTATATTTGAATGAATGGAGGGGGATGTTAGACACATCACAGCCAAGCATAACTTTTTGTGCTTGGTACCAAGGCATACCCATAATTGCGTATATATTATATATAATATAGTATATAGTATATATATTTATATATATATATATTATAGTATTATATATATATATATTATATACATATATATGAGATTAATGGGTATCCTTGTCATAGGAGGATATTTTGCCTGCCTTGTCGCCAATGTGGCATCATACCCGCACATCCTCATAAGTAGGCACAACATTCCCCCACCAACATTCCACACACTCTCGCTACTTTATGAGGATGGTGGGGATTGTGCGCACGTAGGCGTCAAGGCGGAAATCGGCCATCCGATTATGACAAGGATACCGCATTAATATATATAATTATATAGTCTCGACCCCGCTATATATATATATATATATATATAATATAGTATATACTATACTATATATATAATATATAATATATAAAGAGAAGAGAGAGAGAGAGAGAAAGCAATGGACTCGCTATCAACTTAAGGTTGATGTCCACCACAAAGTTGTAGCCAACTTTATTAATATAAAACACATTTTTATATAATACATGAGATCCCTAACATATGAGTGGTTAAAAACTTTGTGTGGAACACTATTTCGCTAATCGGCACTTAAGGTTGACAACAAGTTTTCACACACTACAACACAGCACAGCACACAGCACCACACACACAACCACATTATATTATATATATATATATATATATATATTAATATATTATATATATATAGAAATATAGGTATGGCTGTACGCAGCACAATTTTGTGCTTGGTAGTGAGGTGAGCATAATCGCCCTCCACACTTCATTCAAAATGGGATCAGCATCACCTCACTACGCTAAAACACAAACCCTTTTTTTTGCTTTGTACCTAAGCATGGCCTATTTTTCTCGATATATATATATATATATATATATATATATATATATATATATGAGAAAAATGGGCATGCTTGGTACCAAGCACAAATTTTGTGCTTGGTAGTGAGGTGTCCTATTCCCATCCACTTATTCCAATTCCCAACCACTCACTAACCCATGTGAATGTGGGCCCCGATTTCAATGAGTGGGAGGAATATGCCACCTCACTATCAAACACAAAAACTTATGCTTGGTACCAAGCATACCTATTTTTCTCTATATATATTACATTATTATGTAATATATGCTATATGGTATATTATTATTATATTATGAAATATATAACTATTGTATTACATATTATAATTATTAATATATTATATAATATTTTTTAAAACATTATTAATATTATAGTGATTGTATAATATTTATTTTATTGTATAATTAATGTATTATTATTTATTATTAACAAATTATTTTATTGTATTTTGTATTAGTATATTTGTATATTATTATTACTCATTATTATATTACTTTTACAATATATTGTATAATATATTATCAGCATATTAAATATTAGCATTTAATATATTATTATATAAGATATTTAACTATTAATATATTTTATTTATTTATAATATAATATGATATGATATAATAAGCACGCTGATAATAATTATATTAATTATACTTAATATATTATGCTAGATATTATATTAACATCCCCTCAAACTCAAACCAAAACGCCAAACGCAAAAACCTAAAAGGTGTTTTGATATAATTAATGTGTTTTTTTATTTGAAGATGTTTTAACTCAAAAAATACCATAGTTTCCAAACACATGATGTTTTGTTTTTGACAAAAACACCATGAAAACAAGAAAAACACCATGATAACCTAACGCTACTCTGGTAATTGACCCATTATTTGCTGTAGTAACAGGAAAATATCAGGAATTTATGAGAGCACCAAAGACAATCATATATGACCAGCCACTGAAAAGGGAAGTGACTACACTTTAATGTTTATTCCTTTTCATAATATCACAAAGTTTTGGCTCAGTCTGAGATATTTCAGAGGATGTTGCTTTATCGCATCATGTTTTCTGCACAGAGAGTGTACCGTACACACGAGGAGGTATGTGAACGTGATTGCTTGCTGGGCCTGAGTACAGGGAACTAACTTCTTAGGGTTAATTGGCTATTGATTCTTTTAACCAAGCATTTGTCCAACTATAGAAGCAGATACATGTTTGACCTGGATGATTGATTGAAACCCAAGTATAGGGAGACCTAGATTTGTGAGGCATGGACCATTTAGGAAAGGTCACATTAGCATGTGGGTCATGTGGTGGATATTGGAGTCTTGGTACCAGAATTGGACCCATAATTAGAATAAGGGTAAATTTCCACAAAACCCCCCGAAACTTTAGTAAACCCCACCGAACTGTTAAAACTTAAGCCCCTTCAATTATTGGGAGATCTGATAAATGTTGTTAACGGGTAGAGTAATAAGTTTGAATGATGATAAATCAACATGGGTAGTGAAAGATTTGAATGTAGCACATTCACCTGCGGAAAAAAGACGACAACAACAACACTGACGTGTTTACACTTACTACTCTATACGTTAACGCCGTTTACGAGATTTTTCATTAGTTCAGGGTGCTTTTGTAGAGCTTTGAAAGTTAAAGTGATGTTTTCTGATTTATAAAGTTTAGCGGGGGGTTATGCGAGATTTTTTACCCATCGAATTATGTCTTGAGAAGTGAGAATGGGTCAGGGTCCCAACAGAATTTCATTCAGTCAACTACAGTTCAATATGAGCATGTGGAGCAAATCAAGGGCACAAGATGGTAGAATGAATAAATATATAAATTCCTTTCCTTGGTCCTAGCAGTTGGCCTCATTGTTTAGGATTTTAAATGAAAAGTGCCACAAGCCACAAGAAACATGTCTTGCCTATCCTAGATGAGCCTGGCTAAATGAGGCAACTTACAGGGACATAAAGCTGTGATCTGTGTGATTGTTTGTGAGCTTGTATAGCCATTCTAATCCTGCGAAATCGCAATTCTCTATTCACTATTTCCTTTTTCAGCTGTAAGTAATTGACAGTGCTTGAGAATCTTCACTAGTTTACTAGGGCGCGTTTGGTTAAAAATTTTTGAGACGGAAAGGAGTTGAAAGCTGACATAGTGTGTCAGAGCGCCAGTTCTTTTTCTGATGCTACCCCCATCCATTTCACTGACATATTCCAGTTTTCCACCCAATTCGCTCAATTTTGCAGCGTTTTGGACGGAAAGCTGCAAGCTGTCAGAAATACCCAACAATCTTCGGCAATCCAAACGGGCCCTAACCTCCTCCTCACTGCCTTTTCCTTTGTTCAACCTGTTTGGAGCTGAAGACAATTTGGGTTAATTGCACGTAGGCCCCCTGTAGTATCGTTGTTTTGCACTTGCTACCCATATAGTTCCCTTGTTGCAGATAGACCCCTGGTTTGCCTCCTCTATTTTTTCTTTTTTCTCCCCCTGACGTGCCCTTTGTGAAATTTTGGCAGATGTTGCCCACAGGCAAAATTTGCGAGTCTTGAGGGTGAAAGCAAGCTATTCCATTCAGGAGTAAGGTCTTGATAGGATTACAATAGTTAAAAGCACCTGGTAATGTTGAAAGTGGATGATGTTCATTGATCATGCATTCAATGGGAGCAGGTAGTTATATATAAAGCATTAGTATACTGTATCTTGTCATTCAAAAATTATTGGCACAACTTACCCAACCTAAACTTTTAAGGGAGGCACTAGGGGCACACCCTCTGCCACACTCCCAACCACACCACCTCTCTTGCTACAATGCATTGGGCCCACATGAGATTTTAATTTTTAAAACCTCATGTGGGCCCAGTGCACTTGGTGTGTGGTAGAGGGTGTGTCTTTATCGTTATTTAACTTTTAAACATTTAGGCATGTTATTTTCCTGGCAGTGGTAGCAGGATTCTGATAGGACTGCTGGTTGAATTATTTGAAGGAGTGGATTATTAGATTTTGACCAAAGCTATTGATTCTGCGCTAGGCGTGCCTGCTCCCCAACAAACACGATGTCAAATGACTTTGGGTGGCTGAGGTCCTTAAGGATATCCGCTTAAGTTAAACCGAGTAAGAAAAGGATGTGATTGTTGCTTAATTAATGGAGCGATGGAAGTTAAAAGGCTCTAGTTCAGGTAGCGTTTCGTGTTGCTTAATGTTTGTATTGTTGATGTGCTTGCTGGATGAGATAAGATTTTTATGTGAGAAAAGAACGACTTGAAAAGCATCTTTTCGGGAAGGATTAATTGCGAATAGACCCTTGCAGCATCGCCCAATGACGAATAGACCTATGTAGTTCTATTTTTGTAAATTTTTAGTTTTAAAATCGTTAAAAAGGTTTGAGGAGGCGGGTAGGCCCCTTATAGTTTTATCGGTGAGAATAGGTCTTCAATTGCCTTTTTTTTAATAATAGTTTCAAAAGAGTCAAAACATTTCACCAAAAGAGGTCCATTGGCAATTAACCCTTTTTACAATGTTATCGAATCATGTGTTTTAACTTACAAGGGCTTTCTGTTAGTCGAGGATACATGATGTTTTTCCTTAGATTTGAGCAAAATGCCCCATATTTAATGAGGATTTTGTCAAATTTAACCTAAATTAAATTAATTAATACACTGGGAAGAAAGAGGAGTTGCCACTATGATTACACATTACACATGAGATTAATTTGTGCTCTTGATGACTGCAACAGGCATCAAAATGGTCCCAGAGATCACTGCGGCCCACCACCATTCCTTGCCCATCAAATCTATATATACTCTGAAAGAGGTGAATATCTGAACTTTTATCAGTAGAACATTATTATTCATAAGCACAAGCATATGCTTGATGAATACCACCAACACGTGTTACAGTCTGATCCGACAATTTCTAGTCAGTGAATACAAATACCCCACTTTTTTTCTTCTTTTTCCATTTCTTAGAAGTTACAGTGAGTTTGCTAAACAATCACCTGCAAAGAACACAACCTGACTAGAATTTTTTTTCCCAACTAGGCAAAATATCACATCCTTACTAGCTGGAATGTTACTAATATTACTACTATACTACTACTACTAACCATTACATGACTACATTGTCCTAGCTTAGGAGGAGGCAGGTTCAAAATGCAATGTTTAAAAAAAAACAGGGGTCGTGCTTTGCACGGGGTACACACTAATATTACTACTATGCTGCTACTGCTAACCATTACATGACTACATTGCCCTAGCTTGAGTCCTTTGCAAGTCTTCAGTCATCGTCCACATATCATCTTCAGCTGCCCAAGAAAGTCAGCAGCACACAAATCAGCAGCCAAAGAAAGTCATAGTCTATCTTCCCCCTTGAAATGAGGCCAACTCACCTGCATTCAGATCAAAAAGTTCAAGTCACTTCAACAGGATCGGCACGAAAGAAACTATCAACAAAATTGAGTAATACCTTGTTATCAGTTAATGAACTACTCCCAAGAAACCAAGGCAAGCCTCAATTTCTTAAACATATCATATACTAGAATGTATTTCATGTAGAATTTCATTCTGTCAAACTCTATTAGGCTTCCATGCTGATATTGCATAGATTATCCTCCCCTTCCAACCCTGAAGCAGCCATCGACTATCTTCATCGATAACGAAATCTTTATGATACATCCCCTTCACTTTATCCCTTGCCTTCTTCATAATTTCCATGTTTAACGGAAGCTGTGTAAACCCTGCCCTCAGGTTTCGAACCTGCCATTGCTTATAAGTCTCTGGCCTCTCAACTCTCTCTGAACCTTCACAAGATATCACGTTAAGTGCTTCTCGGCCAAAGAGATCTCTTTCGATCAACAACCTCTGAGCATCCTCTCGAGGCACATTAGTCTCAAGCATATCGAACAATGCAGAGAAATGAAACAGAGCTTCTCGGAACCGAGTCACAAAGAACGGAGCACTGTAAGATCCATTCACAATTCCATGGATGAAGACATGAGGGTTCGCTTTCCTTATCGTATCAAGCACCATGTTTCTAGGGCTATCAACAACCACAGTCTCATCTACTAGATTTCTAAACCGATACAAGCAGTTGACAATGAGCACCTCATCTTTATCGATCTTCAAATCATCTACACGAATTGTCTCCCATTTTGATGCAATGGCATTGTATTCAAAGGGAACATTGAAAGTTCGAGCATAATCAGCTAACCTCTTCCCAGTCTCTTCGATCCTCTCTGTAGGGCGAAACCCAGGTTGAGGAACATCAATGCCGGTGATTTTAAGCTTTGGAGGGCCTCCAGGCCTCGAAGACAACCTCTGAATAAGGCAAGGCCACTGAAAACCGAAGTAGATACCAAAATCGATGATATGAACCCTAGAAGCATTCTCCGATACATTGTGAATGATCTGATTTGAGAAGAAATGTGATATCCTCTTAAACGGGCAAGCTGCAAGATAAAGCTGATAGGCTTTCAAGATATCAGTAGCTGTAGTTCTCTTAGCAACAAGAGAGTGATAGATTTGGCTCCCGGTCCCGGCTAACCTAGCTTCAAGCCCATCAGCAAAGCAATGAGCTAACCTCTGAGACCCATCACCAAAAGGGGAAGAATACTGCCTGATTTGCTTCAAAAGCTCATTCGCACTCCGACGATCATCAGCAGCCACAGCCTGAGCGCAGTGAATCAACAGGGTTCTCAAGTCTACTACCTCCTTCTTGCTTTGCTTCTTCGCCCGGGACTTCGCTGACCCTTTCGGGCTGTTGTTTTTCGAGTTTTTGCTCACCTCGTTCCTCAAAGCTTCTTGAAGCGCAGAGACTCCGTTGGTGCAGTTCTTGCCCTTTTGGCAGAGCAACACCATATCGAACATCGCCGATCGAACTGTTTCCTCGGACGTGGAAGAGACTGCCGATTGCTTGATGTTCCTGCCTTCAACCAAATCAAGGTCGTCGGAGTTGGGGTTTTTCCTCCCCCTCGATCCTCCGCTGATGTAATATTCTCTTTCTTCCTTCTCGAGCTTCACCTCAGCAAATCTCCTCTCCTCCTCCTTCGTATCCTCCAAGTCGATAACCAGCTTCTCGTCGCTCGGCAGAAACTTCCTCGCCTCTTCGACCCCCCTTCTGAATTGCCAAGCAGGATCGAACTCGGAAGTCCTAGATACCGAATTCTTCTGCACGAAATTCCCATAACCGATCGAGCTCCGGTACAATGGGATCACAGACCCAACTACGCAGCGCTACTATCGACTACTCCGCCATTAGAAACCCCACGGGGGACTCCATTCGCCGCGGCCGGCGGAGGAGGAGGAGTCGGCGGCGGCGGCGGGTAGTTCTCGCCCAAGATATCATAAAGGGCTTTTCGGCGGCATGAATGATCGCCGCGATTTCTCGCGTATAAAAGTTGACCTTTTCGTCGACGTCTCCTCCATCAGCATGCTGCTGATGTAGTTGAGAGCGATGTCGAGAGAAACACCGTCGGGGTCCTCGGGCTGCGACCCTCCGGCGCGGTGGCGCGCTGAGGAGGATGACGGGACCGACTGCGGAGGCGGCGGAGGCGGAGACGAAAGTACTAGGAAACACCGCTCCCTCTCCTCCGCACGCGCCGCAGCCGCGCTGTTAGGTGTTTTGGATCGAGAAGGAGTTCATCGGGGACTGATCAGAAAAGAAGTCCTCCAGTCGCAGGCTATTCATCGTTGACGAATCGATAACCATCAGCTGCAAGCAACGATCTTTATCAAAACCGAGAAGATCTTTTTTTTTTTTTTGGTTAAAAATTAGAGAGGAGGAGAGGAAAAAAGATGGTACCTTTTTTGTTAAGTTCGAAGAGAGAGGAGGCCGAGATACTTGGGAGATGAAAAAAAAATGGTAAAGAAATGAGGGGAGGGGGGGTGTTTTCAAGCCGAGACCCGCGTTCCTACGGGAAACTTCTGCGCGGAGCGGACCGGTGAGGCGATCTGGGCGAAGGCTTTTACCGGCTGTATCGTGGGTGCAAGTCTTATACAACATCCGGTAAGCCGACTGTGGAGGGTAAGAAAAATTCTTCAAGCACCCAAAATATGAGATCAATAGAGAGGACATGTGAGGTGTCCTCCTCCTATTACATAATAAGCTGGTCATCATTAATGATAGTCAGCTTATTATGTAATAGAAGGAGGACACCTCATATGTCTTCCCTGTTGGTCTTATATTTTGGATCCCAGTAGTAAAACCTACTAATAACAGTTCGAGGATTTTTACCGCGTCTTTTTAACGGCGCGAGGTCGGCACAGAAGGACGTATTCCGGTATTCGTATCCACGCCCGCTTCGTGTCTAAATGCAGTGACTTCATATGCGTATCGGATATGAAATGTTTATGAACGTGGAGATGAAATGTTTGAATAGAGATTTGTCGTATACTGGTAACTGTTTTATTCTTTATATAGATTGATGAATTTGAGGCTAATGATAGTCAAAAGATTTAATCGGTAACTGTTTTATTCTTTATATAGATTGATGAATTTGAGGCTAATGATAGTCAAAAGATTTAATCTTAGTTTTTCAAATGTGATAAACATATCAAGGAGCTAGTTATCTCGTGTCACATGAATTATTATTATTTTTCATTATTTTCCTGTTTTCTCATATTTATTTTGTATCTTTATGTGCTTTTGAAAGTGCCTCTGTATTTAGATTCGTATCGGTATGTGATTTTAACGAATACCAAAATGAGTTTTTCTTTACTTAGGCATATCTGTGTCAGTGCCTCCATTCGTAATTAGTATATGAATATCGTAAGTATTGTTGGATATTTTATTAAAGAAAAGGGAGTTTAACATGTTTTACATATTTTATTTTTCTTAGCAATTAATACGTGCATAATGGCTATATAATTATAGCGAACGTTACCGTATTAATTACGGGTTTATTACGTAACGGTCGACATTATGGCGTACGTTACTGTATTGATTGCTAGGATTTGTAACGGCTCTCTAAGACCCCTATATAAGCAGTCCTTTACATTCTCGGAAAAACAACAAGAAAAACAACAAGTCTCTTCTCTCCTCTTCATATTATTTCTTCATAGTATTGGTTTTTTTTTTTGGGTAACTTTCTTCATCTGAGCAAAAGATCTGTACTCTCGCCTGAGTACAGAGGTCGGCCGATTTCGTGGGGTTTTACCGTTAGGGGAGAGGGGGTCATCTGCGCCAGGGCGATAGGCGGGTCCTCAATCTTCTAGGGCAGTGAATACACGACTGCTCCCGATCAGGTCAAATTTAATTGTTTATTTTATTCAGATTTATTTTATGCTATAATCTTAATTATTTGATAAATTTCTAACAATCTAGAAGATTGATTAGTTTTATAACTTTTAATTTAAATCCGGAAAAATTATATTAAAAGTTACTGCTCATTTGCAAAATTTTCAAAATCCGGAAAATGGGGAAATTTTTTTTTAAAAATTACTGTTCATCAATAGTTTACTGTTCGCCCGAAAATTCTCAAAAAAATTATAGTTACTGTTCGCACAAAGAAAATATAATTGCTTTAATTATATATTTGTTTATCTATTAGTATTATTGATTTGTTGTTATAAAGTTTTAAAAAAATTGTAACTATTAATGTTCATTCCGAAAATAAAGACTTTACTGTTCATATTAAAAGATTTCATTTACTGTTCATTAAAAATGTTACTATTTAGCAAAATAATTATTGCTAATTGCTTGCTTATCTATTGTTTTAATTTAAAAAATTTTCAATTTTGGTTACTGTTTATTTGATTTATAATTGCAGTAATTAGTTTTAATTATTGTTGATAATTATTGCTTAAATAATTATAATTAATTGTAACTTGTAATTGGAAAGGAATATGTAATCCTATATAGCAGTTAGAAATTCTTTATGAATTTGGCTATTGATTTATATCATTCACTTTATTTGTCTCAACCTTTGTTTCATGTGCATTGCAACGACAAACAATCATAGAAATACACTGACATACAACCATATGTAGGTTTGTAATGATCAAATATTATTTGCTAATAAAAACATGCTATAAATTTGCAGCAGTGTACATATATTTATTCTTGAAAGTCTCATATACATGGTTTTGACAAGAGAACAAACTCTGGATATATATATGCTCTGAAGTATTTGAATTTATTCATGGTTTAATGCTTTCATTTCTTTAAGCTATTAATATGATGCCTTCAATCAATAATTTCATACTTTGGAGTATTTATGCATCTAATAAGCTTAGTACAGAAGGTGGTAAAAGTGAATGCAGATTTGTTCTATAACTTATGTGGAAGTTGTTTGCAGTAGGTATATCTATCAATGCTATTTACTTTTGTGGGCCTATAAAGCATTTTTATATTCTGATACAAATCTCATGCCTCTGGTTGGCTTGGAAAAGTCACGGAAACAACGAATTATACGAATTCTTAGTTTTACCCCTGCAAATTCTCTATTCGAATTAAATGTTTGCAGGAATTTTTTTTTGAAGTTACTATTCACATATACTGTTAAGGAACAAAAACTCATTGAGTGAACCGATTCAAGTTTTCTTAGATTAGTTAGTGTCTAAGGCAATGTTTAGGGATTGCGTAACTCATTCTGCAAGGAACGAGGTACTTAATTGATCTTTGATCAACCTCTATTACTATCCTTACCTAGCTAACTACCTGGGTAAAACTTTAATTTTTTCGCTTTAGGAGTTTTTGGTTTGGAATAAGAGATCCGGAATTGTGAGAAAAATTCATATGCATTTATTTAATTACGCTTCTTGCATCATATATTGCCTAATGATAAATGATCAATATATGAGCGAACCAAATCAAAGAGGTGCATTTTTTAAAATTCTATTTTATATGGTGGATTATATTTTAAATCTTCAAATGTAAAGTTCATCTCTTTTATTGCGTTATGATGGATATTGCAATAAATGTTCATATGTCTTTTTAGATAACTTGCATTTGTTATATGATTAGTTACAAGGTTTTATGCAAGAATGCACTTGTAAAATTTAAAGCACGTATGTACAAATATTATTATTATTATTTTTTGTATAAGAGGTGGTACTAAATGGCAACATAAATTTGGAAGGTCTCTTTTGTAGACAACCAATTTAAATTTGGAAGATCTCATTTGTAGGCAACCGATTTAAATTTGGAAGGTCTCCTTTGTAGGCAACCATTTTGTAACCTCTTATAATAGAAGAATTTTTAAAAATTTTATGCATATGAATTATGAAGTATGAAATATATTGTTCTCTTGAATGCTCTGCATGTATCTATTATTAATTTCATTCATGTATGTGCATATGCATAACTGCAGAATTTTAGTTCCACATTAGTTTGAAATGTTCAGATATTAAGGTAAAATCCTAATCTGCACAAACACTATGTGTTTACATCTTCAGACATAGACTATGATCTTTTATGATCATACACAATGACCTAATGTCAATTTCAAACAATATGATGGACTAATTACAAAATAAGAACTTGATAAATAAAGACAACGCCTGCTAGGCAAAGTTGTGATTCTAGACTTTGTAAAGTCTAAGAAAAATCTTGATGACCCTTTGACTAAGGGATTATCCAGGAGTGTGTGTTCTGGATTTATCGAGGGAGATGGGGTTAAGCCCATAGATGAGGTCACTGACAGCGGCAACCCAACCCTTATTTGGAGACGTAGTCCCAATATTGATTCAATGTGATAGAAACAAGCTGGACTAGTGATACTCGTGTGGAGCATCGACCCAAATA
This sequence comes from Asparagus officinalis, assembly GCF_001876935.1. Lineage (NCBI taxonomy): Eukaryota > Viridiplantae > Streptophyta > Magnoliopsida > Asparagales > Asparagaceae > Asparagus > Asparagus officinalis. The sequence goes on from NC_033798.1 coordinate 6,316,271, forward strand.
TATTCATATATCACTATGTAGCTTGTGCTACTACCCCTTCTCTATGATGACGATGCTCTTATGATACAGCTGGCTAGGCTGAGTTTTACTCTTAATAAGTCCAACGTGTGTATTATGGAGGGTATTAAATAAACAGCTGTAGTACCCTTTGAGGACTTACCTACGTGAGAGGAACTGTGATGGCCGCGGTTAGGAGGGGTTGGGCTAACCCCTAGAAACTCTCATGACTCGGTTTATTGTGAGCATGGCCTTTAACGCTCAACCCGCTTTGCTCAATAGATGAAGCGTATTGTGTGTGTGTTTTCATTAATACCTGATTAAAGGGGCCTAATTCAAGGCCTAGTCCATTATGTCCCTCAGGTGGCGATGAACTCACTAAAGAAAGGTTCAAAGCCGGAAGCTACCTCTCCCGAATTCACGATACGAAACGTTGTCCAACCTATATTTGTTTTATGATTTCTTGATTTATTTATTGATTATTGATTACTGAGTTTTCAGTTAATATTGCCTTTTCGGGGGGACTGTTGGATATTTTATTAAAGAAAAGGTAATTTAACATGTTTTACATATTTTATTTTCCTTAGCAATTAATACGTGCATAATGGATATATAATTATGGCGAACGTTACCGTATTAATTACGGGTTTATTGCGTAACGGTCGACATTATGGCGTACGTTACTGTATTGATTGCTAGGATTTGTAACGGCTCTCTAAGACCCCTATATAAGCAGCCCTTCACATTCTCGGAAAAACAATAAGAAAAACAACAAGAAAAACAACAAATCTCTTCTCTCCTCTTCATATTATTTCTTCATAGTATTGGTTTTGTTTTTGATCAACTTTCTTCATCTGAGCAGAAGATCTGTACTCTCGCCCGAGTACAGAGGCCGGCCAATTCCGAGGGTTTTTACCGTTAGGGGAGAGGGGATCATCTGCGTCAGGGCGATAGGCGGGTCCTTAATCTTTTAGGGCAGTGAATACACGACTGCTCCCGATCAGGCCATATTTAATTGTTTATTTTATTCGGATTTATTTCATGCTATAATCTTAATTATTTGATAAATTTTTAATAAGTATCGCGTTCGAGCCGTAACGGATTCGTTTGCACCCCTATTCTCAATACTTTGTGTTTTAAGGAAACCATTTATAAGAGTGAGAAGGGTTAGACCATAAATCAAATATTTCAAAATTTCAAATTAACTCTTTAGCCGTCTCTATAAATGATGAAAATTAATTTATGTAGTACTTGGGTAAAATCACTATTCCTTATTTTATAGCTAATTTATAATTGGATGCTGTTATACTTTGAGAATCACAACCGCCCTCAAATTGGACATGTGGAAGAAGTAGTAGGATTGAACAAACGACCGATGCATCCAACCCGAGTACTGGCTGTCAAGTCAATTAACTCGTCTATGCGACCTGGGTCCAAGACGAAAGGCGTCCTCAAATCGGTTTTTACAGTTGAGCCCGAGGCGAATCAAAAAATGTCTTCGAGCTGAGTTTAGTAAGATAGTTCTGCATAAAGATTCACCAACAATCTTATCAACAGTGTTCACATTTAATGATGCATAGTGCAATGCCCATATTCAGCCACCAAATCATCGTCGCGTTTAATGCATGACCAATATCACGATGACTCTCTAGCAACATCACCCCCATCCCACTGTTCTGTCGTAATCACATTACATATTGTGAGTACAATTTCCTACCTCTAACTAATCTACTGCGGACACGTGTAAAGCAACGACACAGTGTCAAGTCAACCAATTGGTTAATTACCACAATACCTTCAATAACTTCCTATAAATAGCATCATCTTTACTATTCTCAAGCAAGGTTACACAAAGTGCTAGATGGCCTAGGCGTTGAACCTAATGTTTAGAGCCTAGGCGAGGGCTAGGCATTTTTCTATTTTATTTATTTATTAATTACAATTATTGATAGTAAATGTCAATATTATAGATAGCTTAAGCGCAACTAGGCAAATTTCTTAAGTGGCGACAAATGAGGTTTTCTTGAACGTCGGGAGATGTAGAGGAGATGTTCACAGTTGGGATTTGGATGAGGTCGGAAGACGTGGAGGTTGCAATGGAGAAAATCATGGCCAATGCCTAAGGGGTGAAGTTCATGTAGGCAGTCCACGCTCACCTAAACGCTCCCAAAATTAAGGTGGACACTATTGAAACCGCCTAGGTGATAGATAGGCGGCTAAAGTATCACTAGGCTTAGGCGTACACATAGGCGGGCTAAGCGGAGGCTTTTTAAAACATTATTCTCATGTACGCACAAAAACCCCTAAAGATTACACTTTATTTTTCTCTTCAGATTAACTAGCAATAGTCGTTGACTTGAGCGTTGAAAGGCATGTCAGAGAAAACAATCTCTTCTGGTGCCTTTAAACTCTATAGGTCTCCATTGGTAATTATAGAATTGCTCACTCTTCGAGATAATCAGTCGCTGGGGAAGATTACAGAGCCCCCAGATCATCCATACTTCTCCCAATCGCCACACTAAATTTCCCATATCAACAGATACCTTATAGTTTTTTCTTTTCTAATTTATGTATATACATCCTCACTTATTTTTTGGAGCACACGCTTATTATACGAAGAAATTTACAAAATAGACCTATTTTGCTAAATTTAGCAAAACAGACCGTTTTGCTAAATATTTAGCAAAAAATAGATCATTTTATGGTCAACAGGCCAAAAAGAGGTCGATTTTGTAAAACAGACCATTCGAAACATACATGACTAGTAGTCCCGTATGATTTAATGGGGGATTAAATTATGCGGGATTACTAGTCCTATATGTTTCGAAAGGTCTGTTTAGCAAAATCGACCTTTTTGGCCTGTTGGTCAAAAAGAGTTCTATTTTGCTAAATATTTAGCAAAACAGTCTGGTTTGCTAAATATTTAACAAAATAGGACTATTTTGCAAATTTTTCCTTATTATACCCTTACTTTGTTCTACGAGTTCATTAACCGGTGTTCGGAAGTGGGCGGTTTAATCGGTGGGCCCACTTGCGTTCTACCACATTTATTGGATGAGGATCTGACGGCTGATATTTTGCGCTTATTTCTATGTTTTGATAGGACACGTGTCGGTGGGATAGGGGATGGAGGTGGCGGAGGAGTAAGACTGTGGTGACACGTGCGCGGGTGCACGTACGGCTATTTAAGGAGGAGGAAGTGAGGGATCCAGTCGTGGCCTGAATTGGCGCGGAAAACAGCGGCGGCTGACCTAGCTGGTTGTTGTTGGCTGGAGTCAAAATAAGGGTCGCATTTTCTGGTGATTTCGGTGTAGTTCGGGTCAATAACATGTGAAATAATTTATTTCTGAAGAAAAAGCTAATATGAAAGAAATTCAATTCAACGTCACAAATATTCAAAATGGTATCTTTTCGTTACTTGTACGTGTACCATAGAAAATGTATATCAACAGTATCTATAGTATATTCTTTTAGCTATACATATGGTATACGTAATGTATATTACAAATCTTGGACGAGTTGACAATATGATTGGATAGGTAATTAATCATCAACTCAAACTTTAATTCCGTTTGGATTTACAGTGCAACGTGAAAAATGAATGGAAAAAAGAAATAACACCGAATATTTTGCATGTTCATCCATAGAATTATATACTAACAATAGAAATCAGAGAAACTCTCTACAATACATTAATATCAGTGATTATCCTTTAGTACATGTATTACATATATTCTTTAATATATTTTATGCAGGGTATCTCACCCTGTTTTCATTATCCTTTAGTACATGTATTACATATATTCTTTAATATATTTTATGCAGGGTATCTCACCCTGTTTTCAGTCAAAAAAAAAATGTATTACATATATTCTTTAATATATTTTATGCAGGGTATCTCACCCTGTTTTCAGTCAAAAAAAAAAATATCAGTGATATCACGTGGTGCATGCAACTTACGTTTATAATTGAGAGATAATCTTCCTTTTGAGATTTGGTCTAAAATGCTAATGAAAACTTTAAGAATAATAAATAACTAATCTTATATAGTAGTGCTTTAGTATGTCTGCAATTAACTACATATACTGTCTCGATATAGTTTAATACAAAAGAATCTACAATATTTTTCTAAGATATTGATGGAAGAACTCATAATGTTGATATTCATGACCAACCTAACTGTCTTTTTTTTAGTCAACACTACCTAAGATGCAGGTGCAGTTGACGAGGTCAAATATTGTAATTATTTCTTTTAAATTTATATCTTCACTATAACTGAATTGTGAGTATAATTATTTGCAGCTTGAATTTATCTGGTGAATAGAAAAAAATAAATAAATCAGTTTCCTGTCTTATGTGAACTATGGAAGTTTTTTGAGTGTTAATTTCTACGAGTTGGGTAACTTCTATGGATATTAGATATTTTCTAGCTTGGTTAATGACCCATAATTTATATTTATCTCCTTAATTATGAAGATAATTAAGAGTTGAGAATATTTCATGATATCATCTAGTTATATTTATTTATATTTTTTAAATTTAAATATAAAAAATGAATGATAAGATAAAGAGTTCAATTTTTTTACTTGTTAGATATCAAAATTTAAATCTTTAAATGGTCATAATTTTAAATCTTTAGATGTCTTGTCTAACAAATAAATTGTTCAAGTTATGAAATTTTATATTTTGTAATTTCTGGAGAAATGGTTGAACGTGGAGATTAAAAAATTATCTATAGCTTTTATCTTATTAAAGATATTTTAATTAATTAAAGCACGATCACTATGAAATCATGTTAAAGATATTTCTATTAATTTAGATAATTTGACATGCAAGGAATTCTTTTGGATTTTTGTGCATATTTTGTAAAATCTAGATTTCTAGATATTATGTAAAATCTAGGATTTTTTTTGCATATTTTTCCGGATAAAATTCGTACTCTGTTTTGCTCCGCGCTCAAGCAAGAGACTATAGATAAAGGTAATTGAAGTGAATGCATGTTTGCATTGAGGGGAACAGCCTTAAGAAACTTGGCTCTTTGTTCCCTCTTCTTCCCATGAAAATTTGCACTAGTCAAATAAGCTTTGCTTGTTGTGGTCTGATACCACTTGTTATGTGCGGCGGAAGCCAAAATTAAACCGATGTACTTCGAGGAACCAAACCAAACAAACGAACGCCGAGAGAATGCCAAATAATGCAAAATAACGACACAAACTCAAACAACCAATTTTAACATAGTTCGACAAATTGTTTACGTCCACGGTGTAAGAAGGGGATAAGTTTTTACTAATAAAGAAGAAGAGTACAAACTGAGATTACAAATCACTCAAAACAACCAATTATTCTCACCAACAAAGCTCTAATTCTCTCCAAACAAAACCCTAACCAATAGCTCCAGAAAACACCTCTTTTCTGTGCTCTAAATATCCCCAATTCGCTGCTCAATTCTCTCTTCCAATCATTCTATATATATAGAAATCCTAAAACCAAAAACATACTAGGAATTCTAAAACCAAAATAAAAACAAATTAGGAATCCTAATAGCATGTTACCAAAACAGATTAGGAATCCCAATAACCTGTTACCAAAATAGATTAGGATTCCCAATAACAGCCTGTTACCAAAACAGATTAGTAACCTGCTATCCAACATTACTCGCCTCAATTTTATACCGAGCCATCCCCCAAGCCCCCAGCACTTGTCAAAACTATTCTAAATAAGAGACGCTAATGTTTGGTTAATTCACACGTCTCTCTTTTATGTGCACGCATGCTCGTTCTGTAGGAAGAACGGGAACATCCGTATTATTAGCTTTTATCGGTCAAAAGTGATCACTAAAAATCACGTTTTTAATTAGAGAATGTGAAAGTCCGGTGGTAAAAGAATTATGTCATAAAGTCCTAAGATTCAAACTCAAACTACAATTTATATTATTAATAACATGTGAATTACATAGCTGTGGAGAAGAACTTAGAAAAGCAGTTTTTTTTGGTCATAAGTCGACTCATGCACAGGCATAAGTCGACTTATGATAAGTCGACTTATGTTTGTGCATGAGTCGACTTACGTTCTGCTCTGGATTGTTGAATTTGGGCTCTGGCAAGTCGACTTATCAGGTCTCATAAGTCGACTTATGATCTCTTCTCCAGTTGCTGTTTTTCGCTCTGCCAAGTCGACTTATGCAGACTGTTAAGTCGACTTATGACGGGTTTTTTAGAAAGTTAGAGTTCCTATTTGCAGTCTGTTTGGGTTTCTGTTTTGGTATAAATACCAATACGATTTGAGGGTTTTGAAGAAGCGTTTTGGAGGATTTTGAGCACAAAAAGAGAGATCTTTCTGAGCTATTTGTTAGGGTTATTGGTTGAGAGGTTAAGAGATTTGTTGGTGAGATTAGTTGGTTCGTTTGAGCGATTTGTAATCTCAATTTGTACTCTCCTTCTCTATTAGTGGAAACCCTCCCCCTTCTTGCCCCGTGGACGTAGGCAATTGCCGAACCACGTTAAAATTGGTGTTTGGTTTGTGCATTGATATTTGGTTGTTTTTGGCCTTCTTGGATCGGCGTTTGTTTTGGTTCCTCGGCGCCACCGTCGTCACAACAAGTGGTATCAGATCTCGGGCTACGCTTGGGCTATTTGGAGGAGTAGATCGCTTTGGAAGTTCGTCTAGAGCTTCGTTTGGTGATAAAGGTGGGGTCTTTTTGGTAAAAATCTCATCTTTTTCAGTTTTGGATCTATTTCTCGTTTGTTTCCGCATTGGTTTGGTAGTGCTTTGAGGATTATGGCCGAGAAAGAAGGAGTTGTGGGCAGTACTTCCGGCGTAAAGACCGTCCAAAGCTTGAATATCCACTCGATGAAGATTGATGTGGAAAAGTTCAATGGCACAAACAATTTTGGACTTTGGCGATGCGAAGTCATGGATGCGCTCAACGCGCAAAATTTGGAAGATACGTTAGAGTTGGACGGGAAACCGGACAACATTGATGAGAAGGTTTGGAAAAAGATGAATCGAACGGCGTATGGTGTGATTAGGTCTTGTCTCACTCAAGATCTAAAGTATGATGTGATCAATGAGACTTCTGCAAAGAAGATTTGGGAGATCCTTGAGAGCAAGTATTTGACCAAGAGTGTGGAGAATCGCTTGCATTTGAAGAGGAGGCTTTACCGCTTCCAATTGAAGAAAGGAACATCCATTGGTGATCACATGAACCACTACACGAAGCTTCTTGCGGATTTGGCGAATGTAGATGTGGTGATTGAAGATGAGGACAATGCGTTGTTGTTGTTGAGATCCTTGCCCGACGAGGAATATGAGACCTTCTTTCTTACTCTTATTAATGGGAAGGCATCTCTTTCGTATAGTGAGGTCACCGCTGCACTTGTGAATCATCAGCTTCGAAAGAAGGATAAAGAGATTTCGTTTGAGCCGGTAGCGGGGGCGTTGGTCGCAAGAGCAAAGGGTCCAAACCGTAGTGGGAGGTCGCAGTCTAGAGGGGCACATCTTGGAGTTCGTAAGAATCAGTGTGCCTTTTGCAAAGAAGATGGACATTGGAAAGCCGATTGCCCAAAGTTAGTTGATCGAGCCGGGAAGAATAAGGGAAAAGCTATTCAAGCTTCAGAGGCGAATGTTGTCAAGGCTAGTGGCAACGATTCAGATTCGGATTCTTCGGGCTACTCGTTATCTGCACTACCGTCAGTTTGTGTTGCATACTCTATAGAGTGGATATTGGATTCGGGAGCTACATACCACATTTGCCCTAGGAGGGATTGGTTCTCCAGCTTTCAGGAGTTGGAAAGAGGGGATTTCGTGCTCATAAGGAATGATCACAAATACTCTATTGGTGGTATCAGTACCGTTCGGATCAGGATGAGTGACGGGGTGATTCGAGAGTTGGTTGGAGTGAGGTTCGTTCCTCAGTTAAGGAAGAACATCATTTTACTTGGAGCTTTGGAGGCAGCAGGCTATAGGGTGACATTGGCGGATGCACGCTTGAAGGTTACATTTGGGTCCATGATTGTGATGAAGGGCATCAGAAGAAGAAATTTGTATTATTTGCACGGAAGCACGGTGATTGAAAGGGAGATGACGACTTCATCAGATTCGGCTAGACTGTGGCATTGTTTGGTGCTGGGGTATATGATTGGTAATGTCGTGCATTGTTTGGTACTGGGGTATATGATTGGTAATGCCGTGCATTGGTTGTTGAGGAGTGCTATGACCTGCAGATTGAAGTCTTGTGAGCATATTAGGATGAGCAAGACCGTGGTGGAGTTTGACATTCCTATCCATCGAGCGAGGGGTCTTTTAGGAGGTGTTCAGTCAGGCATTTGGGGGCCTTCCAAGGAGGCATCATTGGGAGGTAATTGTTTTGTAGTTTCCACAGTTGGTGATTGTTCTAGGCATTATTGGGTCGCGACCAGTTCCCGTTGGTGTAAAGTCCTAGAAGTCAACAACAATTGGAAGAAGTGTATTGGCAGAAAGGTAACTCATTGTTTCAGCTTTGGTAGGGGTCCTTTCTTGCGTTGGTGCCGAGCTCACGGCAATAGGAGACACTTCATTGGTGTGGAGACTTTGGGGCGACGAGATGAGATGACAGTTTCGATGGGTCGTTCCTTTCTGGAGGAGGATCGGCGTTTGATGTCGAGCATTGGCATTGGTGTGCGGGCTTCGACATATTTGGGTCATCTTATGCATAGGTCGCCGATTGCTGCATTAGGAGTTATTGGATCTGGTGGAGCTGCTTCAGATTTTGGGTTGCGTCGGATATTTGGATACCCAGCATTTGGTCACATCGAGGATGTGAGATTTGATCCGATTGCGCGTTTGGGGTTCGGAGGCTCAGTTGATTATCGTTTGGGAGCTTCTGATTTTGTTCTGAGCAAGTATGCCACTTTTGACTCTCGGCAGGTGGAGAGTGTTGATCAGGTCGTTTGGATATCGCAGCAGGTGGAGAGTGATGCTACTCCACGTTGGGTGGAGATTACTCCACGTACTCCAGATCATACTGCGTCATTTGGGATTCCAGCTGAGGTGACACAGGTTAGGGATCATTTGATTTCGGATGCAGATGATGGATTGTTCTGGACTCGGTTGTAGCTGGTGGACATGATTTGGATACGGCCATTGGTTTACCTCAGATGGAGGTGTTTGATTTGTATCAGTTTGGGGCCGCTATCAGTTGCAGATTCATCGGCGATATTAGGGAAGAATTGCAGACTTTTCTATTTGTTTGAGGGCCTTTGGAGGCCGTTTGGTGAACTACGTGAAGCCTTGATTCCTTGAGCAAGAGGATACGTAGGCAGTCTTTATGATGCAGCCGATTTGGTGATTGACATCGACATTTGGGGTGAGTGTTCGCACTCCCATTTGGGTCTCATTATGTGAGGCATTTGTTTGGTTGGTGTCGGCTCAGTTTTGGGAAAACTTCGCCGAGGTGGAGAATTGTGGAGAAGAACTTAGAAAAGCAGTTTTTTGGTCATAAGTCGACTCATGCACAGGCATAAGTCGACTTATGGTAAGTCGACTTATGTTTGTGCATGAGTCGACTTACGTTCTGCTCTGGATTGTTGAATTTGGGCTCTGGCAAGTCGACTTATCAGGTCTGATAAGTCGACTTATGATCTCTTCTCCAGTTGCTGTTTTTCGCTCTGCCAAGTCGACTTATGCAGACTGTTAAGTCGACTTATGACGGGTTTTTTGGAAAGTTAGAGTTCCTATTTGCAGTCTATTTGGGTTTCTGTTTTGGTATAAATACCAATACGATTTGAGGGTTTTGAAGGAGCGTTTTGGGGGATTTTGAGCACAAAAAGAGAGATCTTTCTGAGCTATTTGTTAGGGTTATTGGTTGAGAGGTTGAGAGATTTGTTGGTGAGATTAGTTGGTTCGTTTGAGCGATTTGTAATCTCAATTTGTACTCTCCTTCTCTATTAGTGGAAACCCTCCCCCTTCTTGCCCCGTGGACGTAGGCAATTGCCGAACCACGTTAAAATTGGTGTTTGGTTTGTGCATTGCTATTTGATTGTTTTTGGCCTTCTTAGATCGGCGTTTGTTTTGGTTCCTCGGCGCCACCGTCGTCACAACAATATCATCTTAAGTTCTTAACTTTGTATATGGATGTGAAATCCATACTCGAAAATATAAAACATGACAGAGTCTAAATATTATCTTAATAAACATTATTCTAATTCCAGTGTTTAAACATCATCTGAATATTTTATCAAAATAATATCATTTAGACCGAGGTAAATGTCGGCTTTCATTATCGGATGGTCCTTCACTCCAACAACTTGGACTAATTAATCCGAAAAATACAATTTTTTGTTTTTTATAACTAAGAAAATCTTGGTGGCCACATAAGATTTGATGCGGAGCACTCACTATTAATACAATATCAGCTTTGAGAATGCAAACAAACTTTTTAAAAGATAGGTGTGGACTAGCGTGCTTTGGGAAAGTAATGATGATTCAGATGCTTAATATGAATATTAATATTAATATTTAAGGGGTTTTTAATATAAAACCACCATAAAATGTGGGAAGACCACTATAAAAAAAAATTATTGTCATAGAACCACAATAAAATATAGTGGGTTTTTAGAAAACCACCATAATTTTTTATTTTCATAGAACCACAATAAAAATATGCATCCATAACAAAGTACCATCAAATTATAAATTTGCATCTATATTATGTTAAAACTAAATAATAGGCTAAATCCCTAAAATACCCTTATGATGGGACTAACCAAGTCATTATTATATTTTCTTAAATCAATAAAATACTTTAGCACCGTTGATGACCCAGATGATTGGGAGGTTCCAACATGGCTCCTCTATTTTGAGTTCGATCCCCGATCACCTCGTTATATAAAAAAGTAAAATAAAAATAGAAATAAAAAACAAAATACCTTATTTCCCTCTAAAACTTTGTTGACCCCCCAAGAAAGTTTTAATTCCGTCAAAATACCTCCACTAATCCACTCTAAAATTGTATCCTAATAAGCATTTATGTCATTTTATACTATTATTTAAGAAAATATGATGACAATTATGACTTAGTGGGAATTTGTAAAAGACTCATATTTTCATGGTGGTTTTGTGAAAAATAAAATTTTATGGTTGTTTTTTGAAAACTAGTATACTTTGTGTTGGTTCTATGAAAATTAAAAAAATTATGTTAATTCTCTGAAAAAGTAGTATATTTTATGGTGGTTTTGTATTAAAAAAAACCCCTAATCTTAAATACGTGGGCCTAGTTTGGGCCGAACAGCTAAAAAACACCTGAACTTGGAATCTTATGGTTTAAGGAAATAAACTAGTCTGAAGAGCAATATTATACTAACATTAGCAGTGAGGGCCACTTAGCGCTTTTTCTTAATAATTTAAAATATTACTCTCTATTATGTGCACCAGAAACATATTTTTCTCAAAAAAATTACCTATTTCAGTATTGTTTAGAAGTTATTACTATAAACAACTATTATTAGCAATAGTTGTTAATTAGTACTAGCTAAATCATCCATTTTACTTGATAGCTTAAATGAACTAACATTCTTATAATTGATTAATAAATGTTTATGGCTGGATTACGCACTATTTAACTATTAATACGTTATCTCATGGATTATTTCTAATTAATGACAGTAAACAACCTTGCTAAAATTATGAAATTGTGAATCATCCTCAAGCACCACTTACAGCCGCAAAATCTTTCAATAGTAAAATCGAGTCGTACCGAAATTCTTACAACATGATCAAGTTGTTATCGTATCTCTCTCCCTCTCTCTATGATGGTATTTGAGATGCATGCGGAGGAGCATCATTTCACCGAGAAGTAATTATAGTTTTTTGTCCTTTTATCTCATTATTTTATTATTGCAAATTGACC
>NC_033798.1:6328161-6333679 GCF_001876935.1 Asparagus officinalis
TAACGCGCTCACGTCCGCAAAAGACGAAATTGAAGGTACGTACCAACTGTGTCTGCCAAAAAAGAACTATACACATTGTCGCAAAGTGAAGGACAATGTACCTGCATGGGCTCACAAGAGCATATATATTTGGTTTATGTAATTCTCAGGCATTCTGGAAAAAAAAAAGATTCCACAGATCCTACCAGAACAATAATCCTAATTCAATGTTCTCTTGGTATTATCATTAATGTAAATGATACAAGATCGATCGCTGAATAGTTTGTTGCTTTTGGCAGATTTGCCTCGTAATCTATTCTTCTATCCTCGTAATCTATTCCTCTATAATGATGGGAGGATTCAGGATTCACTATTTATACCACAGTAAAATGCCACAGTAAATTACTGTACCAGTATTACTGTAGCACAATCAGGAGATCCAAGATTCACCATTCATGATACGATAAAACTGTAGCATTATTACTGTAGCACATGCGGGACAGTAACGTTCGAAACATCATTGTAGCATTTATAACTGTAGCTAAGGCGGAACACTGTAGCATTTTAAAAAAATATGATTTTAGCACCAACGAAAAAAAACTATAACAAATACAAAAAATTACTGTAGCAGAAATAAAAAAAATGAAGGTCGTGCTTTGCACATGGTGCACACTAGTAACTAGTAATATCAGCACCACACTCGTAGAAATGGGGTTGTATATATTGAAGAGCTAAAATTTTCAAATTAATCCTCCAACTACTTATGAATTACATGGATCACTGATTTCTAGGGGGATGTTCTGATAAAATTTACATTAATTAATATAGAAGTTTGAGATGGATCCTTAAGAGTTCTTATTTTTTTTTAAAAAAAAAAGGGTGCCTAAATTTACTTAATCTCAGATTATTAAAATGTTTTGTGAAGGAAATTAAAATGAAAATTTATACCTCCACTCGTCAACACTATGCATGCATGCGCTCGTCTATCTGTTTTCATGCAAGTAATAGCCATCTCAAACAAAAAAGAAAAAAAGAATAAAATAAAAGAAAAGAGAAAAAGAAGGTTCGCCTTAATAATTGTTTAAACCGTTTGCTTCTAGAAGACCTTACTCATAACAAATGGGGCCAAATCTCAGCCGGGCGTATCTTTTTGAGTTAGTGGGCCTTCAACTAATCACCCCACTTGCCTCTCACCCTAACCGTCCGTTTTCATCCACAGATAAAAGAGCAGAAGAAGATGCCATACATTGTTCATCTTTTGTTGTCGATTGAAAAGGATACGTTCGTGCCCAATGACAAGCGTCGCCAATGGCCCAAAAACTTATGATTTTTTTTTCCTCGTCATCACAAGAAACAAATTGCACATACTGCCATCATTTCTCCTTTCGCTGGTTTTGTAGTGGAAGCCACTTTATACCATTGAAAATCAGTAAGAAGAACGAAATAATAATAATACAAATAATTAAAATGTCGATACAAACAGACTACATAATGCGGGGGGAGCACATGAATAAATTCAAATCTAGAATAAGCGCTAAAACACGTGTCGCGTTCTCCTTATTCCTGTATGTTTTTCTGTAAGGGGCTGTTTGGATTGGTTTTTTGAATGGGTAAATGGAGGGAAAACTGTTAAAAATGTCAGCTTTTTGGAAGCTTTCCCCTCTTTTACCCATCTAAAAACCGGAACCAAACGGGGCCTAAATGGTTCTCCTGTAAAGATGGAGGACTGGCCCAAAATTTAAGGCTTGATGTTTCCAAGAACATAAGAAAGGAAGAAGTCGATACTTAGTGGTTGTTTTGAATGGTTTGTGTAAAATGAGGTATTTATGAGATCAAACGAAAAGTGGTTGTTCATCTCATCACTATCTACTTGAGTTTTTACATTGTTTAGTTTAATTTCCTTATGAATACTAAAATGTTTGTAATACCATGTTTAGATTTGCATAATGCAAATTTGAAAAGAGATTGTTATGTAGACCTTGTTTAAAAGTTTATTTTATCATAGTGATATATAATAATATGATCGCTGTGTATATCTAGATAAAAACAATTTTCATTGACTATATATAAACAAGAAAATTTATTAAAACATAAATACATTGTAGGTACAAAATATAATAAAGCACATATAATCTCAATGATGCTACAAAAGATAAAAAGCTCCTAAATAAACCTCCTTCATCTAGCTTCGTTTTAAGGGATTTCTTTTGAGCAACTAAAGACCAACTAGGCATGTTCAACCGGGCCGCCTTGACCCGGTCGAGCCTGGATTTCTAGATCCAAGTCGGGCAAAATGCCTAGCTCGGACTCGGACCCGAGGTTCTCGGCCCGGGTCTGGGCCAAATCGGGCTGGGCTCTGGGTGGCCCAGATTTTTTGTATTTTTTATTTAAATTTTTTACAAAAAATTACTAAATATTAGATTAATCTTATTATATCTTTTTCCAAAATCAGGTACATAGCTGTTATAAGTACAAAATCAAGTACATAGCTGTTATAAGTACAAAATCAGAATACGAAATGTATCCAAATATTAGTAGATAGAAAATAGAATTTCTTCTAATTAGGGACGTATAACCTTCTTCTTCCAAAGATTTATAAAGATGAAGAGTGTGCCTTGCCGTCATTCACCGTTGACACAGATATAAAAAAGAACCAAAGCCGGCTATACGTGTAATTATTAGAAACTAAATTTTCTATAAACTAACAGAAAAAAAATTTAAACAAGGTGAATGAAGACCCAAAAAAACTGACATAAACAACATCAGAAGTATATCAAATCTTCATTAAGTACTTCTCCTGCTACCTAGATGTTCTTAAAGCCTTGCAGAAAGACGATTAGCAACTGAACCACTTCCAGATCCTATCCATTCATATAATCCAGAGATAGAGAGGTTAATAATGGATTTATATGAAAAGCTAATATGACCAAATAAGAATTTGTTTCTTGCAAGCCAAATATTCCAGCATACTGATGATAGAATTGTACACCATAAGTGTCCATTTGTGCCATTAAGATTCTCAACAGTTTTTAGGAGATCCATGAAGCTTGAAGTACACCATAAGTGTCCATTTGTGCCATTAAGATTCTCAACAGTTTTTAGGAGATCCATGAAGCTTGAAGGCCATTGAAAAGGAAGATAATACTCTTTGAAGTGTCTCCAAACTTGCAATGATATAGAACATGAATAAAAAAAGATGATCTCTATATTCTTCTTCCAATCCACAGAAAGAGCATATTGTATCTCCCTGCCAACCTTTTAAGAGAAGATTATCCTTAGTGTGTAATTTATTTAGTGATAAAAGCGAGGTAAAGAACCGAACTTTTCTTAGGATGATAGAATTCCAAATAACCTTGTAAAGAGGAGAAAGAATTCCTCTGGAGATTTGGAAATTATATAAAAAGATTTTATTGGAAAAACACCACTTGGTGTAAGAGACCATCTGGGTTGGTCATGTTGATTGGAGACATGGTGAGGTTGTATAGAGTCCATAAGATATAATTTGTCATTTTGTGATGAAGGTGTTATACTTCTTTTCATCAAAGGGTGCCAATGCTATATATTATCCTGAAAGAATCCTTGACTATAGATAGATGCATTAGTGGAAAATGATAACTTGTATAAAGATGGATAAAGGCTAGCTAAAGAGTTAGCTCCCAGCCATTTATCTTCCCAAAACCTTATTTTGTCACCAGAACCTAGTTTCCATACAATGTTGTTGAAAAAAGCCTCATTATGAGAAATGATGGCATTCCAAAAAGAAGAATTAGATGCTTTGATACGAATAGTTTGTAGGTTATAACTTTTGGTAACATAAAGTTGATGAAGGAAAGTACAAGTTGTGAAATTCCTATCCAAACATTTCCATAGCCATTTTGCTAGAAGAGAAGAATTGAAGATTCTGAGATCTTTGATTCTCAATCCACCCTCTGATTTAATATTATTATATCTAATGAGTACATATTAGTATATAGCTATATATTATATGTAAGTATATTGTATATACTTATAAGTTATAACTTGAGAGAGAATCACATAAGTATATATTACTTACTTATAAATACGTATTGTATAGTTATATACTAATTTATATATATATATATATTATATGTAAGTGTTAGCCCTTATGTTTTAATGATATTTTACAACCACCATTATCGGTACTAATTGCTTGTTGAGTGATATTATAGTTAATATATATATCAAGCTTGTCAGTACCACTTATGGAGGATTGGATGGAATGTGAGCTATAACGATGATATCCAAAAGAGGAAGAGGCATAGTGATGAAGCAAATGTTAATCAATAACAACACATACAAGTCAAAGCTTCATCAACTCAAAGCTATATCAAGACTCAAAGAATTATAATTCTATGTGAGGATATTAGCTAGTTTTTCTTTTTTCTCTAATGCTAGAATGTAGGCAAGTAGTTGTAGATTTTACTTGAAGCTATTGGAATATCACACACACGTTTTCATACTTATATTTTTTGAGCGTTTTAACAAAATATCAGTTTTCACAAGTATGAGAATCTTTTCGTAAAATTCCTTTTCCAAACAGTTTGTTTTTAGTGTTAAAAACAATTTACAAAGTTACATAATTTTTAGAAGTCATTTTAGTATTTTTATAGATTTTTTAAAGAGTCAAAAATAGTTTTAAAATACTGTATCTGTTGTGTCAGTTCGCGATCGACTGCCACGGTCGACAACGCATGTGTCTTTTGCTGAGTGGTCTACAGAAACTTTCGCGATCGACCGCCATGATCGACCATCAGCTCGAAAATTCCTACGGTCGACCACCAAGGTTGACCACAAAAGTCTCTGGAAATTTTTCGAGCCTCGAAAGTGGCTCGCGGTCGACCGTGATATTTTCACGGTCGATCGCCGTTTACTCCAATGACCTTTTACGTACAGTTTTCAAACGACGGTTTTTACAAGATTTTGGGGATTTGGGTATGGATTTTGGCTACAGTGTTTTCTCCTATTTAAACCCTTCATACCCCTCTTCATCAACCTGTCCCAAGCACTTTGAAAAACCAGAGATTTATTTTTACTGAGAGCCAAAATTTTCAAACCTGTTTTCTGTGTTATTTAAGTTCACATCCCAGCTTTAGTGTAATCTTTTTCCTTGCCATAGGGACATTGTAAAGAGAGTTTTTATACCATTACTACTGTTGAGAGCTTGATCTTGTGAAGATTAACTGTGTGGGAGTGAGATCTTGTGGTGATCAACTGTGTAGTCGTGAGATCTTGTGGAGATCGTTGTGTAGAAGAAGTTCTGGTTTCCAAACCGGGTTGTGTAGTGGATTCTCTCTATTGTGTGTTGTTTGTCTTATTTTTTATTACACATTTATAGCCTTAAGACCCTAATCACCCCCCCTCTAGGGTCCAACAATAAGTATATTGTATATACTTATGAGTTATAACTTGAGAGAGAATCACATAAGTATATATTACTTACTTATAAATACATATTGTATATTTATACATGCATTTGTTACATACTTATATTTTGCTTATTTAAGTATAGTTATATAGT
>NC_033798.1:6333702-6347447 GCF_001876935.1 Asparagus officinalis
CAAAACCCTAAAAATTTAAATATTATGTGAAAAATAAATATGTTATATGGTAAAAATATAATATATTTTAATGTTTGAGTATGATAAGAATTGATTTGATATCACTTTAATGTATATTTGTGAATATATGAGTGCAAATGCACAAAACATGCACGACGAGAAATCTAAAAAAATGACCAATTAAAAGTTTATACATTTTACACACTGATAAAATTTGAATCTAGAAAAACTAAAAATACCAAAGTTGTAGGTCTCTTCAACATATTTCCAACAAATCATAAATTACCTTATTTTGAGGTCGGATGAGAAAGTTACAGGCAAATTACCGAAGATTATTTTCCTAGTCAGACTAGGTTTCCTGGTTCGGGTCAAACGGGTTTATTTCGGGTTTATACACACACACACACACACACACACACACACACACACACACACACACACATATATATATATATATATATATATATATATATATATATACACATGTATTTTCATAAAAATTATCATCTTTTCATCAGAGTTTCAAACCCTAGCATCCCCTCTTCCTCTCTCTTAAACCCTAGCCCTAAAGTTGAGATTTTGGGAGCATCTTGTGAGGTGAGAAACGAGGAAAATGTGAGATCTACGATGTTTAGCGACAAGGAGTCGTTTCACATCAGTTTCAGAGGCTTGCACACGTGATAAGGCAAGATCGTCTGCATTCAAACCCATCTGCATAGTGTTTAATGATTATAAAAGTGTTTAATCAATGTTTTCATGCTTAAGGTTTAACCTAATATGACAAAGATGAGATTTTTGATGATAAATCTTAACCTAATACTAGATTATTAGTTTTTCCTAATTGTTTATAATAGTAACGTGATCATGATCATTAGGGGTGATTAAATTTTCATTTTTAAACTTTATAATTATGTTTAACTCGTGTGTTGATCCTAATTTGTTATCTAATTGAATTATAAAGAGGTTTAGTTTTTGTTTCCATCATAGATTTCTAAAAACTTCTACACGTGAATAATATTTAACTAAAAAATTTAAGATATCATATAAACTTCAAACTGAATAAAACTAATGTCAAATAAAAGCTATGTAAATCTATTTTCAAAAATAGAAAAGCATTCTAAGAAAGAGTATTTTATAGAGAAAGATATACTCAATTTACTAATGACATATTCTGAAGAAAACTGCTACACGTGTGTAACCTTTAACTGAAAATTTAAGATATCATATAAATTCCAAACTGAATCAAACTAGTATAAAATGATATCTATGTGGATCTAGTTTCCAAAATAGAAAACTATTCTTTAAAAGAATTTGTCTAGAGAAAGATATGCTTAATTTACTATTAATATATTCTGCAGAAAACTACAGATATGTTGTTTTGAAATAATTGATATATTACGTGAAAGTTTCTTTGAGTTTTCATGTTAATTTTAAACCCTAGGTTTGTGATACTAAGTAAGATAAACATGTTTAAATAAATTTTACATCTGTTCATGAGTAGTTTTTATTGTGTGTTGATAATCACTTTGTTTACATATGAGATAATTAAAGAAATTGTTTAATTAGGATGTTAAATCCTAATTTAGAAGATATAATAATAAAATTTTGATGATTCAGATTATTCCTGTTGCATATACCAAGTATAAAAAATCTTATTTTAATGTCATTATATGTACAATTGACATAAGCACTGTTTGTGCACGAAAGAATGCAAGTCTTGACAAGTAGTCAACTATTAAGCTTAGTAGCCGGCTACTCGTGCCCAGTTGAGCATAACAGAAACTGTGTGTTTACAGAATAGTCGACTAATATTCTTAATAGTCGACTATTAATACTGATATATATTATTACAGAGTCTGGATGGACTCAATGTAGTCAACTACTGAGCCTAGTAGTCGACTACTGAGGCTATTACCTGAATTTTTGTTTTGTATCTGTTTGAGATATGTTTAAGAGTTTCGAGCCACACTTCTTTATACGTAAATTCACGAATACTCAAGAACAATATCACTTGCACACACATGAGTATCCCAGAGGAGATTTTGTTAAGTGTTGGGTTGTTTATTATTCATACACTTGGTGTATATCGTTGATGAGCACAACTTAGTATTATATGGGATAGTACGTCGATATACCAGATTTACATAGTTTATACATGAAATGGATATCATTGATGAGCTCAGTTCAGTACTACATAGGGTGGTGCGTCGATATTCCATTCGTACAGGCCATTGAGTCGGGTTTGGATGCTTTGTCTAGCAGTTCGTCTGCACGAGGGTGCGATGAGGCTTGTGAGCCGTCTTTTTGGATACCTATATGGTAGGATATTCCGCACTCATGTTACGCACTGAGATCGCAATGAGACTAATGAGTTGTGTATACTGTTTGGGATACCTACATGGTAGTCCATTGCACATGATAATACTAAGTATTAAAATCTTGCACGAAGTTGCAGTGAGATAGTTAAATGATAGCCCGAGTCGTTGGCGGATACCAGTTATGTTTTTGACTCATTGCTGAAATATATGACCCAAAGTACTTTGCATTTGAAAGTACTAAGGATTTGTGCCGATATTCGTTCTATCTTCCCAGTGACAGTGGAAGATATTATGAATACGATATGTTGATGTATTTACTTTTTTTTACTACTTTTCTTTATTTTCTTAGTTGGGATTAATAATTAGCGATTCACAATTTGAGACATATGGTATATACATGAGGGTTTCCTTATTTAAATTATTTTACTCGACGTACCAGTCTCGTGTTGTGGATTTCTAATTGTTGATTTTGTTTAGATTGTTTATCTTTAGTTCGATATTAATGTTTAGATGTTTACAATTCGGGACATATGGTATATACATGAGTGTTTTCTTGTTTGAATTATTTCACTCGACGTACTATGTCTCCTATTATAGGTATCTAAATATTAATTCCATTAGACACGGGGAAAAATGATCTAGGTAGACTATGCTTAATAGATATAGCATCCACTCCATCTAGCAGTCCTTCCCCTGAGGGCAGATGAAGGAGATCTTGCTATAGCGCTCTGACGTTCTTGTTGTTGCTCTTTTCTTCTAATATTCTTTTAGGTAATTCGGAGTAGCGGAGAGTCGCCGTCACATGAGTTTATTAGAAGCTCCACCTCAGTTTTATATTTTTGTTCAGACCTTAGAGTTTATTTCATAGTGTAAAAGCAATGTGCCTTAGTATGATTTTAATTGTTTTTTATCGAGACATATTTATTCATTTTGGATATCAGATGTATTCCAGGTTGTTCATTGAGACATGATTTATTTATGAGATACTTCTTTCTATATCACGTCAATTGTAGTTATTTCCTTTCTTTTGCCTATTTTGTACATGCACTTTATTTTGATTCCACTAGAGGATATCGTTGTGATTAGTAAAACTTGTTGTTGCATAGAGTGGGTGCATGACAAGTTTGACATCTCTGAGTTCCTCTTGGACTGTAACCATGTATGAAAACAAGGGCTTCACAGTTGGTATCAGAACTCTAGTTCCAGTATCTTTAGGATCATCCTGTGTCGAGTAGTGGAACTAGAATAAAGTTTCTTTGGATTCATGTATAGAGTTCGCTAGGAATTCCTAAAAAGAGTGAGGATGTTATGCACGTATGTTTGAAAATTACGAATTTTTTTATGACTATCTTACTTTTATTAAAAAGTATTTACGTGAATAAAGTCATTATGATATACGTTATATCTTTATATGGATATTAATATATGATTATATATATAGATAATTATATATATATGAGAAAGTATGGAGATAGACTTGGTACCGAGTTTCTAAATTGAACTTTAGTGAGGTGGTTCAAATCTACGTCCTACCTCTACAACATGGCTCATTGGAGCAGAGAGCACATCAATCACTATTCAAGCAATTGTCAGAACTAATTAGTAAAAAGAGGAGCGCGATCCAGATCCTTCCGCTATAGTTGAATTGAATTGTGAAATGGTCATAAAATTTGGACGCCACCTCAACTAACAGTTGCAATGAACACAAACTTGGTACGCAAGTTTCTCGCAAGTATTCTCTCTCTCTCTTCTCTCTCCTCATACTCAATATCCTCTATCTATATATTATACTTATTATACTATATTATATATATTATAGTACAAGTATATATATATATATATATATAAATTATTATATAGTAGACGAATTTGGTGGATAGCTTTTGCGTATCGCAATATAAGTTTGACAGGCGATGGATCTGCCAAAGTACCTTATTAATAAGAGCGGATGTTCGAAGCATGGGCCAAGAATTGCTCTCTGCTCTCTCTCTCTCTCTCCTCTATATATATATATATATATATACTATATATATATTATATAATATTATTATATATTATATATATATATATAATATATATAGTATATATTGATATAATATATAGAGAGAGAGAGAGAGAGAGAAGAGAGAGAGAGAGAGAGAGAGAGAGAGAGAGAGGAGAGTAGAGGAAGAGAGCAAAATTTGTGTCAAGCTTAAGTGGATAGCAAAAGTTATCCCACCGGAAACTTTTTCTAGCCAACATGCATATAGTGGGCTAGGAAGTTTGGTGAGCATCAATTAAAGTTGATAGGAGTTTTTAGCTAGTATATATACAACTTATAATATAATATATATAATAGTATATAGTACTAATCTATATATATATATATAATATACATATAGTATATATATATTATAAGATATTTATGCTAGATAAATATATATATAATGGTATACCTATATATATATAATAAGTACTATATCCATTCAAATGATATATACATATATAATACATATACATATACCAGCTATTAGCATATATAGGTCTATTGACATATACATATACTAATATTGGATTCATATGACCATATATGGATCCATACAATTACATATATTACAGTATATAGTAAGCATTATACATACACTCACTAAAACAGGGTGATACACACAATCATAGTAGCACACACGATTACAGAGCACAGCACACCAGCCAGCAGCACACACACACACACACATATATACTATTAGTATAATTTTAATATATATCACTCTACTATTACCATATAATATAGTATATATATTATATATATATGATATATATATATATATATATATATATATATCAGCTATATAGTAGTAATAGTATATATATAAAAATGAAATAGTAAAAGCGTGAACAGTAATGAACAGTAACAGAGGCGGAAATGAACAGTAACAGAAGCAAACTAGATATATTTACATAGGAGAATTACAAACTAGAAAGAAATCAAACTTAAAAACTTACAGACCGAAAGCTAGGAGATCCTGGTGGAGCTAGTAGTAGAGCACACTTATCTTACAAAACACTCAAAAGAAAGATTCAAAGCAAACCTCACTCAAACTCAAACTCAAACTAAACTAAAACTTAAAACTAAAAAGAGGAAACTGGAAGGATTCCACAAGAGAGGATAAGACTTCAACTCTCCAAAACGCCTCCTTGAATGCCTTAACTCATTCTCTTTTTATAGACTCTTTCTGGCACTATGCAAAAGATTTCTTTTCATTCTTTAAAGCTTCTTTAAAGCTTGGAGGTCCCCACCGTCTTCAATTTTGTCAACACCTACGCCTAGCCTTTTTGACAGAATTGCAGCATCTTTCAGTATCCAAGGCAGAATAGTTACTTTTCATGTAGCCTTTTGACCAAATTTCTTCTTCTTTAAGCATCCAAAGCTGATTGGTTGTAGGCCTGTATTTTAGCTGCAGTCTACTTTTTTTTTAGCTGTGTAAGAAATTTATAAAGGTTAGATATTTTAAACTTTTTGGGAAAGACAATATTTGATCGACTTAGTATTTAAGCCGTTGATATTAATCAGTAGTTACCATAAGTTAATGGTATATGAATTTTACCATATGTTAATGGCGAATTTTACCATAAATTAATGGTATATCATAGATCAATACCGTAACAATCGTCGCCATTGTTGTCAAAACCATCTTCACTATCCATGGGAGTATCTTCAAGCGCGGGTTCATCTTTTATTTTAACAGGCTCTGATGTCTCAGCAGGTTCTGATGTAGAGGACGTGGTATCCATTGGTGCTAGTATCATTAGCATTTCGTCATAAGTTAATGACTTTAGTTTTTCTTCACTCGCATTTGGATATTGTAGCGCAAATTTGTCATAAATACTTTCTTGTATGGCCTTCATATCAGATCTTCTAGGATTTGATTTTATTCCATATTCTGGGCTATAGTCTGGAAGCAGAGATCCTTTTCTTTCATTAAGATAGTTCGCAATATTCCATTTATCATACCATTTTACAGAAATACTTCTCGCAAAATAAGATGGTGTACCGTTAACACAATCCTAATCCCATTGCATAATCCAGGGCAGACCAAATTCCATAGATATTTGAAGCATATCTAGTGGAGATATATTTTTCCTTGTTTTTTAAGGATCTCTTTTGGCATAATTTCTTTGATGGCTCCAAATTTAGCCCAAAAGGTTTCAATAAACCAATTTGGTAGGCACATTTGATTCATAAATCGTATCCACCATGAATACTTTCCCAGATGATTTTGAATGTACAGAACATGTTCCCAAGCAGCTTGATAGTCCCAGTAATTGTATTGTTGGGGACCAATTAGAGTTTTTTCTTTAAACTTTCGCGGAACGTTGGGATTTCCATATGAGTTCCATTCATTTAATGGAATAATACGATATATTCTTAGCCGAGAGTAACTATATTCTTTACCTCGGTATCTATGATGAGCGAATGCACTTTCTGTTTCTTTAAGAATTTTCTCATAGTAGAGGGTAGTTTTACCAAACATGGACGGAATATAGTAATATTCCTTGGGAAGGAATTTTGTTGCCATATCAATCGGTAAAAGAGTCTGATCAGACGTTTCGAGGATGACAAGTTTATCCAATGTTTTCTGATAAAATTGAGAAAATGTTCCCTTATCTTCTTGTGTTAAGGGAGTAGAAGAAGATCTCTCTTTTTCATGTGAGAGAACCCTTTGGTAATGATATTTTGACAGTGCCATATCCTTGTAGAAATTCCCTGGAGAGGAAATCAGGTAAATTATTATTATCACCCTTAATAAACTCTATATCAAAATCAAACACAGTAAGGATAGCTTGCCATCTAGCAAATATTTGTTTAGATGCTAAGTTTTGAACATCTTTATTGATAACGTATTTGGCAGACATGCAGTCAATTCTGAGTAAGAATTTTTGGTTTAATAAATCGCTTTGAAATTTATTGATAGAAAGAACAATAGCAAGCATTTCCTTTTTTATTGTTGAATAATTTTTTCGAGTGTCATTCCAAGCACCAGAAGTAAAGGCTACTAGAACATCTTTATTGTTAACTCTTTGCTTAAGAATCCCCCCGTAGCCAAAATCAGATGCATCTGTTTCAACTATTTTAAAAGCTGTAGGATCTGGAAGAGATAAACAAGGCAATGTTTTTACTTTAGCCTTTATCCTTTTGACCGCTTCAGAATGTCTTTCCGTCCATTCGGTACAATCCTTTTTTAATCTATCACTAAGAATTTTTCTATCATAGGCAAGGTCTTTATAGAAATCAGAAACATAATTAAGACATCCTAGAAATCTTTGTAATTGCTTAGTGTCTTTTATCTCATCAGGAAATTTATCAGCAAAGGCAATGACTCTTTGGATAGGAGAAATAGTACCTTTGTTAATAGAATATCCTAAAAATTGTATTTTGGTTTGGAAGAGTTTTATTTTTCTAGCGGAGACAACTAAACCATTATCTTTAATGATTTTAAAGAAGATATGTAGATGTTTCCAATGTTGGTCGATATCTTTAGAAAAAACAAGAACATCATCAATGTAAACAATGGTGAAAGAGGTGTAGGGATTAAAAATTTCGTTCATTATTTTCTGGAATTCAGAGGGAGCATTTTTTTAAGCCAAAAGGCATAACATTCCACTCATAATGACCGAAAGGGACAGTAAAGGCTGTTTTATAACGATCTTCTTCGGCAATTTGTACTTGCCAAAATCCTGATTTCATGTCAAACTTTGAAAATAATCTTGTTCCTTGTAATCTCTTCATTAGATCTTGTTTATTCGGTATAGGATATCAGATCCATTATAAGACTTTGTTAAGAGGTTTATAATTGATAACCAATCTAGGAACTCCTCTTTCAAGTTCTGCAGCATTCTCAACATAAAAAGCTGCGCAACTCCAAGGAGAAGAGCTGGGTCTGATCAGGTTTTTCTTTTGTAGATCAGAAATCTCTTGCTTACATATTTCTAAAAGCCTCTGACTCATTTATATTGGACGAGCTTTGGTAGGGATTTTATTTTCAGAGAAATCTTTTTCATATGGGAGGTTAACAACATGTTTTTTTCTAAACCAAAAAGCATGAGGGATCTCCGAACAAACTTCCTTTTCAAGTTTTTCTTGGAAAAGTTTTATCTTTTCAGTAAATTTTTCTTCATTAATTTGTTTTTCAATCTTTTCTAATTTAATCTCATCAGAAATGTCTTGAAGGAACTTTTCTTTATAAGATAAAGATGAGACAAGATTAAGATAAGCTTCTTCAGGGGCATTGTTAAACTTGATAGTATATTTGAACCCATTACTATGAAAATGAAGGCCATTGTCATCAACGGAAAAGGGTTTGAGAAGATTAATGAAAGGAGTGCCAAGGATAATACTTTGTTGTAAGTCTTTGACCAAGATAAAGGATGTTTTCAAACATAAACCTTGATTGCAAACATGAACATCAGAAAGTTTATATTCAATACTAAGACTATGTCCACCTGCATAAGAAAGGCCGTGGGTCGTTTTTTCAAAGTATTGAGAGGGAACAATACCTTCTCTAATACAATTTAGGTCTGTTCCAGTGTCAATTAAAGCAGTATCTCTGACAGTGAAGTTGGACTGAATTTTGAGAATAATATCACATTTCCATTTTTGATTTATATATTTTTCTACAGAATCAACAGTATTAGAGCATTTTGTATTATTTGGTTGAGATTTTACGGTTAAAATTTCTTGCTTGAGATTTTTAAGCTGAATTTTTACATCTTTTTGTTCCTTTTTGAGGTCTTGAATAGATGCCTTTTTAGATGGAAAGGTTAGAGTAGAAGAGGCACTCTTATTCCTTTTTATCATCTCAAGGTACTTCTTTAATTGTATTCCCTTTTCTTGAGGATTAGTAATGGCATTAATGGTCTCAAGAACAAAATGTTCCTGTTCATCTAGGGTATTTAATTCAGAAGAACTATAAGATGTTATAGATGAATCTTCAGAACTATATTTATTTTTAGAAGCGCAAAGATTGTTGCACTCATCATCAGAGGAAGAATTATCATCAATAAGATTTAAAGAATTAATAAGTTTTTCGATTTCTTCTTCAGTAAATTCATCGGAGTTTAATATTAATTCGTTAATCTTCTTTTTCATATCCTTTCGAAAACATTTATTAGCATAATGTCCTTTTTGTTTACATTTATAACATGTAGGAGTCTTAGTAGTATTATTTTTCCTAAAATTTCTTTTAGGAGGTTTTTTTGGTATTCTTTTAGTTTTATTAGTATTAGATTTTATTTTACGATAGTTCTTAGGACTATTTTTTATCCTAGGGTTGTCCATTTGAAAACCAAATTGGTAACAAAAATCTCCTAATTCTCTTTTACCTAAAAGGTTTTGATTTTTTAATTGATTCTTAATTTTAATGTCGTTGCAAAGTTGTAAACTAATAGTGTTGACTTTTTGGATTAATTCTCCGAAGGGAATTTGATCATAGAGAATGATGCCCTTACACTGTTCTTTAAGAGAAGTTCTAACCTTTTCGGCAAATAAATGTGGAAGGCCAGAAATAAACTTTTCTTTCCAAATGGGATTATTACAGTCATGTAGTTGGTAAATTTTTGACAAAAATACATCTTTGTACCATTTAAAGTCCGTAAGGGTTTTACACCTAAAATTTATGAGTTGTTCTCTGACTTTATCTTGAAGGCTATCAACAAGACCTATAAAGTGATGATATATAGCGAGGAGCAGGGTATAGACAACATCATTAATCACATGTCCTGTCTTATTAAGTATAGGTTCACCATATTGGGATTTTTTATAACTATTTAAAATATTATGTTTTTGTGAATCAGTAAGATAACTATTTAAAATATTATGTTTTTGTGAATCAGTAAGATACCGATCCCACCATCCTTGTAATTGACCGGAAAAGGATGAACATATGCCACTAGCAATGTCTTTTTCAGGATTACCTTGTTGTCTACATGCATTGGCATATATAAGCATTTCCTGTAACAGATGTATTATTTGATACTCAATATAACCATCAATGTTCCATTCAACTAGGGAGTTACCATCGAATCTTATTTTTTGGCTATCAAATTCTTCAAATTGCATATCGGCAGGAGTGGGTCTCCTATAGTAATTATTTGTATTATTGGAAGAATATGGATGTTTTGTTTTACTCTGGATTGTTAGGGGTTTGTCAAAATCATGATCAGAGTGGGTCATATCATCAAATTGTGATTCGAGATCAGATAGGACATTTATAACAAGAGATTTTCCTTTTTCTATATCTTTTAATCTCTTGGTTGATTCTTCATTAAAATCCTGGATTTGATCATCAAGAGGTTTATTACTCCTTAATTTAGTATTGGTAAAAATCTGAGGTGGAAAAGATGGTATAATCATCGGGTGAGAAAGAGGTTTCTTCATGTCGAGAATCATATCTTCAATTCTATCAGTTTGTTTACTTATTGTCTGAAGGTGAATATTGGAAAAATTATTTTGTTCAGACACAAGGGTAATATACCTTTGCAAGGGTACCCAACCAGAAGGTTCTAAAGACGTGATAGGGACAACTTTAATATCTTCATTTCCTACCTTTATTGGTTCAAAGGGTGGATGTAAAGATTCTATCTCTTTATTCTCATCTATCTTTTTTTTTTTTTTGTCTGTTTTTTAAAGTTTTAAAATCTTTCCTTAGAAAATCTTTATCAATTTCAAAGGATGATTTATTATTGAGATCTTCAATAACATTTATATTTTTAGTCTTGGGATAAGAATTTTTAACCGTCATGGTTTTGACATAAGGATAGCTTAAAAACTTAGGCATCTTAAGAAAGACTTTAAAACCCAACCTGTCAACAGCAAGGGATGAACACGGACAGAAAGACCCTAGACGCAAACAAAGCTTAACGGGCAAAACCGTGTGAACTGCGACAACTAGTTAAGGATAAAAAGACTTTAAAGCA
Source organism: Asparagus officinalis (assembly GCF_001876935.1). Lineage (NCBI taxonomy): Eukaryota > Viridiplantae > Streptophyta > Magnoliopsida > Asparagales > Asparagaceae > Asparagus > Asparagus officinalis. The sequence continues at coordinate 6,344,973 of NC_033798.1, forward strand.
GATAGCACAAGATCAAGCTAAAAATTAAGCATAAGAAAAACTCTAAAATGTTCCCAGTGTCCCCACCAGTCAACAACACCGGATGAACACAGAACAAAGTTGTGTAAGTTGCGACGAAGGCAAGTAAAAAGAGAACAAAGAAAGAGGACTAAAAAATGCTAGAGATTCTAGATCATACTAGAAAAAGATAGAGAATTAAAATTCAATCCAAGGAAAGTAGTAAAACCAAAGTTGTGCTTATGATTAAAGCGATAAGACTAAATAATAAAATGCTTAGAATTAAAGCTAGGAAATAAAAGCAATCAAGCATGCAGAATTTGCAGTAGTTTTTTACTACAAATTTCTACAATTGTTTTATTGTAGATTGAGCAAAGTTAGCCGGTGTATATCCCCGTCAGCCGGTGGAGGAGTCGGCCTGCGGTGGTGAACCAGTAGACCCCGTCAGCCGGTGTATATCCCCGTGAGAAACAACTCACTTTTTAACACTTTTGCTCAATCTACAATAAAACAATTGTAGAAATTTGTAGTAAAAAACTACTACAAATTCTGCATGCTTGATTGCTTTTTAACACTTTTGTAGTTAAAAAGTGAGTTGTTTCTCACGGGGATATACACCGGCTGACGGGGTCTACTGGTTCACCACCGCAGGCCGACTCCTCCACCGGCTGACGGGGATATACACCGGCTAACTTTGCTCAATCTACAATAAAACAATTGTAAAAATTTGTAGTAAAAAACTACTACAAATTCTGCATACTTGATTGCTTTTATTTCCTAGCTTTAATTCTAAGCATTTTATTATTTAGTCTTATCACTTTAATCATAAGCACAACTTTAGTTTTACTTCTTTCCTTGGATTGAATTTTAATTCTCTATCTTTTTCTAGTATGATCTAGAATCTCTAGCATTTTTTAGTCATCTTTCTTTGTTCTCTTTTTACTTGCCTTCGTCGCAACTTACACAGCTTTGTTCTATGTTCATCCGGTGTTGTTGACTGGTGGGGACACTGGGAACATTTTAGAGTTCTTCTTATGCTTAATTTTTAGCTTGATCTTGTGCTATCTGCTTTAAAGTCTTTTTATCCTTAACTAGTTGTCGCAGTTCACACGGTTTTGCCCGTTAAGCTTTGTTTACGTCTAGGGCCTTTCTGTCCGTGTTCATCCCTTGCTGTTGACAGGTTGGGTTTTAAAGTCTTTCTTAAGATGCCTAGATTTTTAAGCTATCCTTATGTCAAAACCATGACGATAAAAAATTCTTATCTTAAGACTAAAAATATAAATGTTATTGAAGATCTCAATAATAAATCATCCTTTGAAATTGATAAAGATTTTCTAAGGAAAGATTTTAACTCTTTAAAAAACAAAGAAAAAAAGGAATGGTTTTTTCAAACATACGACAAAGATTTTAGATCATCCATTAGAACCTTGTATTATGATTTCATGCGAACCAACAAACAAAATATACCTTTTTTCTTATGGTTTGAAGCCATATATTTAGAAGATCTAAAAAATTCTCTTAAACATCTTCCTATTGAAAATAACGCGTTTGTTTTAAAAACAATATCTAATACATGGAAGATAGATGAGAATAAAGAGATAGAATCTTTACATCCACCCTTTGAACCAATAAAGGTAGGAAATGAAGATATTAAAGCTGTCCCTATCACGTCTTTAGAACCTTCTGGTTGGGTACCCTTGCAAAGGTATATTACCCTTGTGTCTGAACAAAATAATTTTTCCAATATTCACCTTCAGACAATAAGTAAACAAACTGATAGAATTGAAGATATGATTCTCGACATGAAGAAACCTCTTTCTCACCCGATGATTATACCATCTTTTCCACCTCAGATTTTTACCAATACTAAATTAATGAGTAATAAACCTCTTGATGATCAAATCCAGGATTTTAATGAAGAATCAACCAAGATATTAAAAGATATAGAAAAAGGAAAATCTCTTGCTATAAATGTCCTATCTGATCTCGAATCACAATTTGATGATATGACCCACTCTGATCATGATTTTGACAAACCCCTAACAATCCAGAGTATAAAAAAACATCCATATTCTTCCAATAATACAAATAATTATTATAGGAGACCCACTCCTGCCGATATGCAATTTGAAGAATTTGATAGCCAAAAAATAAGCTTCGATGGTAACTCCCTAGTTGAATGGAACCTTGATGGTTATACTGAGTATCAAATAATACATTTGTTACAGGAAATGCTTATATATGCCAATGCATGTAGACAACAAGGTAATCCTGAAAAAGACATTGCTAGTGGCATATGTTCATCCTTTTCCGGTCAATTACAAGGATGGTGGGATCGGTATCTTACTGATTCACAAAAACATAATATTTTAAATAGTTATAAAAAAATCCCAATATGGTGAACCTATACTTGATAAGACAGGACATGTGATTAATGATGCTGTCTATACCCTGCTCCTCGCTATATATCATCACTTT
>NC_033798.1:6348447-6478447 GCF_001876935.1 Asparagus officinalis
CGTCTCACCAAGGAGACAAGAATCTGAAGCGGATATCTCAACCAAGTGAGATATCGGCTCTTCCTCTCATCAGTTCTAGGACTGACCTGTCGAGGGATCCTAAAAACTATTACAATGGCCACAAACTCAAACAATCAATTTTACGTGGTTCGGCAAACTGCCTACGTCCACGGGGCAAGGAGGGGGAGATCTACTATTAGAAAGAAAAAGAATACAAATAGGTTTACAACTCTCACAATTAAACCCTCAATCTAATCTCTTTCTTCCTCTCTCAAAAGCCGCTGACTTTTTCTTCTTTCTCCTGTGCTGCGCACCTGCTCTCTGCAGCCTTTGTTTTTCTCCTTCAATTCCTGCACGAAACCCAAGCCGCCTTTGCACAGTTCTGTCTTCAAGCCGCCGGTTTTGATTTCCCTTCAGCCTCCGCACCTGCACGCCCAAAGCCCTAGAACCGAATAATTAATCCTATTTATAAGTGAATTTGCGGGCGTTCGGGTCGTGGGCTCTTCACACGTTCACGCGGCTTTCGGCTTTGCAGCAACACGTGAGTGCTTCATTCACGTGGTTTATGGGTCCCATGTTCACAATTGGACCATGATTTCGCAATCGAGGAATATATCAGATCATTTACAGGAGAGGGATGATGTGATGCTGATTTTGATGTTGGGCTACCATCAATTACCAGGGCTCTTAAGACCTTGTTTTGCTTATTGCAGCATCTTTCCTCAAGATTAAGTTTATCAAATATGATCTAGTCTTCATGTAAATGGGCCTCAGCTTCATTCAACAATCTCCCCAATATTGAATGGAGACACCGGAGGATATATAGGAAGACATTACTTTGATAAGAATTTTATATTCTATCTCCCGGTGCTGAAGAGGAAGAATTTTATATTCTATCTTCGGCCGGAAAGGGAACTTGAGGTGGGATCCCCCACCCCCAGAATCCGGAATGATGAACTGGGAGTGGGTTCTCCACTCCGAGCATCGGAAAGGTCCGAGGAGAGGAAGAATTTTATATTCTATCTCCCGGTGCTGAAGAGGAAGAATTTTATATTCTATCTACAGCTGGAAAGGAAACTCGAGGTGGGATCTCCACCCCCAGAATCCGGAAGGATGAAACTAAGAGTGGGATCTCCACTCCGAGAATCGTAACAATTCGGATAACCCTAACTGTCGGAAGGTTTGATTACCCGATTTGGAAGTGGACCTCTCGTTCATTGGGGGAATCGAGAGGAGATTTTGGCTGTGGCCCTAACTGTATGAATGTTTGACCAAGCAGGAGTTTGAGACGACCTAACTGTCGGAAGGTTTGATCGCTCGATTTGAAGGTGGACCTCTCGTTCATTGGGGGAATCGAGAGGGGATTTTGGCTTTGGCCCTAACTTTTACAGGTTTGACCAGAAAACACAGAAAGTGGAATACAGGTAGCAAAGAGAATGCCAACTCGTATTATCACTCACAGGGAGACTTTGAATGCTAGGCGTTCAGGACCTAGCACGTTAAGTCTGCAAAATGCCAATGACGGGCAAATGGAAATGTTGGTGGATCCACTGTCGTTTGATTTGATCAGTGGATGGTTTAGTGAGGAAAGATTAACCTATCAGAAGATTGAGTCTCCTCTCACAAAAATAACTCCTAAGAGTTAGAGAATAAGAAGAGACATTCTGACCTTCAGGGTTCGAACGTGAATTTCTTATTCACCAATTCCACAATGATTGGGTTATCCCTAAGAATACCCATGTGGTATTCTTTCGGGAACTTCCCGATGCATTGGATTATCCACCCCCAGTTTCTCTCTTGGAACTGGGTTTGACTTGGTTGTCCGACCGGGTTATCCTTAAGAATATTAGCGTAATATCCTCCAGGAACTTCCCGTCAATGGTAGGAAATAGTTTAGACTCGTATACCTATTGGAGTATCAGGGAGCAGTTTAACCTCTTATACCGGTAGGAGGAATGAGAAACAGTTTATACTCGTATACTCTTTGGAGTCGTAAGAAGCAGTTTATGCTCTTATACTTATTGGAGTGTTGAGAAGCAGTTTATACTCGTATACTCGTCGGAGTTTCGAGAAGCAGTTTATACTCGTATACTCTTTGGAGTATGAGAAGCAGTTTATACTCGTATACTCGTCGGAGTTATGAGAAGCAGTTTATACTCGTATACTCGTCGGAGTTTTGAGAAGCAGTTTATACTCATATACTCTGTCGGAGTTTTGAGAAGCAGTTTATACTCGTATACTCATCGGAGTTTTGAGAAGCAGTTTATACTCGTGTACTCTTTGGAGTTTTTAAGGAGCAGTTTATACTCTTATACTTGTCGGAGTGTTGAGAAGCAGTTTATACTCATATACTCTGTCGGAGTTTTGAGAAGCAGTTTATACTCGTATACTCATCGGAGTGTTGAGAAACAGTTTATACTCGTGTACTCTTTGGAGTTTGGCCGTTTTCAATTGGCTTGCCCTAGCGTTATAACGCCGGCTTCAACCAAGGTCTGGATGCTATTCTTGAGAGCAAAGCAATCCTTGGTGGGATGGAGGATCCTCCTGTGGTACTCGCAGTACGTTGGATCCGCAGAATCGCCATCTTCCTCCTGATGCGTGATGGGCGGGAGTTTGATGAAGCGTTCAGCCTGTTCTCCTCGAGCCTTCAACTCTTTCCAGGTATTGAGCGGCTCTATTCCCATCACGTCCAAGATGTTAATGGACAAGTTGTTCTGACAAGTCTGCAAGAGGAATTCCTCCGTGACGGGATCCCTGCAGTTCATTGCCTGATTGCGGAAGCGTTTGATGAAGGTATCCACCGACTCTCCGCCTTTTTGTTTCTCGTCGAAGAGTGTCCTGATCGACACCTCGGTGTCATCATCGAAGAAATGGGCGAGAAACATGCCTTCCAAGTCCTCCCAGCTGTTGATGCTTCCGGGCTTGAGACGGCGGTACCAATCGAAGGCAGGCCCGCGAAGGGTGCCAACGAATGACCGAACCATCAAAGGCTCGTTGCCCGAGATTACTCCCAAGTGAGACTTGAAGTAGATCAGATGTTGAGTGGGCGAGCCCTTTCCGTTGAACGGCGTGAAGTTGATCAGGTTGAACTTCGCCGGATACGGGATCGAATCCCACTTTTTCGGGTAAGGACACGGAATGCCGGTCCTCTTCACCTCCCGAACAGACATCAGGGCTTCGATTTTTCTTTCGAGCTCCTTTATCTTTTCGGCCTCACCCATATCCTGTTTTGGATAAGTTTCGAGAGGAATCGTACGGGCACCCCCAGTGTTGTCACCACTGGTGGGTCCACCCCCAGCGTTATTATTTTTAGTGGGGCCACCCCCAGTATTCTTGGGCGGTGTGTTGGCCATGATGATTTCGACCACCTCCGGATCGCTGTCGACTGCGGCGTTCTGGGTGCGATGGTCGGACTCGACTAGCTGGTTCGACAAAGCTCGGATTCGTTGATCGTGCATTTGTCTCATCTCCTGCATAGTCATTTCCATTTCAAACTTGAAGATTTCCTTCTGCTTAGCCAGGGCCTCTTCAATGATTTTGGCTATCTGTTCGGTGTTGGCCATGCACACCTCTCGAGCTTGCCCTATGCTAGACGTTGTATCGTCGGAGGCGAGCGCGGAATGAGAATCTGAGAACTCATCATCGGAATGGACTCCTTCATGGACCCCATGGTCATTGTTATATTCGACGGCTTCTAGCTGAAGCTGAGCTATTCCCGAATCGACCTTGCTTCCCAAAGAGAAATTAGGGTCGGAATCACCTGAAATGAGTGGGGATTTTCCCTTGTTGACCATGTTGATAGTCACTTCTAGGGGTTCATCATCTCGAGCAATTGATCCTCTTTGGTAGGAATGCCTTGATTTGGGCTTTGTCGTTCCATCGGAGATTCTCTCGGATATCGAGACCCTTTGTGGAGCGGTCTTGGGGCAGCTACAGGCTGATAATACTGCCCTGATAAGTTTGGTACACGGACAGTGAGAATCCGCTTCCCGGGTGTTTCTCTTTCGAGATTCATCCGCACCCCCAGCCCGATAGTACAACTCATCGACGTTGCCGTCGGAGTAACCTATCGGCTGCTCACATGGGTTCTCAGGTATAACGCGTTCGTTTGTCGGACGCGTCTTCTTCTGAGTAATCATTGCCTTGTTGGCCTCCGCAAGAGTCGCACGTTTGGAATCACTCCTTTGTGAGGGTGAAACCTTAACGGGCTCTTGGTCTTTTGCACACACCGCCGAGCTGGAAGTTGTAGGAATCCGTTTGTTAGGAGATTGCATGCGACCCCCAGTCCGGGTATTGGCTTGCGGCTCGTTTGATGATCTCGAGCTCTCCTTATCAAGCGCTTTTCCTCGATCCTCGGGTAGAGCACCGATACGATCCTTCGGAGGATTCTTGAACTTGGGGAAATCCGCGCTGCGGTGGGGCTTTTCCAGAGGTTCGGGATCTGAAATTGACGAAGGTTGGAGAGCAATATTACCTGCGTTTACCTTAGGCGTTGATTCGGCCTTTGGCATCCAAACTCGTTCGGATCTCGGCGATCTCTTAACGGCCTCTCCCTTTAGCATTTCTCGTGCTTTTTGGACCAGGGCTCGGGCATGCGCACGCAAGGCGCGGCGCTTCTGGATTCGCTCCTCGAGAGTAGAACGGGTTCTTTTGACATGAACCCATTTGTTTGTTTCTGCTTCGGAGGAGGGGCTGGTTGTTTGCCGTGGTTGCTCCTGGCGTTGCCTGGATTTTAGATCTACGTGATAGCGGATCCCATCCATTGGCTCCAAAGCCTCGGCCAGCTGTCGAGCAAGACGTTGACGCTGTCTTTGTCGTGCTCTCTTTGATAATGCCGGAGCGTCTTCAGAAGTCATCTCCTCGGCGGAAGAGGAGTCCGGATCTGCGATCTCGACCATTTTGGATGACGCGGGGACGTCACGTGGTGCAAGTGCAGAGGCGGCAACGGGGTCTTGGATTTTTGAACCGAAGGACCTGCAATCATTTATGAAAGAGGTTACCTTTCTGTACCCGTTTGGAGAGGCGGATCTGGAGGAGGAGGAAGAGAGGCCTTCTTTGAACCGTTGTTGATCGAGCTCGTGTTCTTCATTCACCCCGATCTTGAGTGCTGGTTGCGTCACGACGGCGTCGGTTGCGATGCCGTTGGCTCCCACTGTGGTCGCCAGCTTGTTTGCGGAAAAAGTTGCTGTATTCATTGCTGCATTCATTACAACTTCAATCGTTACAATGAAATAAAAAGATAGCCTTTTTATAAGACCGGTACACAATGAAAACAAAAGAAATACAACTCTTTTCAAACAAACGCAAGATCTGTTTGTCATCTCTTGCTTGCGTGGGTCTTTTGCCTGTGACGGGGATGTTGATATCCGTGGACCACCGGGGCACTCAGATCTGGTCCGAGAAAATCGGGCAGAGTTTCGTCTATCCGCGGGGGGATTTTAGAAACTCTGAACTTCGTCGATCTGCGTGAGATCTAGAAGTTTACAGCTCCTATCTCGGATAATCGAGATATTCGCTCTACTTAGTATCACCGCTAAGGGGCAACACTAAGGAAAATAGAAAGGGGAATGAAGAAGGAGGCTCCTTTGCTGCAGAAGGCTCGCTCACTCCTCGATCCGGCAGGGCTTCGCCGCTCTCTTAGAAAACCCCGACTCCTTCCTCCGGCAGGGCTTCGCCGCTCCTCTCTGGAATTTCAGATCTCAAAGGCTAGAGCTCTAGATCTGAAATTCCTCTCCCAAAACCAAGGCCAAGAGAATGGAGGCCCTAGGGGCCTATTTATAGGAAAAGCAAGGGGTAGGGGGCTGGTTGAGGACACCCCTAGGGGGGTGTCTCGGCTCCAAAACCGAGACACCCCTTGGGGTGTCTCTGATCAAGGCCTCTCCTCTCTTGTTGAAGCACACAAGGCAGGCAATCTTCACTGCGCAGGGCTTCGCCAAGGCCTCGCAAAATCCTCACCTGCTATCAAAGGCACTCAAAGGGGGCTATTTATATAGATTTAGAGGGGGTAGGGGACCTCAAGGGGTTGCGGACACTCTTGGTGTCTGGGCTATGGCCGAGACACCCCTAGGGTGTCTCAGCTCGGCGTAGAATCTAGGGTTGTTCGGCAGGCGCGAGACACCTTGGGTGTCTCGCAGGCGAGACACCCTAGGGTGTCTCGGCTTGGCCGAGACACCCTGGGGTGTCTTGGTTTTTGCCAAGACACCCCTGCTCGGGGTGTTTGAGCTTGCGAGACTCCGTTTAGGGTGTTTTGTTGGTTCGCCTGTATATTCTTCGTCCGGATTCGGATTTGAGATGATTCGCGGGTGCGTTGGATGCGCGGCGAAGAGTTTGATCGCCGCTCTGGTGATTGGATTATCTGTATGATGTGTCGAGCATGAAGGCGTTGTCCTTTTTGTGAACAGTGCCGGGCTTCCGATTGGGTTCGGGTCATTCGTGATTCCGAGAGTCCTATCCGCTGCGATGTAAACTCGTCGATTCACTTCAGTGTTCGTTCGACGTCGATTAGGCCGCTCATGTGAGATTGTGGATGGTGACGTCCATCGTCGCTTGTTAAGCACTGAACCGGTTGTGGAGAATTTTATACTAGGCATTTTCGATTGCCTAATACCTGGTTCTGGGCGGTACCATCATCAGCTGTCGCCATTTCTTGGCGTTGTTAGAGATATACATGCCTGATAGTAACACCTTCCTGACCAGTGGCGGCGAGTTAGGGTTGGCCTTGCATGAGATGCATCAGGTTTCTGGTCTTCCGATGGGGGATTGTCCATATCAGGAGTATTTTCCCTCGAACCAGCAGTTGGAGTGGTTGAAGAAAGATACTCCCGATATGTATGACACTCTTTGGGACCTCACTTGTCACTATTATACCTCCTTGGTCCAGACTTCTCCTCTAGCGAAGAAGAAGAAGCAGATCAGCTTGAAGCAGTTTGCTAGCTATTTGTTCCAGAATTTGGAGGGTGATTCCAGCGAGCCCATTCGTGAGTTGGATGTCTTGACCTTTACAGCTATTAATGAGTTGATGGAGAAGGCCGAGGCTCGCTCTTATACCATTGCCAGTGCCGAGGGAGCTTATCCTGTAGGAACCAAGTTTCGTTCGTTCCTCCGTCGTGCACAGAAGTCTATTGGGCCCCGTACTCTGCTAGCAGGCTACCTCGCCCTCTGGTTGAAGAAATGTGTTGTTCCATACCAGCCTTCAGACGCCTTACCTCTCGAGGTACTCTTCCCCGCAGTTCAGCTAGCTTACGGGAGGGAGCTTTCCCTGCTCCCAGTGATGGTTGCCTGCATCCATTGCGGGCTTAGGAGTGTGGTCAGTGGTTTTACACAGGTGGGTTCTGAACCGTCGACCGAGCTTGCCTGCCCTAAGGTCGGGCTTCCTTATGCGTATCTGATGGCGTGGCTCGTTCTTCACCGTCCTGACTTGATGTCGGCGCCCAGCGTTGTTGATGTCCCCGTTCCTTTTGTGCAGCTGTTGGAGAAGAGCAGATGGCTCGGGAACAAATTCAGTGATGTACAACGAGAGCTTCAAGTCCGTAAGAGCTGGGAGTTCTTCAAGTGTTTTCCTCACTTTTCGGGTCGCTATGGTGACGTGCTGATTGACGAGGAGAAACCTAGAAGTGACCGGACTGTTCTCGACGTTGGTTGTTTCCGCTGGTTAGTGAACATCCGTGTTGGGTATCTTGTTCTCCGGGTGAAGAATCGATGTCACATAGAGCCTTACCTCCCCTGCCGTTTTGCTCGTCAGTTCGGTTATGACCAACTATATGTTGGGAATCCGAACCGTGGTCTGCAGGTTGAGGGAGGGCTTATTGATGGCGTACGGGCATGGCTATGGACTATGGTGGGCTGCACCGGAGCCCACTTTGCTCTTCCTTCATATAGGCGCAAGCCGTTGATCACTTTCCTCAGCTGCAAGTGGTTCCTTTCCGCCCATGAATCCATAGGTGTGAGGAGTCTTTCAGAATTACAGTCCGAGCACTCGGTCCAGGTTGCTATGATGGCTGCTCGCAGGGCTGAGCTTGCTCAGAAGCAGAGAAAGGGGCATGCCAAATCTCTTCTCATAGATGATGAAGAGCTCCTTCCTACGGGTGATGACGACGAGACTTCCGAGGAAGAATATGTGTATGTAGATACCGACAGAGAAGAACTCGATACAGGTTTGTCATGCTCTTTGATTTTCCTTCTCCATTCTAATTGGTATAAACGACAGATCTTGTTCGTTTAATGAAATGACCATTGTCACTTTTGTTGGCCTTCTTGTTTTGATAATGTTTAACAAACAATTTACCACTAATGTTGTTTGTCTAGTATTCGTGTTTTCCTATGTATTATAGACAAACAACGTAGTTGGAGGATGGATGGATTGCGCCATAACGATCATATCCAATGGAGGTTGGAGGAATTATGGAGTGAAGCAACGTACAATTCAAGTTAAAGATTAAGTTCAAGCTTCATCCGCAAGTGTACCAAGTCAAGCTTATTGAAGATCAAGATCGGCTTGGGTAATCTAGTTTAGGTTTTATATTATGTGTGTTAAGTACCTTAAGCTCAATATCATATACACACACGTATTTGGTTTCTATGTATATATATAGTTATATATATACATGCATGGTTTTGGGTTTTTCATGTTTTGAATACTTTTGCAAAATAATGAGATTTCACAATTGAGAAATGCAAATTGGAAAATTCTTTTTGTTTTCATGTTTATAAACATTTCGTAAAGTTTCATCAAGTTTGGAATTGATTTGTTATGTTTAAAGGAATTTACAAATTCACGTTTTCGTTCGTGCACATGTTCGTGCATGTTTTACAAAACAGATGAGTTTTCATAAATGGGAAGTGGTATTCAAGAAATTCTTTCTTTGATATGTTTATCTATATGTTTAGAAACTTTTCTTAAAATTTTACTATTTTTAGAGTTGATTTACTGTGCCAAATTGCTTTTACAAAATCGTGTATCACAACAGATTTTTAGAAACTGTATTTCTGTGTTCAAACATTTATTTCTCTCAACTGGGAAATGATTTTTCATAAATTCTTTTTCTAACATGTTCTTATACATGTCTAGAATATTCCCTCAAAATTTCATAATTTTCGGAGTTGATTTACTATTTTGAATTGATTTTACAAAACTGGATATGCAGTGCTACAGTAATGCGGTCGACCGGGAGTGTCACCGCGGTCGACCGGAAAATGTCCAGAGAGCTTTTTTTGTTGCTGTGAACAGTGCGGTCGACCGGACGAGTACCTGCGGTCGACCGGTCAGGTTACCGTTGCACAGTAACGGCTAGTTCTGTTTTTTGTTTATTTTAATGTTTTGGGGGTGTTTTTCTTGGTTTTTGGACTTGTTTCATGAGCCTATATATACCCCATGCCCTCATACTTCTATGACTACTCAAGAAATATTTTAAACAAGTTTAAAGAGTTTTAAACTTGTTTAGTGTTTGTTTAAGTTTGGTTTATGAAGCTTTTAAGCATTTGAGTGTTTTGAGTTTGTGAATTCAATTTCACAAGAGCAAATGGAGATCATCCTTTGGTGTTTGAGCATTCACTCTTCTCCTACTCTCTTGTCATCTTTAGAGAAGTGTTTCTAAACTCATCATTCTTTGGTGTTTGGGCATTCAACTCATCTCTCTCTCACTCTTGATCTATAGAGAAGTTTTCCTTAAACTCAATTCTAGCTATTTATTGTTTTGATCTTAATTTCCATAAGCTAGATTTCTATATTGAGTTTAATCGTTTTATTGATACTCTTTGTTCACACACAACCTATTGAGCTTATTGTATTTATATTCATAGTATAATTTAGGGTTGTGGGTTTGTGACATTGAGAGTGAGCTTAATTGAGTTCTCACCTTATTTAGAGAACAATCAATTGATTTATATTGTGCTTAATTGTGAGGATTCACTTGTAATACACTTGTACACCGAGAGAAGTGTGTGGTGAGAGACGGGGTCGAATCCAAGAGGAGTGGCGTCGGTTGACGTGCCTAGAGAGAGGTTGTAACCGAGCACTTGAGGTCTTTAGAACCTTCTGGTTGGGTACCCTTGCAAAGGGATATTACCCTTGTGTCTGAACAAAATAATTTTTCCAATATTCACCTTCAGACAATAAGTAAACAAACTGATAGAATTGAAGATATGATTCTCGACATGAAGAAACCTCTTTCTCACCCGATGATTATACCATCTTTTCCACCTCAGATTTTTACCAATACTAAATTAAGGAGTAATAAACCTCTTGATGATCAAATCCAGGATTTTAATGAAGAATCAACCAAGAGATTAAAAGATATAGAAAAAGGAAAATCTCTTGCTATAAATGTCCTATCTGATCTCGAATCACAATTTGATGATATGACCCACTCTGATCATGATTTTGACAAACCCCTAACTATTCAGAGTATTACAAAACATCCGTATTCTTCCAATAATACAAAGAATTACTATAGGAGACCCACTCCTGCCGATATGCAATTTGAAGAATTTGATAGCCAAAAAATAAGCTTCGATGGTAACTCCCTAGTTGAATGGAACCTTGATGGTTATACTGAGTATCAAATAATACATTTGTTACAGGAAATGCTTATATATGCCAATGCATGTAGACAACAAGGTAATCCTGAAAAAGACATTGCTAGTGGCATATGTTCATCCTTTTCCGGTCAATTACAAGGATGGTGGGATCGGTATCTTACTGATACACAAAAACATAATATTTTAAATAGTTATAAAAAATCCCAATATGGTGAACCTATCCTTGATAAGACAGGACATGTGATTAATGATGCTGTCTACACCCTGCTCTCCTCGCTATATATCATCACTTTATAGGTCTTGTTGATAGCCTTCAAGATAAAGTCAGAGAACAACTCATAAATTTTAGGTGTAAAACCCTTACGGACTTTAAATGGTACAAATATGTGTTTTTGTCAAAAATTTACCAACTACATGACTGTAATAATCCCATTTGGAAAGAAAAGTTTATTTCTGGCCTTCCACCTTTATTTGCCGAAAAGGTTAGAACTTCCCTTAAAGAACAATGTAATGGCACCATTCTCTATGATCAAATCCCCTTCGGAGAATTAATCCAAAAGGTCAACACTATTGGTTTAAAACTTTGCAACGATATTAAAATTAAGAATCAATTAAAAAATCAAAACCTTTTAGGTAAAAGAGAATTAGGAGATTTTTGTTACCAATTTGGTTTTCAAATGGACAACCCTAGGATAAAAAATAGTCCTAAGAACTATCGTAAAACAAAATCTAATACTAATAAAACTGAAAGAATACCAAAAAAACCTCCTAAAAGAAATTTTAGGAAAAATAATACTACTAAGACTCCTACATGTTATAAATGTAAACAAAAAGGACATTATGCTAATAAATGTTTTCGAAAGGATATGAAAAAGAAGATTAACGAATTAATATTAAACTCCGATGAATTTACTGAAGAAGAAATCGAAAAACTTATTAATTCTTTAAATCTTATTGATGATAATTCTTCCTCTGATGATGAGTGCAACAATCTTTGCGCTTCTAAAAATAAATATAGTTCTGAAGATTCATCTATAACATCTTATAGTTCTTCTGAATTAAATACCCTAGATGAACAGGAACATTTTGTTCTTGAGACCATTAATGCCATTACTAATCGTCAAGAAAAGGGAATACATTCAAAGAAGTACCTTGAGATTATAAAAAGGAATAAGAGTGCCTCTTCTACTCTAACCTTTCCATCTAAAAAGGCATCTATTCAAGACCTCAAAAAGGAACAAAAAGATGTAAAAATTTAGCTTAAAAATCTCAAGCAAGAAATTTTAACCGTAAAATCTCAACCAAATAATACAAAATGCTCTAATACTATTGATTCTGTAGAAAAATATATAAATCAAAAATGGAAATGTGATATTATTCTCAAAATTCAGTCCAGCTTCACTGTCAGAGATACTCAAAAATGGAAATGTGATATTATTCTCAAAATTCAGTCCAGCTTCACTGTCAGAGATACTGCTTTAATTGACACTGGAGCAGACCTAAATTGTATTAGATTCACTGTCAGAGATACTGCTTTAATTGACACTGGAGCAGACCTAAATTGTATTAGAGAAGGTATTGTTCTCTCTCAATACTTTGAAAAAACGACCCACATCCTTTTTTATGCAGGTGGACATAGTCTTAGTATTGCATATAAACTTTCTGATGTTCATGTTTGCAATCAAGGTTTATGTTTGAAAACATCCTTTATCATGGTCAAAGACTTACAACAAAGTATTATCCTTGGCACTCATTTCATTAATCTTCTCAAACCCTTTTCCGATCCTTGGCACTCCTTTCATTAATCTTCTCAAACCCTTTTCCGTTGATGACAATGGCCTTCATTTTCATAGTAATGGGTTCAAATATACTATCAAGTTTAACAATGCCCCTCATTTTCATAGTAATGGGTTCAAATATACTATCAAGTTTAACAATGCCCCTGAAGAAGCTTATCTTAATCTTGTCTCATCTTTATCTTATAAAGAAAAGTTCCTTCAAGACATTTCTGATGAGATTAAATTAGAAAAGATTGAAAAACAAATTAATGAAGAAAAATTTACTGAAAAGATAAAACTTTTCCAAGAAAAACTTGAAAAGGAAGTTTGTTCGGAGATCCCTCATGCTTTTTGGTTTAGAAAAAAACATGTTGTTAACCTCCCATATGAAAAAGATTTCTCTGAAAATAAAATCCCTACCAAAGCTCGTCCAATACAAATGAGTCAGAGGCTTTTAGAAATATGTAAGCAAGAGATTTCTGATCTACAAAAGAAAAACCTGATCAGACCCAGCTCTTCTCCTTGGAGTTGCGCAGTTTTTTATGTTGAGAATGCTGCAGAACTTGAAAGAGGAGTTTCTAGATTGGTTATCAATTATAAACCTCTTAACAAAGTCTTATAATGGATCTGATATCCTATACCGAATAAACAAGATCTAATGAAGAGATTACAAGGAACTAGATTATTTTCAAAGTTTGACATGAAATCAGGATTTTGGCAAGTACAAATTGCTGAAGAGGATCGCTATAAAACAGCTTTTACTGTCCCTTTCGGTCATTATGAGTGGAATGTTATGCCTTTTGGCTTAAAAAATGCTCCCTCTGAATTCCAGAAAATAATGAACGAAATTTTTAATCCCTACACCTCTTTCACCATTGTTTACATTGATGATGTTCTTGTTTTTTCTAAAGATATCGACCAACATTGGAAACATCTACATATCTTCTTTAAAATCATTAAAGATAATGGTTTAGTTGTCTCCGCTAGAAAAATAAAACTCTTTCAAACCAAAATACAATTTTTAGGATATTCTATTAACAAAGGTACTATTTCTCCTATCCAAAGAGTCATTGCCTTTGCTGATAAATTTCCTGATGAGATAAAAGACACTAAGCAATTACAAAGATTTCTAGGATGTCTTAATTATGTTTCTGATTTCTATAAAGACCTTGCATATGATAGAAAAATTCTTAGTGACAGGTTAAAAAAGGATTGTATCGAATGGACAGAAAGACATTCTGAAGCGGTCAAAAGGATAAAGGCTAAAGTAAAAACATTGCCTTGTTTATCTCTTCCAGATCCTACAGCTTTTAAAATAGTTGAAACAGATGCATCTGATTTTGGCTACGGGGGGATTCTTAAGCAAAGAGTTAACAATAAAGATGTTCTTGTAGCCTTTACTTCTGGTGCTTGGAATGACACTCGAAAAAATTATTCAACAATAAAAAAGGAAATGCTTGCTATTGTTCTTTCTATCAATAAATTTCAAAGCGATTTATTAAACCAAAAATTCTTACTCAGAATTGACTGCATGTCTGCCAAATACGTTATCAATAAAGATGTTCAAAACTTAGCATCTAAACAAATATTTGCTAGATGGCAAGCTATCCTTACTGTGTTTGATTTTGATATAGAGTTTATTAAGGGTGATAATAATAATCTGTAGGATCTGAAATAGATACACTAGAACACTAGAGGGGGGTGAATAGTGTTCTTTTAAAATTATTGCAAAGTAGATAATAAATTGCAAAGAAAAATGGCAATCTCAGAAATTTGCAAACACAAACACAAGGATTTTATACTGGTTCCACCAAGCCGGTGTACATCCAGTCCCCAAGCAAATCCCGCTTGAGAGTTTTCACTATGATTTTGAATAAACTTACAAAATCAAATGCAAACCTGACCAATTTGCAAGTTCCTGCAAATTGCAACACCAATTGACAAACTCCTTGTCAATTTGAACACCAATCTCTAACCCAAGAGACTAACCCTCTCACAACCGAGAGAAAACTTGTTGAAGAAGAACACAATGATCCTATAAGCCTTGAATGTGTAATAATGTGCAGCAGTGGCTTAGGATTCTTTTAATCTTTGTAAAATTGCCTAATTGATTTGTTTTTGATGAAAGTATATAGGCAATTTCAGAAACTCTTCTTTTTCAGAAAATCAGAATGTTTTTCACTTAGGAAATTGCTCAAGAATCAAAGCTTATGGGTATGTATGCATGTACAATTTTTCTGAACAAATAACCTATATATAGCCCTTGAAAAGACAAGTTTTTAAAGTTTAAAAACGTTTAAAAACGGCCAAAAACTGTCAGATATTCAAATTCTGAAAACTAAAAAACTATCTCTTGTAGTCGACTACTGTAGTCATTAGTCGACTACACTGAGTTCAGACAGACTCTGTGTTTTCGGAAAATGTTCTCAGTAGTCGACTATAATGATAATTAGTCGACTACACTGAGTTCAGACAGAAACTTGAAAACTTATATTTTTCTTCAGTAGTCGACTACTGTAGTCATTAGTCGACTACACTGTAAAAAGACAGAAACTTATGTTTCTGTCAAACATCTCAGTAGTCGACTATAATCTCTATTAGTCGACTATACTGTAAAAAGACAGAAACTTGTATTTGAGTTATATACATGAGTAATCGACTACTATCCTAATTAGTCGACTATTAAGATCAAAAATTCAGAAATAATGAGTTTTTATAATTAAGTTTTAACTATTATTCTAATGGTTAACATAGGGGATTTCTATAGTTAACCAACACACTAAGCCTGTGTTAGTGTGTTCTAAAAATGTGTGTGTGTGCGTGTGTGTGATCAAGGCTTGTACAAATATTCTAAGCAAAGAAAAATTCAAATACATTATCTTTTGTTCTTCATTTTCTTCACTTCAAAATGCCTTGATATTCACTTGCACTTGTACATATTCTGATATTGAAATCTGCATATGAAAGTTAGTGCACACAAAATATAAATTGTTATCATCAAAACATTATCATGGAGAAATGATATTCAACATTCTCCCCCTTTTTGATGATAACAAATAATTTATGCATCATATTAAATTTTAAAACATGTAATACTTACTCCCCCTGCATATATGCAAAGTTTTTAACATTCATAATAAAAAATATAAAACTTAACTATTTCTCCCCCTTTGTTATCAACAAAAAGAAGAAGAACCTAAACATAACATAATTTCGTCAACATGAGTTAACAAAATACTTATATGTTAAACACAAAACGAAGAAGAAATATTAGGTACGGGCTATTTGAAGAAGAAAAGAAGGATAGCAGGTGTTTCTCTTCTAAACTTGTTTGATTGTAATATTAACATGTACTGTTGTTAATTGAAATACTTATATGTTAAACACAAAACGAAGAAGAAATATTAGGTACGGGCTATTTGAAGAAGAAAAGAAGGATAGCAGGTGTTTCTCTTCTAAACTTGTTTGATTGTAATATTAACATGTACTGTTGTTAATTGATACACTATATAACTTTGTTGTATAAATGCCGAAATACTTATATGTTAAACACAAAACGAAGAAGAAATATTAGGTACGGGCTATTTGAAGAAGAAAAGAAGGATAGCAGGTGTTTCTCTTCTAAACTTGTTTGATTGTAATATTAACATGTACTGTTGTTAATTGATACACTATATAACTTTGTTGTATAAATGCCGAAAGTTGTTTGATTGTAGTAATTCATGTACTGTTGGTAATCGATACACTATATAACTTGTTGTATAAATGCCGAGTACGTTCTTGACGGAACATAGATAATTTGAGCAAACTAGCTAGCTTGTCTGTGTATTTTACCGTTCACAATGGAATATAGTATTGGTTACCTCTAATTCCTAAGAAGCCAACAATGATCATTTTCTTTTGTTAATTAAAATATTTGTTAAACCTTGTTACGCTCTTGATGGAATCTATCGTGCATAGAGTGTTAATGGATCTATCTCTTTATGATATCCATATTTCACATAAAGGTCTAAGGATTATTTCTTTTTG
The DNA here is from genome assembly GCF_001876935.1 of Asparagus officinalis. Classification (NCBI taxonomy): domain Eukaryota; kingdom Viridiplantae; phylum Streptophyta; class Magnoliopsida; order Asparagales; family Asparagaceae; genus Asparagus; species Asparagus officinalis. The sequence continues at coordinate 6,364,791 of NC_033798.1, forward strand.
ATTCTTTATTTGCAAGGGTTCTATCTCTTTGATTCTTTGGTTGCTTCGTAGTGCCTTCAGCTAAGATAACGATAACATTAATTTTTTAAGTTCACAGGATATGTATAAGCAAATACAGTTGTTACCATCAACTCATAATTATTTTTTATTACTTATTTATTATTTGTATTCTAAAGTTAAAACACCAGAAAGACCATTTGAAAACGTTAATGGCGTTTCCCTTATAATAGACCAGGAGTTTGATTCCAACTAATCACAAAAAGGCAGTCCAATAATTAATTGGTCAGCTAGAGAGAAATTATTGGAAAATAATTTCAAAAATAAATTCTATTTTTTGAAACTATTTAAGAATGATATTTCTCAATTTTTAGGGCTATTTGGTTAGCTAAAAAAATAAATTGCAACAAATGATGTAGCAACAAACATGCACGTAGCATTTGTTGTAAGAAATGAACTTCAAATTCATTATTTGGACATCTACAATTATACTATAGGAAATGTATTTTCGAGGCAACAAACTTGCATGTAACATTTGTTGTAAGAAATGAACTTCAAATTCATTATTTGGATATCTACAATTATACTATAGGAAATGTATTTTCGAGGCAAATTCAGTGTTTGGTTGAAAAGCAATTAGGGCAAAAACTACATAATTTTACTACATAAAGGAACTTGGAAGTAGATAATTTATTACTTTGATTTAATAAGATTTATTTTAATGAGGTGATATTATTTTTATTTTTAAAATTTTTTTAAAGCTTGCAGCAGCATTCTTCCAACGTGTTTTTTACAAGATGCAAAATCCATTTCAAAGTGGCAAACCAAATTCTTAATGGGACACTATTGGGCATATTAAAGTTTTGCCCCCCCCTCCAAATTTTCATGTTGGCTACGGTTAGGTGGGACTGGATCAAATAGTACCCAACTAAACTTACATCAACTCATAAGCTAATTTGTTAGTGACTGTATTATACAAATCACACCTGAAAAATGTTCACTGAGCTACATGCTTCCAGCGTCGCAAATCGACGTAAAAAAGTATGAAGACTGTAACATTACTTCCCTGAAACATAGATAACATAATATTACCCTTGCGATATTGGTAATATCCAATATCGATAACCAGTGAACTCAAAGTTCTCTCTCAGATCAAATGTGAGGTCAAACATCTACTGCTTGACATATAAGTAGAATACAAACGGAAAGGAGAGAGAATATCCTAACGCAGTCCAGAATCGATGAGATAAACCGCTCAGAAATGTGCTAAGCTGTATATTAGTATCCAGGCAAGCTGCAACAAAGAAGAACAAGAACTTCATTAGAACAATTGATTCAGTTTTATTGGATGCATATATACCACAAGAAAGCAAAATCTTTGCCGCGAGTCATTAAACCCAGTATACATTTATGGAATCTGAAATCAGTACGCTTAATTATAAATTAACAGGTTTATTGCAGACATGTGTTTTGTACTATGAGGGCATACCTTCTCTCACTTATATATCCTAAATTATTTTATTAGCACTTCCACCCCCTAAACTCCAGACAATATCATTTCTTTTGCTTAGTTGAGACGTCATGTAGGAATCACTTGACAATAAATTATCTTTAACCCTTATTCTTACTGGAGGGAAAAAGAATTTTTTTTTCCTCTAAATTAAATGCAAATATAACACCTTCATGAAGTTTAATGCACGTAAGTGCTAATAAAGTAGTTTACGTTGTATAATTAGCTGCTTCACCACATTACAGGTGTATCTGCAATTAACCTTAGTTTAATTACCTAAGATAATAGAGTTTATGAGAGGGTCGAGTGCTATAGAGTGACCAACTTCAGCGATAGAGCTATCTTGCTGAAGTTGGCAATTGAATCATCACCGGAAGCTGAAAAGATAAGGAGAACATAGATTACCAGAAAGAGGCTGAACGAAGCAAAGAGACCCTCTTGAAGCAATGCTACATGGCCTCCAAATTCTTCTTCATCGATCTTTAGCACATGTGCATAGTATCCATAAATTATGCCAGAAGACAGTACCAAAAACCTGAATGTATCGTAGCTAGTGTTGAGAAAGACAATGTCGCAATTCAAATAGTTTATAGATGCAGAACTTCATCTCATATAGTATGTGATATTTTAGATTTTATCTATCAATTGTTATTTAGTCCAATAGCATTCAGAAAAAATCCTGTAACATATACAACTGTTTGAGAAACAACCATGTTCCTATGGCTTATCTGGAGAAATGGGGTAAACATACTTAGAAACTGGATTATTTTTCTGATAAGCATTTTCCAATTTCTAGTTAACATAGAAGAATAGGGCAGTCACCAAAAAGTGGAAAAGATCTGTGATTCTAACCTGTATAAACTACTTAGCTGATTTTCACAGACTGTGTTAAACTAAGTAGACGATTAATTTCTCAGGTACAGCTGTAAAGCTTGCAGTGAAAATGTTATAGGTGGTGTAAACTACTAAAGCACAAAAAGGAAATTAGGGTTGGTGACCCTGTACTGACAAAAGCATAAGCCTGCAGATGTTATGTCTAGAACATAACCAAGCTCAAATTAATTCCGCTCAACTGGTAATGCCATATGCTAAGAAATAACAGAGGCAACGTTTTATGGCATGATTGTCAATGTGAAATCGATTCTTCTATTATTTATCATCACTACCTATATCATATATAGACAGGTGGTCCCTAAAGGAGCCCCACAAACATATGAACCCTAGATTTACGATACAAGTCAGTGGTGAACAGCTTATTTGCACTTAAAACTCTTTATGTTCTCACTAGTCAGCAGATACACAAATTTAATAAAGATTTACATTGTATATTATTCTTATAACTATATACGTATGTTTGCCTCATAAGTATGTATGTACATAATTAGCGATTTAAAATGGTGCTGAAGTAATGCTCTTTTTTGGCCACCAAACAACTCTCTTACAACTGTTTATGTTCTCACTAATCAGCAGATGCACCAATCTAATAGAGATTTAGCAACGTATCTTAATATTTTAAGTACATATGTACACCAGTAGTTTATTGCTCTTTTTCCTTTTAGCTATGGCTACTAAACGGAGACAGAACTGGAATCCACATCCGAGCCCAATCCATGCAAGCATTTGCTCTGAAATAACCACTAGAATCAGCACCAGATAAAAGGTTAAAAGTCCAAAACATGGAAAAGATTTGAATGTTAGACCAACTAAGCTGTATGATGATTCTTCAAGATGGTTAATTATACAGTAATATAACTTTTTACACATGATTTACTAGTTGTCAGGTTCTCTCTCCAACCCTTGACAAGTATCTAGTGGGCTCTTCTATCCTTTTTAAATCATAAACCTCAAACTTCACCTCATACTTGTCTTCAGAAGAAAATTCCTCAAATTTCCTCCCACATTCCCCTCCTTATGCCCAAATCCTCTTGCATGCTTCCTTTTAACACAATGCTCAAATTTAGTCAACAGATTGGAACTCTAATCCTTAAATTCTTTCTTTTTTTCAAGCACTCTAAACTTCACTATTACATAATTAGATTCTCATGATCATCCGAATTTAAGAGCAAAGGTGAATAAAGAATTTGGTCAAATGTAAAATCTGTATCCTTTTTCAACTAATTACAGCGTAAAATATTAAAAATAATACAAGGTTAAAGAAGCAGTTGTCTCTAGTTTCTATTAGGCCATACTTCAGGGATCTTTTTCTTTTTTCTAAAAAAAAGTGAAGCTATTTGTAGCTTCAGCCTCTCGATCAACAAGTAACAAGAGGAACACTCATCAGGATTAACAAGAAGTTCGTTTTGGGTTCTTCTAGGGTGATAGAGTGATTTTCCAGGAAAAAAAAATAATAGAATCCTAGTGTCTCTTGGGTATAAAACAAATTGCTGTCCATCCCTATATATGTGCTTCCTCTGTTTTCCTCACATAGCTGACTTGCAAAATACTTTTCCTCCCTGGATGTATAATTCAAACATGGTCTGTTAAAGATCTATCCTTCTTCGGCCCCACCATTTTATTTCCTTTTCTATGAGACCGTCTATAATCTCTCAGTAATGAAGCCATCAGCATGAAGTTATAAAAAAGCAGCTTCATTTGGGCTGTTTTTGGGGAAAATCACCTTTCACATATACATATAATGATCTTCATGTTAAACTAGTGACTAAAGTATGTGATTCTACAATCGACCAATTGTAGCCTCGAAGATGAATACCAGACAGCATACAAACCAAATCACCATATCACCAACCTAGACTCTTTCCTTGAACTAAGGAGCTCTGGGGACTTGGCTCCATGGTCGAATGAGGTTAAAGTACACAATGAAAATTCTACTTACATGCAAACTCACAGCAAAAGTCCTATACTATGAACTTCTCTTGCTTGTATTCAGCCTGTCTATGAATTCACCTCATGATTAGATTGATATTTTTCCGTTCTCGACATCGAGTTGTTGTAGATAGCCAACCTCATTTTGAAAATTAGAAAATTAAAAAATTAGCTCCACAGATATCAGCAGATATATGAGACATTATTCTTCTCCTTTTTTTTAGATCAAGCGTTAACTAAAAATATTTCATGCTGCTTCCTCAAATTTCCTCAAAGAAATTAATACAACAAACAACGAAACAACACCTTTGTCCTGCAGGAGTTGCAAAGAATAGTTTTGAAATGTAGACCTTACCAGATATACTAAGAACTATCCAGACAGTTGGTCTAGGCTCCAAAATATTCCATTGAAAGGTAGATTGTTCATTGCACATATAACTTTCCACAATCACAATCCTCAACACAATCAACATATCGTACTTTACTCCCTTTTGTCTCATCACAAAAATCACATGTGCAATGATTGCGTTTTTAAAATCAACCTCTTTTTCCCAAAGAAACCTGTTTTCACTAAGTAAATAAAAAGACCAAAAGTTCACTCTTGTAAAACAAGTCCCAACCATGAGATGCTGTGATAATACGCTGAGAATATTCCTGACAGAAATCCCAGAGAGAATAGATTAAAATTTGATCCTACAAGAGCAGTTCATATCCAAAGATGGCACAGTGGCACACTTTAATATCAACATGAAAATGGCCATCTTCAACATATATATCATGGACTCAAATTCTTGACTTGCCCGAGGTACTATGTTCTATATGTAAATAGAACTATTAATAAAAAAGAATTTGCACAAAAGATACTCCAAAGTTTCATCACTTTTACTTTAATATCTTCCATTACATCATTCTCCATAAATTTGCTTTGGCGGTGATATTGTTCAACAGGGGTGGTTTTGCTATAATATAATCTCAAATTCAAGTTATTTATGTTTGGGAAAGTGAAGAAATATATTAATTTTCCATAGATTTAGGGTTAAATAGCAGGAGGAAGAATGAAGGTTTATTTTTACTCTAGGGGGTACAAAAGTTCAAATATCAACATGTGATAATAATGAGATGCGTTTTAAGCAGAATTATGAACAACAACATAGCAGATAAATGTAAAGCTGGAGCAAATTTACACTTCAGCGTATCAAAAGTTCAAAGAGAGAAGTGTATTAAATTGCAATTAACACCAACAAGATAGAAACTTTAGCACATTGAAAGTGCAAGTAGCACTTAAAGATGGACAAATTTTCAAAACCAACCCCTTTCACTATTTTATTGCAGAAAACGACCTCTTTTCATTTTATTTAGAGAAACCGACCTGGTTTCAGCGCTGTCGCTGAAACCAGGTCGGTTTTTCAAAAAAAATTTACGAAACTTCACGGGAGTTCAACTCCCGTAAAGTTTAGTACGCTTTTAAACTTCACGGGAGTTGAACTCCCGTGAAGATTATTTTGCTGAATAAACTTCACGGGAGTTCAACTCCCGTGAAGTTGCAGGCTAAAATCACCAGCGAATCGCTCGCTGAGACATTGGCCTGCAGCTTCACGGGAGGCCAAAATTCCCAGCGAGCGATTCACTGGGGATTCTGGCCTGCAACTCCACGGGAATTGAACTTCCATGGAGTTTCGGCCTATATATACGGACGCGACAGCAGCTTGCCCATCTCGTTTCTCTCCCCGCAACCGCCCCATACCCTAACTTTCTCTCTCGTCCCAACCGCCGCCGTCCACATCAAAACCGACCGCCTCCCCCCAATTCCGACCGTCGGAACCCGACTCCAACCGCCAGAACCCCATTCCGATCGTCGGCACCTCATTCCGACCGTCGGAACCGTCGTCGTCGCCGGATTTCGACAGATTGAGGGTAAATTCCTCCCAAAATTATTTATTCTCTTAATTTCTTGTATTTTCTCGCTATTTCATGGTGATTACATCTAAAAAATTATATTTTAGAATTTAATTGTGAATTATTTATGAATTATGTGAAGAAACTTAAATAATTTTGTCGATTTAGAGGGTAAATTATCAATAATGTAAAAAATAGTGTTACTACATATGTATGACATCTAATTGATTTTAAAAAATAGTGTTATCAATAATTTTGTCGATTTTAGAATTTCATTGTGAATAATTTATGAAATTTGCTCAAAAAAATAACATAATTTTGTGAATTTTGTGGATTTGGAGGTGAAATTATAAAAAATCTAAAAATTAGTGTTATATGACATCAATTAAATTTGAGAATTTAATTATGAATTATTTATGAATTATGTGAAGAAAACTTAAATAATTTTGTCGATTTAGAGGGTTTATGAATTATGTGAAGAAAACTTAAATAATTTTGTCGATTTAGAGGGTAAATTATCAATAATGTAAAAAATAGTGTTACTACATATGTATGACATCGGTATATGAATTTGGAAAAAATTATGGTTCCCTAAAATTGATATAGGATTTAATTATAAGTAACAATAAAATTTTAAAGTCTTTTCGTGTAATATTGATCTTGAATGTTTTACTCTTCAGAGGTAATGATGAACGATCGAATCGTAATTTTGTGTTCGTATGATGGGAAGATTAACTACCTCAAAAATAATATGCCCGTTTATGAAGGAGGTGCGACGGGACCATTGTTTATAACAAAATCGTGTACTTTCGATGAGTTGGTTAATGAATTGCACAAACTTACATTAACCAACTCCCGTGAGTATCACCTTAATGTTATTTGCAATTATCCTGTTATGGAGAACAGGACAAGCGGCATTCAAATATCAAGTGACTATGATATGAGTCTCATTGGAGTCTTACATGATGAGAAGCGTTCGATCAAATTGTTCATTGAAAAACATCAAAGGAATTTGTGCAAATCGTTGAATTATGACGGAATGTATTCCCGTATGTTGGAGGATCCTGATGTTGATTCCGTTGGCTTTTTATCTCCTCAACAAGATGAAGGTTGGACACAATCACAATATATGAGCGGTCCTTCGTTTGTTGGCACTTCGAATACGGTCGATAATAACACGGGAGTTCAAGAAGATAATGCAAGTGTTGAATCTGAGAATGATGATGAAGAGGAGGGCTTACAAATTAATAGCATGACCTTGATAGATCGCGATGAAGGGGACAACCACCACATTGACGGGTGTTATGCTAATAATGAGTATGTTATCTTAGAGGATACGCCGCCCGATGAACTTTAAGGAGAAGAATGGATCGATAACTCCGTGATGGAAAGTGTTCCTATTGGCACTAATAGCGGTCATGATACACAGGGCGAGGACTTCTCATTCGTGAAGGGAGATCTATATGAGAGTAAGAAAAAATTGATCCATGCGCTTCGCTCGTATGCCATTACAAAAAATGTCAAGTTTAGGCCAACAAAAAATAACACAACAAGCTATAATGCGGTTTGTTTTTATCGCAAAGATGGTAAAGATGAAGATCTTGATGGACACTACGACGGGAATGCGAATTGTCCTTGGAAGCTTAATTCACGTTCGGGTGTAAGAGTAGGTGGGCATTTCAAAATCACGACGTACAACGGAGTCCACACATGTAACAATCCTCGATTGGAGATGAATAACAAGCATGCGTCCTCTTCTTTTATATATCGATTGATTTTACCGCATCTGAGGGAGGATCTTGATCTACGGTAAAAAGATATTCATCTTTTAGTGCATAAAGCGATCAACTTGGATGTATCATACAATAAGTGTTGAAATGTTAGGAGGAAGACGATGATAAAAATATTTAGGGATTGGGATAAATTTTATGAGATCTTACCGCATTATCTTGAAGCACTCAAAAGAGAAAATCCTGGGACTGTATATGAAGTTTCATCAGACCCTCTTGATGGCGAAGAACGACGATTTACAGGTGTATTTTGGGTATTTGGGCCTTGTATTGAGGATTTCCAATATTATCATCCTCTTCTTAGTATTGATGGCACCCACTTATACGGTAAGTACAAAGGCGTTTTGCTTGTTGCCACCGGAGTTGACGCGGATGACGGTTTGTTTCCTTTGACGTTTGCAGTGGTTGATATTGAAAACACAGAAAATTGGGCGTGGTTTTTTGCATGCATTAGGTATCATATCCCTAGTGTGGGGGCGCGGCCGATTACATTCATATCTGATAGGATGAAAGGAATTCCAAGAGCACTCCAACGTCATTTCCCATCACCACATGCACATCGTTATTGCTTGCGACATATTAGAGACAACTTCAAGAAGAAATATGAAAACGGTCAGGTTCAAGATCTTCTTTGGCAAGCCGGCTGTGCAACAGAAAAATTAGTTTATGATCAAATACGAGAGAGGATTAAGTTTATCTCTCGAGCTGCACATGATTGGATCGAAACTAGTTTGGGACCACACAATGTTGATAAGTGGGCTTTATGTGAAGATGGTGGGAGACGGTTCTGTATGATGACTACGAACGCTTCAGAGAGTTTCAAAGGCGTGCTCAGGGGAGCACGCGGTATGCCAATACAGTCACTAGTTGCTAAAACATTCTACAGACTTAATCGGTATGCCAATACAGTCACTAGTTGCTAAAACATTCTACAGACTTAATAACTTCTTTCTACGACGTCGCGAACTTGGTGAAAATATCCGCTCGGAGCTCACACCGAAAAATGATGAAATATTAGCGACTCGGATTGTGCAAGCTCGATCCTTTCATATCGTAAGATACAGTTTTAATGAATGGGAGGTCATTGAGGGAATATCACATAGAGAAAATCGCTCTTACAAAGTTAACATGTTAGTGATCACTCGTGTACGTGCACTTGCAATGTACCGCAATTACAATGGATTCCTTGTTCACATGTTGTCGCGGCTTGTTCTGATCTACAAGGTGGTGTGAGGATTTCGCATTATGAGTTCGTCACGGCTTGGTATTCTACTTACAACTATCGACAAACATACAATGAGTGTTTTCGTTCATCATATGATAGTCGATATTGGACACAAGATGGGCCACTGATATTACCTCCTTTGTGTAAAAGGTCGGCGGGGCGCCCTCGTTCCGTACGAATTAGAAATTGTATGGATGACGATCGTGAAGGAGTTAGGAGGAGAAATAAGTGTAGTAGATGCGATCAATTATAGCTCGATATGTAATCTTTTTGAGTATTGTTTGATTCGTGCGTGTTTAATTCATATATATATTGTAGTAATTATTGTCAACAGGTAAATAGTTGTATATATGAGTTAAATAAGTAAACGTATACAAAACATGCACAGCAGCCTGTGCATGTTTTGTAAAACCTGCAACTTCACGGGAGTTCAACTCCCGTGAAGTTGCAGTCTAAATTTCCCAGAGAGCGATTCTCTGGGAAATTTAGCCTGTAACTCCACGGGAGTTTAACTCCCGTGGAGTTTTAAACGCTGCAACAAACTCCACGGGAGTTGAACTCCCGTGGAGTTTATTCAGCAAAATAATCTTCACGGGAGTTCAACTCCCGTGAAGTTTAAAAGCGTACTAAACTTCACGGGAGTTGAACTCCCGTGAAGTTTCGTAATTTTTTTTTGAAAAACCGACCTGGTTTCAGCGACAGCGCTGAAACCAGGTCGGTTTCTCTAAATAAAATGAAAAGAGGTCGTTTTCTGTAATAAAATAGTGAAAGGGGTTGGTTTTGAAAATTTGTGCACTTAAAGATACAAGCTTCAGGTGTAGTTCTGATGATAGCTAATTTACGCTGATGAATTCTGCTGAACTTTAAATTCAGGCTAACTTCTGATCATATCACCATGAACTACTAATGATTCAACAATCACCCACAAAGACCAATTCTATCACTGAATCCATAAGCTAATAGAAAAAAAAAAAGAACTCACACAACAATCCAAATGGCGCCTACTACAGGGATCGCACCCCATAGCAATCCAAACAGAAGCCCCAGCGCCTGCCGTATCCAATGCAAAACATCGCATAACTGATTCTAAACCTCAAAAAAACAAGCAAAAAAAAACACTTATTAAACCCTAATTCGAGCATCAAAAACCCTAATTTCTCGCATTTTTCAGTACCTTATCCCATGGAGCATCAGGATCTAGCAACTTGGCGAGTTTAAAGGGGATCACGTGGCCATTCTTCTGCTGCTGCTGCTGCTGACGGTGATGATGATGATTAGGTTTCTGCAATTTGGACTTCTTCATGTCAACAGGCTGAGGATTGGGGATCGCGAGATCGCATTGGGCTAGGGTTTTGATGAGAGGAAGAAGATGAAGTTGAGGATTATTTTATTATATGTTTATTTTTAAGAGTCAGTGTTGGATCTGAGATTATTTCTGAAAGTAGTAGTTATTAGAAGTCAGATGATATCATGACGACAGAAAGATACAAAATTAAGTTAGGGGATCAGAGATTAATTATTAGCTAAGGGGCTGTTTGGTTGTATGTTTTTACCATGTAAAATGATGAAAAGTGTAAAAAAGTGGGTCCCAATGTCAGCTTTCATCACTTTCAATTGTTTGTTTGTAGTTGTGAAAATAGTGTAAAGTGATTTCATATGCTGATGTGGCTTGTAAAGTGATTTCATAAAAAAAAAGACATGATTTTAGGAGAAAACTGACATTGAAGTCAGGAAAAAATAATAAAAAATAATTCCAACCAATATGATCATTTGAATTGGGACCACTTTTTACACTTTCCAAACAAATAATTAAAGTTACATTTACAAAACAAACAAGCAATTTATGATTCCAATGGAATAAAAAACAAACAAAGAAAACTATAAAAGTAAAATTGATAAGGTGGACAACAACTTTCCAAGTTGTGTCATAAATACACAACTTTACCAACAACATCCAAACAGCCCCTAAATAGCAAATATGTTATGGTAAACATGAAGGGGTGCGAATAGATTAGATACACCTGCAAGTGAGATGTTCTCTTCCTATTGTATAATGAGCTGACATGACCAACTTATTATGCAATAGGGAGGGGTCATCTCACATATGCTCTCTATTGGTTCTATATTTTGGGTCATTAAGACATTTTTCTAAAAAAAAAAATCTATAGGACAATTATAAAACCAACAATATTTTTTGGGTTAGAGTGTTAGGCAATTAACAAACAAAATGTGCAAAAAATGAGTGTAGCAGAAATGAGAATGTTGCGATGGTATTGTGGGTATACACTAAAAGATAGGATAAGAAATGACCACATCCATAGTGAATTTGAGGTTGTTCATATTGAGGATAAAATGAGAGAGAATCGATTAAGATGGTTTGGCTATGTATGACGGAGACCTCTTGGTCTAATAATTAGAAAATGTGATAGTATTATAGTTAATGGGATTACGAGATCTAGATATAGACCTAAAAACTTAGTTGCAAGCAATTACTAAGGACGTGATTATGTTTAACTTAACAGAAGTGATGTCCCATGATAAAATAAAATGGATGAATATGATTCATGTAGCCGACCCCAAACATTTGGGATAAAGGTTTTGTTGTTGTTGTTGTAACCCAATTAAAGATAGAAATATGAATAAATAAGGAAAACTCATATTTACATTCGTCATAATTGGATACAAGTCAAGCAGTGATGTCAATTCTAACCCAAACCCATCTGCCAAATCATACCCACCTACTAAAATGGATCATCTAAACTCACCCATTTAGTTTAATGAGTCATAAATATGTGGATATTATTTCTATTAAAAATAAATGGGTCATTAATGGGTAGGCTTACACCTGTCCATTTGCCCATTTAGTTAGAGATTCTTTTAAAAAATTAAACATTGTGCCTAAGCCGCTTTAAGAACTCCCATGTGTTATGCTGCCACCTAAGCAGATAGAGAAAATAATTTTTCTTTATCTGTAAACTACCCTTACCCTTAACTTCTCATCTCCTCTTTCTTTTCTCATGAACCCATGAGAAAGTGTTTAATTCTTTTTTTTTTCTTTTCCTCAACCATTATCTCTTTCACAATTTCCTTTCTCATTGCGTTCTCCTTCTCTTTCTTCTCAATATTTCTCAATTATTATTTTTTCTCCGACATAGCCACTATTCAATCATTTTCCTCTTTCTTCAACCATATCTCCTCCTCCTCCTTCTATAAGCACTACTATATCATTTAAACTCTATCCTTTTTTACTTAAACGAATCATCTCTTAAAGTCACGCCGAAATTAACACTTAATAGTTAAAGTTAACACTCAATAGTTAAACTTAACACCTAACTTAAAAACTTTAGTGTTAAGTCTAACAATTAGATGTTACGTTTAACTGCTAGGTGTTATGTCTGAGAGATAGGAATTAAGTCTAACTATTAAGTAATAACTTTGGCGTGACTTAGGAGATGATTCGTTTAAGCAACACTAACGATTTTTTAGTGATGCTGCAGCTGTTGTGTGATAGAGGAGAATATAGGAAATGGGAGGAATGTGGAGATAAAATGAAGGAGGAGGGGAAAGAAAGATGAAGATGACGAAGAAAGCGAAGAATGTGAAGGAGGAGGGGAAAGAAAGATGAAGATGACGAAGAAAGCGAAGAATATGAATGAGGAATGACAAGAATAGAGTTAAGATGGAGGAGAGATGATAAAAGAGAATACCATTGGTATGAAGAATAGAGAAGGAGAGAGAATTTTGGGCAAAGAAGAGAGAAGAATAAAGGTAGGAAGATGAAGATAGATTGAAGAGGAAGGGAGGAAATATGATAGAAGAGAGAAGAAATCATAGAGGAAAACTGTCGACCTGAGGAGGGAAGAAAGAGAAGAGGAAGAAGATAAGGGCATTTTAGGGATAAGAAAGAAAAATAAGGTAGAAAAAAGAAAAGTTAAAAAAGAGTCTTAAACACATTTGATTTTTGTTAACGGGCTAGGTCATATGATGATTCTTAACTTGGAGCTTGGACATAACTTTTCTTTAAAAAAATGTTTTGAATAGAGTTAGAATTAAATTAACCCAAATAAAATGAATATCTACTCTAACCCCGAATAAATTTCAACGTAATAACAATTGCAAATAACACGCCCGCAAAATCCAAACTTAACCAAAAATTGCAAATAGTCCCAAAAATTCACAAATTGAGAAAAACACAGTAAAATATGAAAATTGCAAAAATATCCTTAAAATTTAAAAAAATACCTAAAAAACCTACAATTTCAAAATTTATAAAAGACACCCTCAAATTTACAAAAAAACAAACTAAAAATTTCAAAAGCTATAAAAAGCACCTTGAAATTTCAAAACTTACACTCAACACATAAAATCTTAAAATTACGAACAACCCTTGAAAATTTAAATTTGCAAATAACTCCCTCAAAGTTTAAAAAATTATAAAAACACCCTCAAAGTTTAAAAAATTGTAAAAAAGCATACAAAAATTTCAAAACCTACAAACAGCACATAAAATGTAGAAATTATTAGTGGCCCCTTAAAAATTTGAAATTTGCAAAAAACCATAAAGTTTCAAAAATTACAAAAGACACCCTTAAAATTTAAAAAATAGTAAAAACACCCTAAAAATTTTAAAAATTACAAAAACACCCTGAAATTTGAGTATTTACACTCAACGACTAAAATCTAGAAATGACCAACAGCTCCTAAAAATTTAAAATTTGCAAATAGCACCCTCAATAATTCAAAAAGTGCAAAAAACACCATCAAAGTTTCAAAAAAATGCAAAACACCCTAATAATTTTAAACTTACCCCCAAACACGTAAAATTTGAACTCTGTGAAATTATTTACTATAGGGTAGAAATGAGCAAAAATAACTAAAAATTGTGGGTTATAACTCATAAAATCGTGAATTTTTAGACTCCATGAAATTATTTGCCTATGGGATGCAACAACTAAAAATAACCAAAATTTGTGTATTATAACTCATGAAATTGTAGATTTTGACCCGAAATAAATAAAACTTACAAAAGATCTTAGGTCATATCTCATCAAATTGTGAACTTTGGTCTCCATAAAATTATTTCTTAATGGGTCAAAATGACTAAATATGGCCAAAAATCAGGTATTATAGCTCATGAAATTGTGAATTTTAGGCTCGGTAAAATTATTTGTCAATAGGTTGAGAAGACTAAAAATGGCCAACAATTATGGTTATACTTCATTAAATGGTGAATTTTGCCTCTACGAAATTATTGGCCAATAAGGATAAACAAATAACAAAATCGTAGGTTGTAGTTCATGAAATTATAAATTTTGGTCATTGTGAACTATTTATCATTGGTCTGAATGACTATAAATTTGTAAAAATAGTATGTTAATCTTTATGAAATTGTATATTTTTAACTCCTTGAAAAATATTTACCAATTGGTTGAAGGGATTGAGAATGGCCAAAAATCGTGTAATATAGTTCATAAAATTACAAATTTTGTAATCTAAAGAATTAATTACCATTGGGTAGAAATGACAAAAAAGTGCCAAAAAATATGGGTTATTTCTCATGAAACGTGAATTTTGGCCTCTGTAATGTATTTGCGGGTTGAAATGACAAAAATGGCTAAAAATCATTCGTTTTTAGCTCATAAAACCATAAATCTTAGCCTCCATGAAATTATTTACTAGTGAGTTGAAACAATTAAAAATGACAAAATATTGTACATTATAACTCATGAAATCATGAATTTCGGACCCAAAAAATATTTGCCAATGAGTAGAGACGACTAGAAATGGCTAAAATCATAGGATATAACTCATTAAACCGTGCATTTGGTCTCTACAAAATTATATATCAATGGGTCGAAATAATTAAAAATTACCAAAAGTCATGAGTTATGGCTCATGACATGATGAATTTTGTATTTCGTAAAATTATTTGTCAATGGAGTGAAACAAAAAAGGGCCAAAAATCATGGGTTATAACTCATGAAATCGTGAATACTAGCCTTCGTAAAATAGTTTACTAATGGTTTTGAGCGACTAAAAATTGCAAAAAAAATTAGGTTTAGTTTACAAAATTGTGAATTTTAAACTCTGTAAAAATGTTTGCCAATGGGTCTGAAATACTAAAAATTAGCAAAAATCGTAGATTTAGTTTATGAAATTGTGAATTTTGAATTTCACAAAATATTTTTCAAAGGGTTGAAAGGACTAAAAATGGCCAAAAATTAAGGAATATAGCTCATGAAATCTCAAAATTTGGAGTTTGCAAAATTATTTGCCTTTGGGTAGAAATAACAAAAAAGGCCAAAAATCATGGGTCATTACTCATGACATCGTGAATTTTTGGACACCAAAAAATTATTTGCCTATGGATCAAAATGACTAAAAATGACCAAAAATCATGCATTATAGCTCATGAAATTAAGAAGTTTAACTATCTAAAACTGACTAAAAATCATGTTCTATAGCTCATAAAATCGTGAATTTTGGCCTACATAAAATTATTTACCAAAGGGTTTAACTAACTAAAAATAACAAAAAATTATGAATTATAACTCATCAATTTGTTAATTTAAGTATCCAAAAATTATTTACTAATTAGTCAAAAGGACTAAAAATAAAAAAATTTGTGCGTTATAGCTCATGATGTTGTGAATTTTGGATTCATGGAATTATTTGCCATCGGGTTGAAAGGAATAAAAGTGACAACAAATAATGTGTTATAACTCATAAAATAATGAATTTTAGTCTCTACAAAATTGTTTACCTATGGTCTAAACGACTAAAAATTAGCAAATATTATAGGATATATCTTATAAAATTGTGAATTCTGAACTCCCTAAAATTATTTGCTAATACGTAGAAATAGCTAAAAATAGCTAAAATTATGGGTTATATCTCATGATATCGTGAATTTTGGACTTCATGAAATTATTTGCTAATGGCTTGAAATTACAAAAATGGAAAAATATTGTGCGTTAACGTCATGAAATTGTTAATTTTAGACTTTGTGAAATTATTTACCAATGGTTTGAAAAGACTAAAAGTGGTAAAAAAATGTGTGTTATAGCTTATAAAATTGTGAATTATAAACTTTGTAAAATAATTTGCTAATGAGTCAAAACAACTGAAAATGCCAAAAATTATGGATTATAGCTCATAAACTTGTAAATTTCAGCCTTCATGAAATTATTTATAAATGGATCGAAGCAACTAAAAATAAAAATTTATAAGTTATAGCTTATGAAATCTTTAGACTCCATTAAATAATTTGCCAATCGGTCGAAATTGAAATTACCCTAGAGGTGGGTGAATATAGTAATGTGCTAATCTAATCCAATTTAATGGTAATTTAAAACTTATTAACAATATGTTCTTGCAAGTATGATATACAACTAATTATGAGCAAGAATATGCAATATAAACAAATGGTGATATAAACATAAACTAAAATGCAAATGAGATAGTGCAAATAATCAACACAAACACACAAAGATGATCACAGAGTTCGGTCCTTCTGACATACGTTTCCGCTCCCCACTCTCAGGGAGAATCCACTATCACAACGGGTTTTCAATGTTCAATCAAAACGTTTACACCTCACAATCGGTTTTCTATGTCACCGAAAACTTTCACAATCTCACACAATTACAATCATACTCTACACCCTCTAAGTGTTGACCTAGCCCATGTCGTATTCCTCAAGTGCTCGGATTTAAAACCTCTCCCTAGGTTTTACTATCGACGTCGTTCCTCTTGGAATCGACCATGTTGTTTGAGTCAAAAGTCGGTTCTGTTGAAGAATTCATTATAACTTTGTTTGATTACAACAAATTCGAAAGAATAATCTTTTTATAAGACTTTTTCTACACAACAAAGCGAAAATTACAACTTTTGAGAAACAAACACAAAAATCGTCTATCGATCTTTGTTTTCGTGGGACTTTGCCTGTGCCGGGAATGCTTTGGTTCGTGGACCGCCGAATCACAGATCGTGAAGAGGGGGTTGACTGATTCTGACTTTGTTTATCGAAGTGAGAAATTGAAACGATATCTTATCGAAGTAAGATAGTCGTTCTTCTTAAAATCAAGTCAAAGCTTAATTTCAAGGCGTTGCGAGAAAACTCAAATCTGCTCTCTCTGCTCTGGAATGCTCGTAAAAATGCTCGATCCCCATCAGAAATGACCCTAGGGGGGTATTTATAGCCTCTGGGGTAATAACTGCACAAAACTCAAACAAACGAAGAAGTTAGCTGGCGAGACAGTGTTTACTGTCTCGCTGGTCGAGGCTGTCTCGCCCAGCGAGACAGTAAATTTGCTGTCTCGCCCAGCGAGACAGTAAAATACTGTCTCGGAAAACGAATATTCCTGGCAGTTTCTCGCTGTAACTGCCTTCCCACGTTTCAAACTCCGTTATTTTGGCAGTTATTCACGTGATTTTCGCCCACGATGTTTTCCACGTCCCTTGGCAGTTGATGGACACGTATAGGGCAGTTATCAAGGTAGTTTTGACCATTTCAACACTGTCTCACTAGCGAGACAGCAAATACTGTCTCGCTGGCGAGACAGCAAATACTGTCTCGCTGGCGAGACAGCAAATACTGTCTCGCTGGCGAGACAGCAAATACTGTCTCGCTGGCGAGACAGCAAATACTGTCTCGCTGGCGAGACAGCAAATACTGTCTCGCTGGCGAGACAGCAAATACTGTCTCGCTGGCGAGACAGCAAATACTGTCTCGCTGGCGAGACAGCAAAGCCTGTCTCGCTGGCAAGACAGTTCATTCCTGATTTGATCTTCAATGTGAGATCCCTTTGAGTGATTTTCTCTATGTTTGGGATATCTATTAGCATTTTTTGACGCCTACAGATACCCCCTCCAAAGTATTCCAGACTCATTCTTTTATAGAGGAGCATGGGATACTTTGGATAAGATAGATTTTACTTACGATCCCTTCAATGCTTGGCTGAGTAGATCGTGTGGAAGAACTTGTAAATGGCTTCAATGCTTGATCTCTTCTGCTTTTAGTCTATTCAGTTCTTCGTAGAATAGCTAATGTTCTCCCGGTGTCGCGTTTATCGCTTGACCGTTGTCGAGATCTTGAATTGAAGTTGGTATTTGCTCTTGTGAATTCAGCTTTTACCACTGAATTGGTATATCCATTGAGAATTCCTCAGGTTATCCTTAAGAATATTCTGATTAATATTCTCCAGAAACTTCCTGTTAAGGGTAGGAATACAGTTTAGACTCGTGTACCTATTGGAGTATCCATCTATATTAGACTTGGTTTTTGGCCAGGAGAGTTTCATGTCTCGCTGGGCGAGACAGTGTTTTCTGTCTCACTCGGCGAGACAGTGTTTTCTGTCTCGCTTGGCGAGACAGTGTTTTCTGTCTCGCTCGGCGAGACAGAGTTCTCTGTCTCGCTCGGCGAGACAGAGTTGTCTGTCTCGCTCAGCGAGACAGAGTTTCCTGTCTCGCCCGGCTGCTATATAAGTCGGGACTTAGGGTTTTAGGGTTTTTTACGTCGGATTTTGGCGATTTTTTGGGCGATTCTTGGGTGATTTTCGACCAGTTTTCTTCTATTTCTTCTCCTTTTTGTTGCTGAATTGAGTGGTGTTCTTGTTTGGGAAGATTGCACTCGGATTTTAAAGGTCTGTTCACCCCCCTTTTCTCCAAAATCTTGATTTTCTTCCACTGTGACTATGCATGCATTATTTCGGCCATATTTGATGATATTTGGGTTGATTTATTGCTAAAATCCTGACTTTCTTCGTTGGGTTTCCTTGTAGATCGTTTACTCGTCATGTCGCCGCGTAGAGCTCGAGGAACCCGAAGCCGACCGACTGTTCCGAGCCCCGAGGAGGCTGCCCCTGCTGCGCCCTCACATGGAGGTATATTTCTTTCACCTTTTTCACGAATTTAAATACTGTATTTCGTCAGTTCCATATATATGTACTTGCATTTGCTTGCAGATCCTCGTTTGTATCCTTGAGATACCCTCGAGAAGAGCCGGTATCCTCCTTTGAGGGGATCGACGCTTAAAAGTGTTTGTTTTGCTTTGACAAAACACACTTCAGAATACACAGGGGCGATTTCATATCATCCCACGTGTATTGAAAGGTTTTGGTATGCCGTTATAATGCCCGCATACCTCCTTTATACATATGGTGGATAGAAAATCGTCACACCTGTTATGAGATAACGACTATATCTTATGAAGTAAGATATACCGTTTTTCTCTAAAATTTTAGGACTACACTTACACAATTTATGTGTATGTTTCTTTTATCAGTCCGATTTCCTTCTTCCATCTTTACTAATTGAATCATCTCCCCAGTTCAAATCTGGCTATAGCGAAAATGCTATAGAATTAATCCAGCGAGGTAGTTGTCGTGTTCTACGACGATTAATCACAGATGCGCCCTTGATCTCGGAGCAAGATTCGAATCAATGTATAAGGAAGCCGGATTTCTTGTTTGGTGATTCGGTGAAAGATCCGGAGATTGTTTTCTGCAAGCCTGCGCAATGGTTGTACCAGAGTGGGTCATCATTTTTATATCTGCCTTTTATCCCTCGAGATCACTCGCTGTTAAAGTTCAGGAACCTATCGGTTCGACGTGAGATGTTATGGAGGCTAACTGAAAACCACGAGCGTATTCATTGTGGTTTCATTGGGAAGGAAGCCACCCCAGGTTCCAGTGAAAGAGCTCATGTGCGGGGACTTCATCCGGGTGTCTTAGGACAAGACAACATACTGAAGAACCGGTTAGCGGCAGCGGGAAAAAGATTACCCAAAAAGACTTTTAGATGCTATGGATGGGTTCATTATTCTGGGGACAAATGGTGGTGGACCAGGATGACCCGATATGTGTTAAACCGTTTTGGGCGAGAGTTAGCAGAATTAGGGTTGGATGTTCCGATCCGTGCCAGCATGCATGGCCTGCAAAGTAGTGTAGGTCATTTCCTCTGTTTGTTCGAGATCTATAATCCGGACACTAATACATTCTTTACCAAGAACGGGGAACTCGGACTACCACTGCATGAAATGATGCAGGTGTCTGGTTTGCCTATGGGCGATGTTCCCTATCAAGAGTTCTTTCCAACTAGCAATCAGCTGAACAAGATGAAAGATAGCTCAACTGTGACTCATGATATTTTATGGGAATTGACCTGCCATTATTATATAGCCATGGCCGAGATGGAGCCCAAAGCTAGAAAGAAATCTCCTCAGGTCAGCTTGAAACAATTCGCCGATTATCTATTCAAGAACTTGGATGACCGTTCGGCAGATGTGTGCGGGTTGTCTCCTTTGAATTCGGGCGAAATCAATCATCTGTTAAAGAAAACAAGTGCGCAATCTTATACCTCGCGCTCAGAAGACGGATTTTCGCATGGCACTAAGTTCCGCCCTTATCTGTGGCAAGCTGGTGTTCCAATTAGCCCTACTGCTCTAGCTTTATGGCTAAAGAGATGTGTAGTTCCCCACCAGTCCTCAGATGCGATGCCAATGGAAGTGTTGTATCCGGCCGTCCAGCTGGCTACAGGTCGTAAATTATCTTTGCTTCCCGCTATGGTGGCCGATATTCATAGTGGATTACGGCAATTAATCTCGTGTTTACTCAGGAAAAAAAAAACCCCCCCCGCCAGTCTGTCCGTTCCGAAGTTGGAGCTACCCTACACTTATCTGATGACCTGGTTAGTACTTCACCGACCAGATTTAATGGAAGCTCCTGAGACGGCAAATTCTAGCATCCCTCTGTTACAGAATCTCGAGAATTGCAAATGGATCAGGCATCGAGAACCCGACATAACGAGGCAGTTTAAAATTCACAAGTGTTGGGAATTCTTCCCCTGCTTCCCTCAGTTCTCCGGTACCTACAATACTACCTTATTGGATGCTGAAGACCCATGGCAGAATCGCACTATCTTGGATATCGGGTGCTTCAGATGGTTGATGAACATTCGACCTGAATATCTGTTGTTCAGGGTAAGAGATACTTGTCACATTGAACCTTATCTCCCATGTCGATTCGCCCGTCAATTCGGCTATGATCAGATATATGTTGGCAATCCAAACCGCCACCTTAGCTCTCGAGGTGGACTTATCGACGGTGCGAGGGCTTGGTTCTGGAGCATCGCCGGCTGTACAAATGTCGAATTCGATCTTCCTTTGGAGGCGCCACCCCTACGGATGACCTTCCTCTTTTGCAAATGGTTGATAGCCGCCAATATTGTCACTCGACGCAGGAGGATATCAGACTCAGAGGAAGAGATAGCTCCACGACAAGCAACAGAAGTGACCCGTGAAGTTGTGATGTCATCTCGAGGAAAAGAGGCTGCTGGATCGTCGAGGAAAGGAAAGGAACCCGCTCTCCCGGCTGATAGTGAAGGGGAATTTGATAGTGAAGAAACGGAGACTTCTGAGGAGGCAGGTGAGACTGATTCAAATTCTGAAGAAGCGACCGGCCTCTCCGATTCTTTCTTTGAAAGGGGACTTGTACGCCCTTCTGCTGCGTCTACTCAATCACAAGCTGCTCCAAAAAACGGAAAGAGAGAGTCGTCATGGAATATCCTAACCGGATGACGGTAGAAGTTCTTAGCTGCGACGAAGAGGATGAAGAGGATATGGTGCCTCTTATTCGTAGGCAAATATCTCGAACTTCTACTCAAGCTCAAACTCAAGTTTCTCCCCGAGCTGAGTTACGCACCAAACATCGTCACGAAGGTTCTGATGCACGTCCTCTGAAGAAACAAAAGAAAGCTGCCTCTAAACCGCGCGTTCATCTTCCTGCTGTAGAAGAGACATCCGGTCGTAGTGCTTCTTCTGATGAACAAGGTAACTATTTGTTTTTATCGCTTTTACATTTCTTAATACTCAAACTTATTTCATGCTCATATTCCGTAGGGAGTCGAGAAGAAGGAGAGTTGCCAGCTGATGCTGTTTCTCCCGGAGGTATGGAGACTGAGGAGACCAGCTATGTTCAACAAATGCAGGATGCTTTGAAAGAAGAACCAGCTGGTGTTCCACCGACTCCTGACGTTGATCCATCCGCTACGGACGCAGGTACTGATCTTTCTCCTCTCGGAAGAGAAATCCGAGAAATGAATGAGTCGGACCGTGTGCCTCCTCTAATGACCTGTGCGCTTTCTCTCCTTTTAGTCAAATTAAAAGAAGCAGGTACAAGTAGTGAAGCTCTCGAATCCGCCCCGACCAACGAAGGTAAAATCGATCTTTGTCTTGGGCAATTTCGTCTAAATTTACGTGTCATTTACGATTCAACACTTTTTGTAGACGTCCCGATGCATGAGCCTATTGAAGGAGAAGCTACCCATGCCACCAAAGTCGATGATTTTAATGATTTCGACTTTAATATCTCAGAGGACGATCATCAGCAAATCCTTGATTCTTTGTTAGAGAAAGCTTCTGGTCCAGCTACCGGCTCAGATGTTGGAATTGGTTCAACAGAAGCAGGTCCTTCTGAGAGTAAGACTTTGGCTCTGTAAACTCCGTATATACATACGTATATATTTTGTTCTCCCGGAGGTATGGAGACTGAGGAGACCAGCTATGTTCAACAAATGCAGGATGCTTTGAAAGAAGAACCAGCTGGTGTTCCACCGACTCCTGACGTTGATCCATCCGCTACGGACGCAGGTACTGATCTTTCTCCTCTCGGAAGAGAAATCCGAGAAATGAATGAGTCGGACCGTGTGCCTCCTCTAATGACTTGTGCGTTTTCTCTCCTTTTAGTCAAATTAAAAGAAGCAGGTACAAATAGTGAAGCTCTCGAATCCGCCCCGACCATTCTCTCCTTTTAGTCAAATTAAAAGAAGCAGGTACAAATAGTGAAGCTCTCGAATCCGCCCCGACCAACGAAGGTAAAATCGATCTTTGTCTTGGGCAATTTTGTCTAAATTTACATGTTATTTATGGTTCAACATGTTTTGTAGACGTCCCGATGCATGAGACTATTGAAGGAGAAGCTACTCATGCCACTAAAGTCGATGATTTTAATGATTTCGACTTTAATATCTCAGAGGACGATCATCAGCAAATCCTTGATTCTTTGTTAGAGAAAGCTTCTGGTCCAGCTACCGGCTCAGATGTTGGAATTGGTTCAACAGAAGCAGGTCCTTCTGAGAGTAAGACTTTGGCTCTGTAACTCCGTATATACATACGTATATATTTTGCCTTGATTAATTATATAAGCGTTCGAATTATAGGACCAGTTACTGGAACTGATACTACTATAATTACTGAAACGTCTGAACAACCGGAGGGTCGCGACCTCGTGCCGTGGGTAGGAACTGAAGTTAATCTCCAATCATCTATTCCTGAATTCCAGCCTGCTACTCCTATGGATCCGATGATGATAGAAGTTACCGTCACCCCCCAGATCAGTCCGGTCGCAACAAAAGCGAGATTAACTGAAGAAGTTGGTACCTTAGCCGATGTTGTAGAGCTGACAAGTTTTACTCATAATTTGTTTCAAGTTCGGATTATCATTCCATTACGCTTATTGTAATTCTTTTGTTTGTAGAATCCCCTCTTAAGGAGTCTCTTAGTTTGGACCCGCCGTCTTCTGAGGCTTTAGTTGAAAAAGCCCCTGACGTAGCGGGTGCATCAACAGCTACCATTCCTGAACCAATCTTGACTGTTCAGGAATCCAGACTACCATCCTTGGGCGAACCAAGTCATGCTGAAAGTTCTTCCGTCGAACTTGGTATGCTTTAGCTTGTTGTCTTGTATGCATATATATATACTGTACTGACTTATTTGACTTTCTCGCAGTTCCTTCATCATTACCAAATCAAATCCAAGCGTTATTGGTTGATGACGATCCGGACAAGTCTGTTATCTGCTCTAATCTCCAAGGCTTCATCTCCTTTTTGAACTCTATGGTCGATCGCATTCTCGTCAAAAGATCGTATTTTGAGAGTTATAAAAAATCTTTTGAGCGTTTTATATCAGGGTTCAGAGAGGAAGGGTATAACGACTTAGCCGATTCAGTCACCACTTATTTGGTTGACTTGAGACAACATATTGAACTTCTGCAAACTCTTCACACCAAAGGCATACCTTTTTACATCACTTATCACATGGAACCCAGGCTGCAAGCGTGGCGTGATTCTCAAAAATCTGCCAACTCTGAACTCCAAAAGTTAAGAGCCCACAGTCATCAGCTTAGGGTGAACGTTGGCAAAAGAACACAAGCCAAGGTCAACCTACGCCGGGATTTAGAATCGAGTCGAGCGGAAATAGCTCGCTTAGAGGAGGAACTTGCAATGGCCAAGGATGCTCTTGATGTCTTGGAGTCTGAGTTAACGCAGGAAATTCATGTTGAGGAAGACCTGTTACAGCAACTGAACTTTCAAGATAAAATAATTGCTGAGAAGGAACAAGAGGTCGCCGCGCTTCAAAGTGTTGATGAAGAAGCTTTCAAAATTAAATTGACGGCTGAGCTTGAACAGACTTATGCGTTAGAGCTGTCAAAACTTGAAAATCAAATTAGTCAATATAAACTCTTGTAATCGGAGAACATTATATTTTTGTTTGTAGCTTTGTTTGAAAATTCTTGGTCAATATAGTGAACCTTTTTGCTCATTATATTGAATCTTTTTGCTCATTGAGGTTTTTTATTATGATTACTCATTCTTATTTAGAATAAATAACCATAATACTTATAGGATTTTTGGCAAATCCTCAGCCATCAACGGATTTGATATACCTTTACCGATTACCGTTTGAATCGGGCTAGTATGTGAATTATCTAAGTCCGTTTCACATATAACGTTGCGCTAAAAGAATTAAACTCTTTTAGACTTTGAACTACACTGTTGAATATGTAGGCTACATGTGTTAGATGTAGGCTTATCTCTAATAAGGGATAGAGATAACATCCCCCATGTGTGAACAACATGGATTTCAAAGTGTGAATAGGTTGCATTTCCTATATAGGACAACGAACCCAAAATCGGAGAGAAAAAGAATTGTATATTCCATTTCTCAATCTCTTGTTTGTTGGTAGAGATAAACCCATACTCGGAGAGGAAGAATTTTATATTCTATCTCCTGGTCTCTTGTTTGTTGGTAGAGATGAACCCAGAATCGGAGAGGAAGAATTTTATATTCTATCTCCTGGTCTCTTGTTTGTTGGTAGAGATAAACCCAGAATCGGAGAGGGAGAATTTTATATTCTATCTCCTGATGAAAAGGAAACTCACAGTGGAATCTCCACTTAGAGAAAATAGGTTGGTTTGAATAACCCTAACTGTCATAAGGTTTGATTACTCAATTCAAAAGTAAACCTTTCGTTCGCAAAAATGAATCGAAAGGAGATTTTGGTTGTGGTCCTAACTGTAGTAAGGTTTGACCAAGTGGGAATTTTGAGACGATCCTAACTGTAGGAAGGTTTGATCGCTCAATTTGTGGACCTCTCGTTCATGGAACGAATCGAGAGGGGATTTTGGCTTTGGTCCTAACTGTTTAAAGGTTTGACCAAGTGAGGAATAGGAGTAGGGTGCAAATAACAATGAGTTTGTTGATTTGCACAAACTAATCGGTGGGAAATTTTGATTTTAAACATAAGAATTTGACACGAAATAATCTGTCGACTGATACATACTGATGATCGTTGATCAATCCGACCGATGGGGGTTTCATAGCGTGAGATTACAAATCATCAAATCTCATCTTCCATGATTATATTACAAGGTTTTGCTGAGGAAAGATTAACTATCATTAAATCTCATCTCAACAAAAGTTGTAAAAGAACAGTGAATTATTCAAATGACCAGCTTCTCATTTAAAATAGTGAACTGATCTCGGGTTATCCTGAAATATCCTATATAGGATTCTCTAGGAACTTCCCGCTTTACACAGGTTATCCTGAATATATTACGGATAATATTTTTTCAGGAACTTCCCATTTATTGGCATCATCAATTTGTTGCCATCTTGGGTAACCAGGCGATATGCACCGTTCGAATAGACTGTTTCTATCACAAACGGTCCTTCCCATTTAGGTTCAAATTTGCCTTTCTTCTTAGAAGTGAGAATCATAGGTCTTCGAACGGCGAGAACTAGATCTCCTTCTTTAAAGCTTCGTCGTCGGACCTTTTTATCGAAAGCCCGAGAAATTCTAGCTTGATAAAACTCGATTTGTTGTTGAGCTTCCAAGCGTTTCTCATCTAACATCTCTAATTCCTCGAGACGTTTCTGATGATGTTCTTCCGTCGTCATTCCCGTTACGAGAGCGATACGGAGAGAAGGAATCTGCACTTCCAATGGAAGAACGGCTTCACACCCATACGTTAAAGCATACGGGGTGGCTCCGGTAGGCGTGCGGACGGTCGTACGATAAGCCCAGAGAGCTTCGCCGAGTTTGTCATCCCAATCTCGCTTATTGGTTTTCACCAATTTTGCCAGGATTTTGATGATAGTCTTGTTAAAAGCTTCGGCCAATCCGTTAGCTGTAGGATTATAAGCAGTCGACGAAACGTCTTTAATCCCGAATTTACCGCAGAACTTGATGAATGCGTTGCTCACGAACTGAGGACCGTTGTCGTGCACTATTCGCCTTGGCACACCGTACCGATATATGATATGGTGTTTGATAAATTTGATGACATTGGTCGTCTTTACTTCTCTAAGTGGAACTGCTTCTGCCCATTTCGAGAAATAATCGGTGATTGCCAGAATGAAACGGTCCCCTTTAACCGAAGGTGGAAAAATAGGACCTACTATATCCATTCCCCAAGTTTCAAACGGCCACGATGTCGCCGAAGGATGCAGATATTCAGGGGGTATGTGCATATAATTTGCATGCAATTGACACACTACACATTGTCGTGCGTAATCGACTGCGTCTTTCACCATAGTTGGCCAATAATATCCGATTCTCCTAACCTCAAGCCTTCGTTGAACGCGAACTTCAACTTCGCGTTTTTTAGTCAAAATACGACCCTCGCGTCAACACTGAAGAACGCGACATTCGCGTTACCAAACCAAAACGCGACCTTTGTGTTTCAAGCGCCAAACGCGATCTTCGTACCAAACGCGACCTTCGCGTCTCCCCCTGGACCCCCGACTCGCTGACCGGGCAGCGAGACCCCCGAATTCTCTGCGTAGCGCGACTAGGTTGAGGGGCGGATATAAGAAGTTTATGGATTCAAGGCATCTCAATCAGATCCATATTCACCAAGAGCCAGTCCTGTCCAATCATGGACTGGGGGTTCCAGTTCAAACCTCACAATCAGTGAGTAATTCTCCTCGAATCTTTATAACAGATTCGAGAGAGTTCACATCGAGAGAAAGATCGATGCAACAAGTCATTCGTTCATTTCAATGTGAACGACTGATTCCTACGGTCCTCTCGGGACGCCAATGCTGCTCATATGCGGCCCAACTGCTGGTGTTCAACCAATCTACGAACGTTGCTTTATTCAACCAACGACGGCGTTCACACAAGAAGAAGACTTCTGAGGATGAATACCTTAGAGTCACTTCTAACATGATCGGCAGAGGGAGATCATCAGTTCCTAGTTCCGATGAGTCAGAGAACGATCAGTCTCCTGGCTTGAAAGACTTCCTGAATAAGTCTGATGGAGTTTATCAACATACTCGGACGCGAACAGGAGCCATTCCCCCTGTCAACTATCGGAGTTTAGCCAGGGGAACCAATTCCAATGATGAGCACTCAGCCATTGCAGAATCCCAGTCATCAAGCTCTTTTGTTGAACATGAGAGCTACGCTTATATGACGGGAAACCATGAAGATCTCGCGAAGAGACTTGATGAGCAGGAGGCCATGCTCAAATCTCAGCAAGAGGCCATCAATGAACTCCTGGCCCTGTTGACTCAACTCGTCGCAGACAAGGCTGTTGACTCAAATCGTCGCAGACAAGGCCAAATCTCAAGAGACAGATTCACCGTTTAGGCAAGAATCTTCCCGGAGAGGAAAAGCGTCTTCATCCCGACTTCACACAAGCAAAGGGAAGGAAAAAGTGGTTGATGGTGCTGCTTCTGACCAAGAAGCCCATAACATGGAATCTTCCTCTGATGAAGGAAGAGAGACGGAGTATGAGCAAAATCCTCAGTCGGCTAAAATCGAGGAATTGGAAGCCCGCCTCAATGAGAGAGTTGTCAGACCCTATCCTGCCGAATGGGATTCAGCCCCTTATCCTCCAAAATTTGAGGTCCCGACGCTACAAACTTTTGACGGCACGGGATCACCGAACCAACATATCTATCATTTCAAGTCACAGACTGGGAATGTGATATCAAACGACGCCATACTGGCTCTATTATTCATTGGTACCCTCAAGGGAGTTGCCTTTGAATGGTTCAGGAAACTTCCTGCTCGATGTATCCAAAAGTGGGCGGATCTAGAGAGACTCTTCCTGTCAAGATTCTTTGAAGAGGATACAGAAGTCTCCATCCATACCCTTCTCGCCACTAAGCAGAAGAAGAAGGAGTCCGTCAAAGCCTTCGTTAAAAGGTTCCGAACCATGGCTCTCCGGTGTTCGTCAGGTATGACACAGTCTACCTTAGTAGAGACCTGTCGACACAACCTGCAGACCAACATCCTAGCTCGAATAGGGGTTGCAGAATGTCGTTCTTGGAGACAACTGATCTCACAAGGCGAACAGGCTCAGAAGATTATTGCCAGGATCAAAGCTGAAGAACAAAGTGGGCAAGATCAGCCCGAGCAATCGGACCAAGCCCAATCTTCTCCTGAGCAATCGGACCAAGCTCATTCTTCCCAATCAGAACCGGAAGATACTACGACCACTGAAGCTAATCCTCTTCAGTAGGATGCCGGGTCTCCATAACAACTATCACGTTAACAGTTACCTCTGATGGTCAAACTCGTTAGATAGTGGCCTACTAGGTGATGTGCCACGTCTACCCCTTTTCCCCTACACTTGTTCAAGACTGGGGGTTGGTTTATTTGTAGTTCATTAGATTACGAGTAATAAATTTTCTGAGTTGTCATGTTCAATAGAATACCTCTGTCAACCACGAAATCCATAAAAAAAACTATCACGTTAACATTTACCTCTGATAGTCTAGTTTCCTCCAAATTCCCCCACCAATCCTCTTCAAGTAGGATGACGGGTCCACAAAAAACTATCACGTTAATGATCACCTCTGATAGTCTATTTTCTCTAAATTCCCCCACCAATCCTCTTTAGTAGGATGGCGGGTCCACCAAAACTATCACGTTAACCATCACCTCTGATAGTCTATTCCTTCCAAATTCCCCTACCAATCCTCTTCAAATAGGATGACGGGTCCAGCAAAACTATCACGTTAACAGTTACCTCTGATAGTCCATTTTTTCCAAATTCTCCCACCAATCCTCTTCAATAGGATGGCGGGTCTACCAAAACTATCACGTTAATGATCACCTCTGATAGTCTATTTCCTCCAAATTCCCCCACCAATCCTCTTCAAGTAGGATGGCGGGTCCACCAAAACTATCATGTTAACAGTTACCTCTGATAGTCAAACTCATCAGATAATGGTCTACCAGGTGATGTGCCTCTATTCTGACTTTATGGATAGTGCCCCACTAGGTGATGTGCCTTGTCTACCTCTTTTTATTCCCCTGCTAAGTCTTAATCAAGACTGGGGGTTGGTTACTTGGAATCCATTGGATTAAGAGTAACGAATCTTTCACATCGTCGAGTTAGCATTACACTTCTGACGATCATCATCCCCACAGAGTATGCATTCAACTCGCATTACTCCCAATTTGTCACGTTAACAATACACCTCTGACAATCAACTTATCAATACTTGACAATAGGATTATAAGTCCTCAAAATTGCTCAAATCGCAATCTTCCCCAGCAAGACACTAAGTCTTCAAAATCTTAGTATCAAAATTAATCGCTTCTGATGATACACTCACTTAGCAATTCTCCCCAGCGAGACGCTAGTCCCCAAAATCTTGTTCAAATCACAAGTACACAAATCCTATCACGTTAACACTAAACCTCTGACAAAACCCACTTATCAATCCTCATCAATAGGATGATAAGTCCACAAAGTTGCTCCAATCGCAACAAATTCCTGTCACGTTTTAACATCACACCTCTAACGATCAGACAAACTTATCGACTCTCTTCAATAGAGCGATAGGTCCACAAACTCGTCAAGTTAACACCACACCTTTGACGACCAAATCAACTTATCGACTCTCTTCAATAGAGCGATAAGTTCTCAAAATTGCTTCCATAGCAATATCTTTCTTGTCACGTTAACACTACACCTCTGACAAAATCCGCTTATCGACTCTCTTCAATGGAGCGATAGGTCCACAAACCCGTCAAGTTAACACCACATCTCTGACAATCAAATCAACTTATCGACTCTCTTCAATAGAGCGATAGGTCCATAAAATACTGTTATGTTAACATAACACCTCTAACAGTCAACCCCCCTAATGAACTTGTTAATCATTTTTTGGATTAAAGATTTTCTAGAATTATCCTAGTGATAACAAAGAAAATTTTCAAATTTTACTCTAAGTGAAAATTCATGCCAAGTTAATATTACACCCCTGGCGTTTCTAACTTTCTTTTAGTGTTTCAAGTAACACAGGAAGAAATAACGACAAAGTCCACGTATTCAACATCGTGGCAGGTTGTTATTAATAACACCGAAATCCATGCCTTACACGCATGGGAGACTTTATCTCTATCCCTAATTAGAGATAAGTCTACGCCTAACACGCGTTGCCGGTTAGTCTTTTACCATGAAAAGGACTTCAAAATCCATGCCTCACACGTATGTGGGACTTTATCTCGATCCCTAATTAGAGATAAGCCTACGCCTAACACGCGTTGCCGGTTAGTCTTTTACCGTGAAAAGGACATCAAAATCCATGCCTCACACGCATGGGGGACTTTATCTCGATCCCTAATTAGAGATAAGCCTACGCCTAACACGCGTTGCCGGTTAGTCTTTTTCCGTAAAAATGACAAAGTCTATGTATTCAAAATCATAGCATCAAGTCTAAGAGGGTTCATTCTCTTAGCACAACGTTACATGTGGAACGGACTTAGACAATCCACATGCTAGCCCGACTCAAACGGTAGTCGGTAAAGGCTTATCAAATCCGTTGATGGCTGAGGGTTTGCCAAAAATCCTATGTTCGAAGGCCCATCAGCTTAATGGACGTGAGCCGAGACTTGAAACGAATAAGCTGAAGACAAGTCTCAAAGACTTAGTCAAAAATGCACGGAAGCCACTTCCATGTCTTAAGTCAAAACGTTGAGGTTAGACCCGCGATGCAAAAACCGAACGCCGAGGTCACACCCGTGTTCCAAATTCAAAATGCAGGGTCCATCCCCACATTCCAGAAGCAGGATTATGGCGCATACCTTCACACAGGTCCTACGTGGCAAATCCCTTCAACCATGATGCCTTCGAAGCAAGTGCAGAGAACAAATCCTTTACCACAAGGAATCAACAGCTCCAAGATCAGAGTTGAGATCCAAAGTATTCCGAAAATTCGTCCCAGTCAACCGCGAACTTTCAAAAACTTTGGAGGGGGTTCTGTAGGCTGTCTAAAAATCACAATAGATAGCTGATCCCAATCAAAACACCGATGATGGAAGTTACACTCTGACGACTTCCAGAACTGATCCCCATCAAAACACCGATGATGGAAGTTACAATCTGACGACTTCCAGAATGCTACAATTTGAAGACTTTCACGTGGATCGATGAAGGTTACAATCTGACGACCTTCACAACAATTGATGGAAGCTCTAATCAAACAGCCTTCATAATCAACATCGGGAGTTACAATCTGACGACTCTCACATATCAGAGAGCTAAAGCAAAGATTACAAAATGATGATCTTTGCAACGCTTCGACAGAAAAAGACTACAAATCGACGGTCTCTTCAAATCAAGCTGCGGAAGTCCTCCCCGCACACCAGCATCAAGACGCATCGCGTTCACAGCCACGAACGCAGCTCAAACGCAACTCTGAAAGCTACAAACACAGCTCCAAAAGCTGCAAACGCAGCTCCAAAAGCTGCAAACGCAGCTCAAATTCGGCCGCCAAGCTCCAATCGTTGCCCAACGCAGCTCCAATCGCTGCCCAACGCGGCTCCAATCGATGCCCAACGCGGCTCTATACCACTACCAGACGCAGGTTTAATCACCGTCAGACGCAGTTCCATAACACTGCGAAACGCACCTTCAAACATCGAAGAACGCAACTCCATATCGCTGCAGAACGCACTTCCAGATGCTGCGTTCAAGCGCAGAATCTATGCCAGAACGCATGTCAAAGTTCTGACCTGTTCAAACACGAGCTGTACGGTTTCAAAACTCTGTGTTTGACTCGTTCAAACACGAGCTGAACGGTTTCACAGCCGTCTCCCACGATCTGAGGGGATCATAACTCCACTCAGGAGTGATTTAAGGGGCGGTTACATCCTATTAGCCCCACTTAGGAGCGAATTAAGGAGGTGGTTACACCCCTTAATCCCTTATAAATAACTGAAAATCAATTCAGTTCAGGGGGTTCGGTCGGTCGGTTGGAACTTCTTGGCTCGTCAACAGGATCCTTAGAGCATTTCTGGAGCTTGGGAGATCTGCAACAAGAGCTTCTTTCTCTACGAGTTCTTCTAAAACTCGTTCAGAGTTATCAACTCGTTAAGAGTTATTTTCAAACTTGCCACGCAAGTTCTCCACAACGTCAAATCGTGAGGAGAAGATCATGTTCCAGTGAAACAAGACATCGGATCGTCAACGAGAAGCAAACTCGACGCGAGCATTCGAGGGAGGCATCTCATCGCCACCGTGAAGAACCCAGAATTAAACAAAGGGGAGGATCCAGATCATCCTCTTCTCTTTTGTAATCGGAATCCAAATTGTAACTGAGATTAAAGGAATACAAATCAATTTTCCTTTCGCTTCTTTTACTGCAAATTTTCCCACAAACAGTGTTGATGAAGAAGCTTTCAAAATTAAATTGACGGCTGAGCTTGAACAGACTTATGCGTTAGAGCTGTCAAAACTTGAAAATCAAATTAGTCAATATAAACTCTTGTAATCGGAGAACATATATTTTTGCAGCTTCATTTGAACGTTTCTGGCCAACATAGTGAACTTTTTTTTTTGCTCATTATATTGAATCTTTTTTTTTTGCTTATTGAGGTTTTATTATGATTACTCATTTTTATTTTAGAGTAAATAATCATAATACTTACAGGATTTTTGGCAAATCCTCAGCCATCAACGGATTTGATATGCCTTTACCGATTACCATTTGAGTCGGGCTAGTATGTGAATTATCTAGGTCCGTTTCACATATAACATTGTGCTAAAAGAATCAAACTCTTTTAGACTTTAGACTACAATGTTGAATATGTAGGCTACATGTGTTAGATGTAGGCTTATCTCTAATAAGGGATAGAGATAACATCCTCCATGTATGAACGACATGGATTTTAAAATGTGAATGGGTTGTGTTTCCTATATAGGACAACGAACCCGAAATCGGAGAGGAAGAATTTTATATTCTATCTCCTGGTCTCTTGTTTGTTGGTAGAGATAAACCCGGAATCGGAGAGGAAGAATTTTATATTCTTTCTCCTGATCTCTTGTTTGTTGGTAGAGATAAACCCGGAATCGAAGAGGAAGAATTTTATATTCTATCTCCTGATCTCTTGTTTGTTGGTAGAGATAAACCCAGAATTGGAGAGGAAAAATTTTATATTCTATCTCCTGATCTCTTGTTTGTTGGTAGAGATGAACCCAGAATTAGAGAGGAAAAATTTTATATTCTATCTCCTGGAGTAAAGAAACTCAAAGTGGGATCTCCACTTAGAGAATCTGGGTTGGTTTGAATAATCCTAACTGTCATAAGGTTTGATTACTCAATTCAAAAGTGGACCTTTCGTTCGCAAAAATGAATCGAAAGGAGATTTTGGTTGTGGTCCTAACTGTAGTAAGGTTTGACCGAGTGGGAGTTTTGAGACGATTCTAACCATAGGAAGGTTTGATCGTTCCCTGTCGACTGATACATACTGATGATCGTTGATCAATCCGACCGATGGGGGTTTCATAGCGTGAGATTACAAATCATCAAATCTCATCTTCCATGATTATATTACAAGGTTTTGCTGAGGAAAGATTAACTATCATTAAATCTCATCTCAACAAAAGTTGTAAAAGAACAATGAATTATTCAAATGACCAGCTTCTCATTTAAAATAGTGAACTGATCTCGGGTTATCCTGAAATATCCTATATAGGATTCTCTAGGAACTTCCCGCTTTACACAGGTTATCCTGAACGTATTATGGATAATACTTTTTCAGGAACTTCCCATTTATTGGCATCATTAATTTGTTGCCATCCTGAGTAATCAGACGATAAGCACCGTTTGAATAGACTGTCTCTATCACGAACGGTCCTTCCCATTTAGGTTCAAATTTGCTTTTCTTTTTGGAGTTGAGGATCATAGGCCTTTGAACAGCGAGCACTAGATCTCCTTCTTTAAAGCTTCGTCGTCGGACCTTTTTATCGAAAGCCCGAGAAATTCTAGCTTGATAAAACTCGATTTGTTGTTGAGCTTCCAAGCGTTTCTCATCCAATATCTCTAACTCCTCGAGACGTTTCTGATGATGTTCTTCCGTCGTCATTCCCGTTACAAGAGCGATGCGGAGAGAAGGAATCTGTATTTCCAATGGAAGGACGGCTTCACACCCATATGTTAAAGCATACGGGGTGGCTCCGGTAGGCGTGCGGACAGTCGTACGATAAGCCCAGAGAGCTTCGCCGAGTTTGTCGTCCCAATCTCGTTTATTGGTTTTCACCAATTTCGCCAGAATTTTGATGATAGTCTTGTTAAAAGCTTCGGCCAATCCGTTAGCTGTAGGATTATAAGCAGTCGACGAAACGTCCTTAATCCCGAATTTACCGCAGAACTTGATGAATGCGTTGCTCACGAACTGAGGACCGTTGTCGTGTACTATTCGCCTTGGCACACCGTATCGATATATGATATGGTGTTTGATAAATTTGATCACATCACTCGTCTTCACCTCTCGGAGTGGAACTGCTTCTGCCCATTTCGAGAAGTAATCGGTGATTGCTAGAATAAAACGGTCTCCTTTAACCGAAGGCGGAAAAATATGACCTACAATGTCCATTCCCCATGTCTCGAACGGCCACGATGTCGCCGAAGGATGAAGATACTCAGGGGGTATGTGCATATAATTTGCATGTAATTGACATGCCTCACATCATCGGGCGCATTCGACTGCGTCTTTTACCATAGTTAGCCAGTAATACCCAATTCTCCTAAGTCGATCACAGAGTTTAGGACCGGGCTGATGTGCACCGCATATCCCATCATGCGCCTCTTTGAGTGCTTGTTCCGCTTCTTTGCTGGATAAACAACGGAGTAAAAGACCATCATAGGATCGTCGATACAACGTTTGCGCTGTGGCGTTGTAGTAAAATCTCGGCGCTCTTCGCCGAATCGATTTGCGATGTGGCATTGTAATAAAATCTCGGCGCTCTTCGCCGAATCGATTCCCTTTCTCTTACATCTTCAGGTAATATACCATGTAAGACGTAGTCGATAATGGGAAAGCGCCAATCTCGAACTTCGAGTTCAACTCCAGTTGAGTATACTTCTTTAGCGTTCAAATCGTAGATTGGAACAATAAGCTGGTGAGTCCTCACTGTAATCAATTGCTCTATTTTGGGAGGTTGAGCCAAGGATACTGACAATGCTGCCAATGCGTCTGCATATGCATTTTGGAGACGCGGAACGTACTCGATAAAAAATTCTTCAAACGAGCTTGCCATCTCGATGGCCACCTGGTGGTATGGAATCAGGTCTCGATTTCTGACTTCATACTCTCCTCGTATTTGATTAACTCCCAGTTGAGAATCTCCAAAAGCCTCAAGGTATTCGACCCCCAGCTCTTTGGCGAAATTAAGTCCGATTATTAATGCATTGTATTCAGCCACGTTATTAGAACATGGTTCGATCAGTGAATATGCTCTAGGCAAGACGTGCTTTTCCGGGGAAACTAAAACGACCCCCACTCCTGAGGAGATTTTAGAACATCCGGGTGCACTTGCCACGTTGGTTGACCGGGAAGCCCCATCAAAGTATAACTGCCACACTTGTTGATGTGACAAATAGCTCGTCCTTTAACAGATTTCTGTTGCTTGAAGTACAAGTCATATTACGATAGGAGCAAAGCCCATCTGGCCAACCGCCAATTCATGGAAGCCGGTTGAGTCATGAATACTCGGACAGTATTTATGTTGGAAATAACATAAATCGTCTGTCCGACTAAATAATGTCGCATTTTCTGAATCGCGAATACCAAGGCAAGGCATTCCTTCTCAATCATCGTGTACGACTCAGATAATACACAGCTTGTTCGTGACCGTTATCGTCGTCTTGTGCAAGTAATGCACTTAACGAATGGCTCGTCGCTTTGACATAAATCAAAAACGGTCTGCCCGATTTTGGTGCAACGAGAATAGGTGGATTCTCCAGATATTTCTTAATATCTTCGAATGCCTTTTGGCATGCTTCATCCCAAACGAACGACACGCCTTTCTTCGCAAGTTTAGAGAATGGTTGACATTTTCCAGACAGATTTGATATAAACCGCCGGATGTATGCCAATCGACCTTGCAACCCTCTGAGTTCTTTAAGATTTCTCGGGGGTTGTAGCTCATGTATTGCCTTCACCTTATCAGGATCAATATGAATACCTTTTGTGGTGACGACGAATCCAAGAAATTTACCGCTCGACATTCAAAGGAAGGATTTAGTCGGGTTCATTTGCAACTGATGATTTCTCATAAGCTCGAACATTGTCTTCAGATCATTAATGTGGTCGTTTTTATCACGACTCTTAACAACCAGGTCATCGACGTAGCATTCGACGGTCTTCCGGAGGTGCTCTTGAAAGATCTTCGTCATTGCTCGTTGGTATGTAGCGCCGGCATTCTTCAATCCGAATGGCATAATAGTATAACAAAAGACACCCAGGGGTGTTCTGAAAGCTGTATGCTTTTCATCATCCGGATGCATCTTGATTTGATTATACCCAGAAAATCCATCCATGAATGACATTCTCTCGAACCCGCATGTATTGTCAATGATGACA
This sequence comes from Asparagus officinalis, assembly GCF_001876935.1. Classification (NCBI taxonomy): domain Eukaryota; kingdom Viridiplantae; phylum Streptophyta; class Magnoliopsida; order Asparagales; family Asparagaceae; genus Asparagus; species Asparagus officinalis. The sequence goes on from NC_033798.1 coordinate 6,402,198, forward strand.
TCCGTAATTGGGAGAGGAAAATCATCTTTGGGACATGCCGTATTCAGATCTCTGAAGTCAATACAGATTCTGATTTTCCCGTTCTTTTTAAGGACTGGAACAATATTGGCCAACCATTCAGGGTGTTGTTCCTCTCTGACAAAACCCGAATCAATTAACTTCTTGACTTCAGCTTCTATTACCTCCATAATTTACGGACGAAACCGTCTTTGTTGTTGCTTGACAGGTTTAGCATCCGATTTTATGTTAAGGCTGTGCATTGCTACGTTTGGGTCGAGTCCCGGCATATCTTCGTAGTTCCAAGCGAAAACGTCGAAACGAGGGCAATTAATTCCTCTTTTTCGTCTGGCGGGAGATCACCGCTGATAAATATAGGCTTCGGATTATTTTCGTCACCCATATTAACTTGAACCACTTTATCCTCGGTAGGAGGTTCTCTTTGCTCAAATCGATCACCGTATTGGATATTCATGTAATGCATCCATGGATCTTCCCAAACAGGTAACTGATCGTCTTCTTCTGTTGTGGAAGGGTCAACCGTCGCCATGTTCGACATTAGGGATTTGAATCTTTCACCAATGCTTACGTCAGAATCCCAATTTGAAGTGTCGGATGAATGTCCGCTCTTATCTATTAATTGGTTAATGATCTGTTGGCCATAATCGTCATCGGATGATGAAGCATAACCCAGACCCCTATTACGACTGTAATAATTATCTGGTTTTCCTTTTGGTACATAGGTAGAACGGGGTGGAACCCTAACACCTTGACCAAAATAAAGACCTTCACCGAGCGAGAGGTCATAACCTTGTTTTGTCATATAATCATTCGCTTGTGAACTATACCGAGAGAAATGTCGCCCGGGTTTTTCTTCATCTGAACTGGTGTCCAAGAAAAGATCAGGAGTTGGGGATGGATCCCCTTTTCTGAAGATTATTTCTTTTTCACCCCCTGTCTTTGCGGGTAGAATCACAGTTGTTCCCACTGGATTTTGAAGATATTTTATCGTCGTGCAAGACGAGCGAAGCGGCATGTGTAGACTAGGATCGTCATACAATTCCTGCATTACATTATCAAGACAAGGCGAATACTCTAAATCATCCTTTATTATTTCATCGGTAAGTTGCCAGTTACAACTTTCGTCCGACGATTCATCACCGTCAAGATCGATTACAAGAGGTTCAATGTCATTTAGTACAAGACCTTCACTATAATCGAGCCCGGCTTCGGTATCAGCTTCTTCTCCGCTGTCCGTGCCATGGGCCGATGGTTCAGTATCGGATTCAGCACCATAAAGAAGGGAGTCAGTAAAGTAATTTTCTAACCCCTTGAATGGTTGCTTATTCGCGACCACCGTCTTGACCTCCTCATTAGTGTCGACATACTTCAAACACTGATGGAGGGTGGAGGGAACTATAAGATTACCGTGGATCCATGGACGACCCAACAGTAAGTTATAAGAAGTCTCTGCATCGATCACATAGCAGGTGACTTCAGACTTTAAATCTCCGAGTTGACACTTCACCCGAATTTTTCCTAACGGTCTTGACCCGCTAGTATTGAACCCGTAAATAACCGTCCCTGTGGAGGCTAACTTGCTGGCGGGGATTCCGAGGTGGTACATCAACCGTAGTGGCATGATGCTAACAGCGAAACCCGGATCGACTTGGATCCGGTTGACAACGCTAGAGCTAATATACCCGGTGAAATATAGAGGCCTATCATGCTTCGAATTCCTGACTTGCATATCTTCTTTGGTGAAAGCGATGCAAGGAAATTTGGTGGCTGCCAGATTGCAATGCTACACTGATGACTCTGGCTCTTCAGGAGCTGGCTTGACCTGAGTGAGGAATACCTCAGAATCAGCCAAAGCTTCTTGTAAAGCTTCTCTGGTTTCTTTTGAGAGGCGCAACAACTCGTATAGCGTAATCCTTGCTGGGATATTGGCCAGCTGAGCCATAACGTCGAAACGATATGGTGCGTTCGAGCTTTCTGGTTTATCTCGTCCAATCGGTCGGCTGAAACGAGGCTGCTTCGGAACTTGAACCCCTTTATGTTGGGGTTCTTTCTCTTTTTGCTTAGCCGGTTGTTGCGGCTTTTCAGCAGCTACTGGAGGAGTTGTAACTATCCCCAGCTCCTTCAGAGTTGTAGCATTTGGGTTAGAAGTCTCAGGATATTTATAATGGTACTCATTCCCACTTCTTGTAGCGAAAACTTCTTGTTCTCCTTCAGAAAGTGGTAAAGCTGGGATCTCCTCATCATTCTTCTCGGGAATCGCTGAGGCTCCATAACAAGACTTCTCTTTTCCCTTGCCCTTTGATTTCTTCTTTGATGTGGATGTTGTCCACTATTCATCTTCGAGCAAATCCGGATGAACCCAAAGGATTTCGCCGTTGGGGGCTGTGTGAGATACAAGCCCCTTCTGGCGCTGTCCATGAGGATCATCGTTGATGATTTGCATTTTTACCTTTGACACTGGCTCGGTTTGAAACCAGGACAAAGGAACTGATCCGAAGCTAATTGAGACTGCGTTTGCGCCTACTTTCTTCTCCATTGGCTTCGGTGTCACAATACCAACATCAATTAAGGTTTGTATTTTGTCTTTTAAGACATAACACGTCTTAGTTGGATGGTGAACCCTTCTGTGATATGCACAGTATTTCGGGTCATTGGTCTTCGTTGCTTCTTCTTGGTTTGTGACCAGTGGAAGCTTGATCTTGTTGTTCTCTAATAAGTATTTGAAGATGACCGGAACTTCATCATCTTTGAATGAGTATTCCTTCGGGAATCTGGGCTCCAAAGTCTTGGGTTGTCTTGGAGGCTGTTGATTCTGATTTGGTGCCAGCTGGAAGGATGACTGCTGCGGTTGTTGTTGCGGTGGCTGTTGTGACGTTTGATGTGTGTCGACAGCGGCCACGGACCCTCTTCCTCTGCCTCGAGGACTCTCTCCAGATTCTTTCTCTTGAGAAAACGTTCAGCCTGTTCACCCCTCACTTTCAATTCCTTCCAAGTTTTAGAGGGCACAACCCCCATGACCTCTAACACATCCAATGACAAGTTATTGTGACATGTCTGTAGGATGAACTCTTCTGTGAGTGGATCTCTGCAGTTCACCGCTTTGTCCCGGAATCGTTTGACAAAGACGTCAACTGATTCCCCATCCTTCTGCTTTTCATCCAATAACGTGCCAATCGAGACCTCTGTGTCATCGTCGAAGAAATTAGTGAGGAATAGTTCTTCCATATCCTCCTAGCTAGTGATACTCCCGGGCTTAAGGCGTCGGTACCAATCAAAGGCAGGCCCGCGAAGGGTTCCTACGAATGACCGGACCATCAGGGCTTCGTTCCCGGATATTGCGCCAAGATGCGACTTGAAATAGATCAAGTGCTGAGTTGGTGAACCCCTGCCAACAAAAGGAGTAAAGTTAATCAAATTAAATTTCTGGGGATAAGGAATCAGGTCCCACTCCCTCGGGTACGGGTATGGAATGCCCGTTTTCTTCACTTCTTGAGCCGTCATCAGAGCGTTGACTTTGCTCTCAAGATCGTGCATCTTCTTGTCCTCTTCCTCGTTTTTCTTCAAGTAAATCTGTGGAGGTTGAGTGGATGACTTGGTCGGACCTCTTCCGGAGTTGTCTTTATCTGGAGGAGGATCGTCAAAGGTAGTCTCATCCTCTTCATTACGCCAGCTGGATTCCGCCTTCTGGCTCAATTCTGGTTGGTGTTGCTGAACCTGCAAGTCTCGCATCTGCTGCATAGTCAATTCCATTTCGGTTTTGAATTCAGCTCTAATTTCTTCGCGTTGTTTAGCCAACGCCTCCTGCAGGATATGAGCCAGTTGATCCGGCGTGATCGCGAACGATTCTCTGACTTGCCCAACACTGGACGCGGTATCATCCGATGCAATGGCGGAACAAGTATATGATATTTCTTCATCTGAAGAGAGCCCCTCGTGTATTCTCTTGTAATCTCGACGTAGGTTGGCTCTTCTTTGTAACCGCGACATCCTTTGAGAAAGACCCCGCTCAACCCTCCCTCCTGGAGAGAAATCAGGGTCAGGATTGACTGATTTTTGCTTTCCTTTATTGGTCATGTTGATAGTGACCTCAGGGAACTCATCTTGTTGGATTACAGATTTCGTTTTGTTGAAACGTCTTGTTTTGGGTCTTGACGCTTCATTGGACAATCTTTGAAATACGGAGACTCTTGAATTATTTTTAGAGCATCCGCATTCTGTCAGCACCGCTTTAATGAGTCTCTCGCAAGCGCAATGAGACTCGTTTTCTCGGACGCTTCTCTTTCTTGAGTCATTCTTCTGATAGTACAGCTCATCATTATTGTGATTCGAGCAACCTATCCTTTGTTTTTAAACTTTGTTAACATACACAGGACGACTGGTCGTCGTCTCTGTGCGATCCAAAGTTAAATTTTTAAATCCACCCCCCTGCGGGTGTGGAGTTTTCAGAGGTCCTAAACGAGAGTGAACTGGTATTCTCTCGTTTTGGACTTGTGCAGTTCTGACAGGAGGGTGTTTACGACCCCCTGCATATGAAACCATTAGCGGTTTATTTGCTGGACCCGGATTTTCTTTAACTGGGGCTTTGCCTCGATTGTCAACTGAAGGACCGAGGCGATCCGCCATTGTTATCTTAAACTTGGACAAATCTGGGCTAACCCAGGGTTTTACTGCTGATGCAGTAGACGGGCATGGAACAGATGTTTGCGGCGTCTTCGGCATCCAAACTTTACGATTCTTAGGTGGCCTTTCAGACACCGTCTCCTTCTTGGTTCCTTGGGCTTGTTGACGAAGAACGCGAGCATGAGCGGTCTTCGCTTTACGCCTTTGTATCCGTTCCTTAAGGGTTGAACGGGCCCTTTTGACGAGAGTCCACTCCTCCGTCGTAAGTTATGCAGAAATATGATTATTTTGCCGTTGAGGCAACTGAATCATTTTCTGCCTCCTCGACTCTAGGTCCGCATAGTAATGGACCCCGTCGGTTTGTTGCATGGCCTTAGCCAATTGTCGAGCACGGCGCTGACGCTGTCTCTGACGAGCTCTTTTCGTCAGCACCGGTGAGCTATTAATCAATGACTCCGTAATTGGTACAGAGTCACTTGGAGCAGAAACGTTGCAGGCAGATTCCTTAGCAACGATCGGGCAAGAATCTTTGCCTGCGGCCTCCGTTGGAGTTGCAGACTTGAAAGTTTTCGAAATCTTCCTATATTTGCGAGATGAGGAAGATTTCGCGGATGAGGACGACAAGTACTCCTCAAACTTCGCCTGATCGAACTCGTATTCGATCTCTTCATTGACGATGATCTTGATCGGTTGCGACACCGCGGCCTTGGCAGCGAGGCCGCTGGCTCCCACTGTGGTCGCCAGCTTGTTTGAGTCAAAAGTCGGTTCTGTTGAAGAATTCATTATAACTTTGTTTGATTACAATAAATTCGAAAGAATAATCTTTTTATAAGACTTTTTCTACACAACAAAACGAAAATTACAACTTTTGAGAAACAAACACAAAAATCGTCTATCGATCTTTGTTTTCGTGGGACTTTGCCTGTGCCGGGAACGCTTTGGTTCGTGGACCGCCGATTCACAGATCGTGAAGAGGGGGCTTATGATTCTAACTTCGTTATCGAAGTAGAAATTGAAACGATATCTTATCGAAGTAAGATAGTCGTTCTTCTTAAAATCAAGTCAAAGCTCAATTTCAAGGCGTTGCAAGAAAAGAACTCAAATCTCTGCTCTCTCTGCTCTGGAATGCTCTAAGTATTTATAGCCTCTGGGGTAATAACTGCACAAAAACTCAACAAACGAAGAAGTTAGCTGGCGAGACAGTGTTTACTGTCTCGCCCAGCGAGACAGTAAATTTGCTGTCTCGCCCAGCGAGACAGTAAAATACTGTCTCAGAAAATGAATATTCCTGGCAGTTTCTCGCTGTAACTGCCTTCCCACGTTTCAAACTCCGTTATTTTGGCAGTTATTCACGTGATTTTCGCCCACGATGTTTTCCACGTCCCTTGGCAGTTGATGGACACGTGTAGGGTAGTTATCAAGGTAGTTTTGACCATTTCAACACTGTCTCACTGGCGAGACAGCAAATACTGTCTCGCTGGCGAGACAGCAAAGCCTGTCTCGCTGGCGAGACAGCAAAGCCTGTCTCGTTGGCGAGACAGTTCACTCCTGTTTTGATTTTCAATATGAGATCCCTTTGAGTGATCTTCTCTATGTTTGGGATATCTATTAGCATTTTTTGACGCCTACACATGTCTCTCACCACATACTCCTCTCGGTGTACAAGTGTATTACAAATTATATCTCACAAATAGGCACAATAACAAATGTTTGTTCTCTATAATGGATGAGAACTCAATTGAAAGCTCACACTCTAAGTAACACTCTCAACCCCAATATAATATGTATGAAATACTTAAGCTTAAGTGGGTGTGTGTAAACAATGAGCAATAACAAAACCAACCTTAATTATAAATCTAGCTTAGTGAAAAGATAAATAACAAATATAAATATGTAAAGCTAGAATTGAGTTTAGTGAAACTTCTCTAAGATAACAAGAGTAAGAGAGATGAGAGATTAAAGCTCAAACACCAAAGATGATCTCTTCTTCTTCTTGTGAAAATCACTTCACAAACAGAACTTGTAAACACACTAAACAAACTTTAAAACCCCTTGTAAACTTGTTTAAAACTTTTCTTAGTTATTGGGAGTGTTAAATGTAATGGGGTATATATAGGATAGAAGAAACCAGCCCAAGAAATCATCAAAAAACAAGAAAAAATAATAAAAAAAATATAAATCTGAAAACTAGCCATTACTGTGCAACAACTATATTATGAGTAGACTTATGACAGGTATGAGTCGACTCATGTCTGCATGAGTCGACTCATAGGTTTATCAGTCGACCCAGCAGATAAAGCTGCTAACAGTTTAACAGTTCATGAGTCGACTCACAAGTTTAACAGTCAACCCAGCAGATAAAACTGCTACCTGGACAATGGTTCATGAGTCGACTCAACACTGTAGTGAGTCGACTCAAAACATGCACATAGCCTATTTTGAGCAGAAAAACTAATTTTCAAATACCTTTAAAAAATAGCAAATAAATTCTAAAAATGTAAAACTTTAGAAAATATTTATAAACATGAATATAAACATGTTAGAGAAAGAATTTTTCAAATTTCACTTCTCATTTGTAAAATCTTATCATTTTGCAAAACACATAAATACATGTTTATTTTAAACACTTGAATTTTGATTTTTGACTTAAAACTTGTTTTGAAACCTTTTGAAATGTTTTTATGGACTTAATGAAATATGTCTATAATGATTGTTTAGTCCATAATATACTAATATAGTATTTGCATAAAAACACCTATGTTTTGAGAAAAATCATAAATATATGTGTGTGTAATATTGAGCTTGAAGGATTTGCACACAATATATATATATATATATATATAGTTTATTTTAAACACTTGAATTTTGATTTTTGACTTAAAACTTGTTTTGAAACCTTTTGAAATATTTTTATGGACTTAATGGAAAGATGTCTATAATGATTGTTTAGTCCATAATATACTAATATAGTATTTACATAAAAACACCTATGTTTTGAGAAAAATCATAAATATGTGTGTGTAATATTGAGTTTGAAGAATTTGCACACAATATATATATATAAGACTTATACTAATATACCCAAGTGAAATATGAGAAGCTTGCTCTCTTGAATCTTTGACTTGATTATAGCTTCATTTGAAATACATAGTTAAAAATTGTTTGTTAAATCATCAAAACAAGATTACAGAATTAGGCTCACCACATGAGTCCTAATAGAAATGACTAAAAATGATAAAAATCATGGGTTACAGGTCATGAAATTTTGAATTTTTGTATGTGACGCCCCTAATTTCACATAAGGCTGCAGTCCAAGGTGAACTCAGAGATGTCAAACCTGTCATGCACCCACACTGTGTAATAACATGTTTCTGCAATCATAGTAATATCCTCTAGTAGAATTAAAAGAAGTATAGGTACAAAACAGACAAAATAGAGAAGTAAACGTAATAGACATGATATGGAAAGAGATATCTCATAAATAAAATCATGCCTCACTATAATACATCTGATATATGGAAGAATAAAAATGTCTCAACATGAATCAACTGAAAATCGTACTAAGGCACACTGCCTTTACAATATGAAATAAAACTCTAAAGTCTTAATAAAATTACAAAAATCTACTGTGGAGCCTCTACTAATAACTCATATGACGGCGACTATGTAAGAACTCTGTCATCCTGCGGCTCTCCGAACCTCTGTACTACCTGAAAGAAGAGAAAATAACAAAAAAAAACCACATAAAGAGCGTCAGAACGCTACAGCAAGATCACATTCATCCGCCCCCAAGGGAAGGACTACTAGATGGAGTGGAGGCTCTATCTATAAGCATAGTCTAACTAGATTATTTTTCTTGTATATCTAAGTGGAATTAATATTTAGAAACCTATAACATGAGACATAGTACGTCGATCGAAATAATCTAAATAAGGAAACCCTCATGTATATACCATATGTCTTAAATTATAGATATCTAAATATTAATACCGAACTAAGAGTATACGAACTGAATGAAATTAATAATTAGAAATCCACAACACGAAACTGGTACGTTGAGCGAAATAATCCAAACAAGAAAATCCTCATGTATATACCATATGTCTCAAATTGTGAATCGAAAATCGTTAATCCCAACTAAGGCATAAAGAAAGCAATAAAGGAAATAAAAACATCAATACATTGTATTTATATTATCCTCCACTATCATTGGGGAGATAGAATAAATACCAATATATAAACCTGTATACTTTCAAAAGTAAAGTATCTTGGTCATATATCTCAATGATGAGTCATATTCATAGATGGCATCTACCAAAGACTCAGGCTATCAATTAGCTATCTCAGGGCAACTCTTTGTAAGATTCTGAAACTTAGCATCATCATGTGCAACGGACTACCCTGTAGGTATCCTAAACAGTGTACACGGCTCATTAGTCTCATCACGATCTCAGTGCGTAATATGAGTGTGGGACGACCTACCATATAGGTATCCAAAAAGATGGCTCACAAACCACATCGCACCCTCGTGCGGACGGACTACTAGACAAAGCATCCAAACCTGACTCAATGGCATGTACAAATAGAATATCGACGCACTACCCCACGTAGTACTAAACTGAGCTCATCAACGATATTTATCTTATGTATTAACTATATAAATCTGGTATATCTATGCACTATCCCATATAGTATTGAGCTGTGCTCATCAACGATATCCAACGATTGTATGAACAATAAACAACCCAACAATTGATATATTCCCCTGTGGGATACTCATGTGTGTGCACCGACATTGTACTTATATATTTGTGAATCTACATGTAAAGAAGTGCGGCTCGAACCCCGCGAACACATCTCAAATAGATACAAAACACAAACTCAGAAAACAGCTTTAGTAGTCGACTACTTCACTTAGTAGTCGACTACTCTGAGTCCATCCAGAATCTGAAAAATTAGACTGATTGTGAGTAGTCGACTAATATGAACATTAGTTGACTACTCTGCTATGAAAACGTTTCTATGAGTCGCACCAGGAAAGGAGTAGTCGACTATACATGTTATTAGTTGACTACTCTGTGTTAAACAAATTTTTGTTTCTCAGGTTTTGATGTTTTTGCGATTATTCCTTAAACAAAACTGATTCAAATTACATGGAACATAGGAAAAAGGTTTTAGTCTTCTGAAATTTACAACCAGAGATTAGTTCACATGATTTAACTTTTGGATTAATCGCTGATTAGGGTTTAACTTCATAATTATTCAAATTCTCACATAAAAAACATTAATTTTCACATGATTAACTTGGACAAGGTTATAACTAACATTGAACAGAGATAAGCTTGTTTAAAATACGTTCATATCATTGTGATCTTACAATCTAGCGTTTAAGCATGATTAATTTACACGAAAAACTCGATAAATTAACAAACTAGGGTTTGCACATGGGTTAAACTTAATTAATAAATTAAAAATGAAATTATCATTAACCCTAATTATTATGATCATGCTTCTAATGTAAACATCAAGTAAAAACGTCAGATCTATCGTGGGTTAAAGATCTATTATAAAAAAGCTACCTTTTATCACATGTAACTATGAATAAACATGCAAAACATTGATTTAAACATATTAAATATTAAATTACTAAGGGTGCGGGTTTAGATGAAGATGATCTTGCCTCAAGGTGCTGTTGAACTCCTCAACCATGTGTTTGCAAGATTCCTCTTGAACCACGATCACCAAACTCCGTCTTCCTCTCGACAAATGCCTCAAAACTCTCCCAAAACTCACAAATTAGGGTTAGAGTTTGAGGAGGAAGGTGGATGGTGTACATCTCACGTGAAAGAGGGTAAAAAGAACTTTAAAATGAGTATATATACGCATATATACAATTGGGTTCGAAACAAAACGAATCCGATCCGAAATCTAAAAGAAATCTAGAAATAGTCTGATTAGTTGACTAATGCCTTCATTAGTTGACTAACGACCTTACTAGTCGACTACTCTGAGTAGTAGTCGACTACTAACAACTCAGTTTCAGGTTTGTGCATGATTTTATGCATGTTTCTCATCTATACTCACATATATACATTAGATTGATCTCAAATCAATCCCTAGCATACTCAAGCATATAAATATGCTATTTATAACCATATAACATACTTATTACTATTTATCATAATTTATTCAAACTTTTGGGGTTTTATATAGTATTCACGAAATTATATGTCAATATGATCATAACATTTTATTATATTTTTATATCCTCATTATCTATCTTAGTTGGATAAATATATCTGTAGGCGTCAAAAAATGCTAATAGATATCCAAATACAGCTCAAGAGGAGATCATCAAAAAATCAAAGAAAAAAGACAGTCTTTACTGTCTCTCCGCGCGAGACAGTGTTTACTGTCTCTCCGCGCGAGACAGTTCTCACTGGCTCAGAAACTATTTTATAAACCGCCGACACGGTCACTATAACTGCCAAAGAACATGGGAAACGTCGTACAGTGTTTACTGTCTCTCCGCGCGAGACAGTGTTTACTGTCTCTCCGCGCGAGACAGTGTTTACTGTCTCTCCGCGCGAGACAGTGTTTACTGTCTCTCCGCGCGAGACAGTATTTACTGTCTCTCCGCGCGAGACAGTGTTTACTGTCTCTCCGTGCGAGACAGTTCTCAAAGGCTCGGAAACTGTTTTATAAACCGCCGACACGTGCCAATTAACTGCCAAAGAACATGGGAAACGTTGTGGGCGAGAATCACGTTGACAACTGCCAAAATAACGAAGTTTGAAAACGTGGGAAGGCAGTTACAACAAAAACTGCCAGACGGTTACTGTTCACGAGACAGTATTTTTTTCCGCCAACTGTTCCTATGGGTTATAAATACCCCCCGAAGGCCATTTTTGAAGGAGGCTGATCAGAGAGCATCCACAGGCTGATTTCAGAGCAGAGAGGGCAGAGTACTCGAGCTTCTGTAACTCCTTGATATTCAGGCTTTGACTTGATTTCAAGAAGAACGACTATCTTACCTTGATAAGATATCGTTTCAAGTTCTCACTTCGATAAACGAAGTCAGAATCATAAACTCCTCACGATTCGATCAGAATCTGTGATTTGGTGGTCCACGGGCTAACACACCCCCGGCACAGGCAAAGATTCCACGCAAGCAGTGATCCAAACAACGATCCTGCGTTTGTTTCCCAAGAGTTGTAATTTTCATTTTGTTGTGTAAAAGAGGTCTTATAAAAAGACTATTTCTTTGAATTTATTGTAATCGACTGAAGATATAATGAATTCCATGACAAAACCAACTTTTGACGCAAACAATATCACTAATAACATATTTTATCTTAATTTACAGGCTAATGAAGAGTTTCAATATTATTTAGAATGTGTAGTCCAGTGATAAAATTTTGTAACCATATTCCATGATTGGATGCCTCAAAGCAAGCTACAAACTCTGCTGCCATAGTGGATGAAGCTACAAGTGTCTGTTTGACACTTTTTCATAATATAGCTCCTCCTGCTAACATATAAATGTAGTCTGATGTATACATTCTGCTATTTTGGCATCCAGCAAAATCAAAATCAGAGTACCTAATTGTCACACTCCGCTTCCCAAAATACCAGGGAATCGGAATGTGAACAAGCCCGCGACGTATTAGGTTGAGTAGAAATAAGTACTAGACCCCTTCTGCTCAATCTAATACCGCGACGTATTAGGTTGAGTAGAAATAAGTACTAGACCCCTTCTGCTCAATCTAATACGCTAAGCGTCAAGCAAATATAAAGCGAAGGCACAGGTCCCCGATCACAGTGGCGAGAATATAATAAACAACTCAGAACCAAAAGATACATATCACAACTGTAATGATCATCCAGACATAATATTCGGGCTAAACATGCCCTTATACAAAACTATCTGAATACTGGGGAATATAAAAATAGTACATCGACCAACGAAAATAAAAGTACTGGAAAGTAAACTAGGATCATCAGCTAAGTAAAGAGGTAACTAAGCTTCGACTTGTTCTTCTGCTCCATCTGCAAAGCCTTCCTGCGGAGGATCCTCTGGCTCCTGTACTACTCCGAACTGTAGCTGTCCGTCCTCCAAATCTGACGTACATCCCAAGAGGAAAGGAGTACGTCAGCGTGCATGGCGCACGGCAAGATCCCAAAAGGAAGAATAGAAACGGTCGTGCGACCAATGCAATAATGGTAATAAAAAAAATGGAAACATGCAACTAAAATACTAATAATCTAAATATAATTTACTATTAGAAAATAGAATAATCAGAATAAATCTAAGGAAATTAACCAAGTAACAAGTCGATCATGTCGCTAGCGATCAGAATAATCATCCAAGTACATAGTCATACACTAGATGAAATTAATACTTAAAAATCTACAACAAGAGACGTAGTACGTCGAGCGAAATAATCCAAACAAGGAAACCCTCATGTATATACCATAGTCTCAAATTGTAGATAATTAAATATTAATCCCGATCTACGTATGAGCAATCCGATTTCAGCCTGGTCCGAACTCAAGCTAAACTCGGGTGAATGTCAAGATCACGGACCAAAGTGACTACACAAGCTTCACTTTGACCCAACAAACCAACCCCAATGCTACACAAGATCATGGGGCGAGCCTGGAAGATACATCAACAGTCTTATCCGATCACATAAACACGGACTTCCCCATCCCAACTCTTCTCGTTTTGCTAAGTCAACAACACACAAGTCTCTAGGTCTTATTCATGTCACACAGGTCACTGTAGTCATAAACTCATAACGATTCTCAATCACAACAAGGAACAATCAATGCAGCTAATCATAATATCATAGCATATCAGATAATCAAAATTAAGAATTTGAATCATAAAATTGTTCTAAAATAATCTTCTGAAATAATAATTTATTTACTTCAAAATAATTCTTTTTTTTCTAAAATAAATTCTTTTCTCATTATAATAATTCTAAAAATAATCTTTTAAATAATAAAATTCATAAATTCAAAGACAAGATAAATTCTCATTAATTCAAAATATTCTATTTTCCCAAATAATTTCTTTTTAAAAATATCTATCATTCTAAAATAATTTCTTCCACAAGATAATTTCTAAAAATTAATATGATTATTCTAAAATAATTCTTTTTCCCCGATAATTCCTTTTAAATTATTATAATTTTTCTAAAATAATTTCGTTCTTAAATAAATTCTTTTTAATTAATATAATTATCCAAAAAATAATTCAGTTGTCAAAATAAATTCTTTTAATTTATCATAATTATTTTGAAAATACTATTTATCACATAATGACGATTTATCTAATATTATTCATCAAACAATCCCACGCAGATAAATATATCAGATCTAAAATTACAGATAACTCATAAAAATATAAAATTCAGACATAAGCAAGTGGGATCTTGCCTCGGGTATATCGTGGACCGTAGTGGGGGTCGTCGGGGTGATTGCACAGCGTTACGACGAGTTTCGCGGAATCGACGGCTAAAATTACAATTTGAGTGTTAATGCGACGTGCAATATTCAAACGAGTATAATGAGGTGTAGATAGGTAGCCCAAGTGAAAGAAATATACCGTGTGATAGACAACACGAAGGGCTACGTACCGGCGAAGGAATCGACAGGAACGGAGGTCGGAGTTGACCGAAAAACGCGTGCGAAGTCGGCTCCGAACTGCAGTTTTCTGCAGCGAACTCACTGATTCGGCTCGCTGTTCGGAACTTCTTCCCGCTGTGCGGGTTCGCCGGAGGTGGGAGGGGGTGACGACGAGCGGCGACGGGGATTGGGCTCGGCGAGGTGGTTTCCGTCGGCGCAGCGGAGGAGCTGCAGCGAGGCGAGGGGTGGAGTTGGTGTTGTGGGCAGGGGGAGGAGGGGTCTGCGGTTGGGTCGGGCAGCGGCGGAGCTGCGGCGAGGGTAAAGGCAGCGATGACGAGGTGGGGTGGCGGTCTGAGTGGCTGCAAGAGGAGGTTCGGCTGCTGGAGCTCGTCGGAGCTCGTGACGGCGATCAGGGGCGCGGTTTGAGCGGAGAGGGAGGTGGAGGAGCTGGTGATAGAGTGTTGGCGGCTGACAGCGGAGAGGGGAGAGGGGCAGTGAGCTCGGGGTGGTCGAGCTGGGGGAGCTCGACGATGGCGGCGAAGAGCTCAGGGCGGCGGCGAACTCAGGGGAGCAGCGGCGAGCGGCGTCTTGGAGCGGAGGTGCGACGTCGGAGCTCGCGGCGGCGAGCTGGAAACGCGCGGGTCTCAGGCGGCGACGGGAGCCTTGCCTGGGAGGGGGAGATGATGGTCGGCGGGCTGAAGTGGAGGAGGTTGCGCGGAGCTCAAGGCTGGGCGGAGCTTGCGGTGGCGGTGTTTTTGGTCGGGAGCTTGGCTGGTGCTCGCTGGTCCGTCGGGAGCTCGAGTGATGGGGGAGAGGCTGGAGTTGCGATGAGGAGGGGCGGAGAGATGATGGCGGTGGTTGAGGAAGTAGGCTTCTTGGGTTTGCTTGATGAGAGAGTGTCAGAGAGAGAGAGAGCACGGAGAGAGAAATGTGAGCTGAGTGTGAGAAAGAGAGAGAAAATGAGAGTGAAAGAGAAGGAGTGGAGATTTTTGAGGAGGGGAGAGAGAATCTCGTGGGAGAAGAGAACGAGAGAGAGAGTTGAAAACGAGAGGGAGAGAGATGAATTCGGGGTTCTTTTGAGGAGTGGGAGAATCACGAGGTTGGGGTGTGCGGGAAACATGGGGGAGGGTTTTAGGGAAAGTGGGGTAGGGAGAGAGGGAGAATGAGAATGAGAGAGATGGAGAGAGAGAGAGATACAGAGTGAAACACCGCAGAGAAAAACACAGGAAAAAATACCCCTTTAAATAAAAATAAAATTTAAAAAATTAAAATACCAGAAAATTTATTCAAATAGATATTAAAATTTATGGTCAAAATAATAATAACAATAACAATAATGAATAATTAACTATTAATTAAAAAATTTTACAGAAACAATTAAATTTATAATTAACAAAACTATTAAAATAATATAATATCGTATTTTAAATCGTAGAGAATTCTAGAGTAGGGAAAATACAAATACTCCTTTAGAAAAATAATATTTAATATTTAAATACCAGAAAATTATTTAAACCCGTATTAAAAATTTACGGTCATTACACTAATGACCTCCAGCTGATCTGATTTTCTATATGTGAGTATATAATCTTTTATTTTCTGAAGATACCTCATAACCCTTTTGACTATTATCCAGTGATCAATACCAGTGTTGCTTAAGTATCTGCCTAACATCCCAACAATATACGCAATATCCAAACGGGTACACACCTGAGCATATATTAGACTTTCTACAGCCGAAGCATAAGAAATATTCTGCATTTTCTGAATTTTAAGGTTACCTTTAGGGCACTGATTGAGGCTAAACTTATATCCTTTAGCAACAGGAGTGTCACCTGTTCTGCAACCTTGCATGCCAAACTTTTTGAGTACTTTATCGATATAGCTCTTTTGTGATAATCCAAGAATACCTCGAGAACGATCTCGATGTAGGATATAGCTCTTTTGTGATAATCCAAGAATACCTCGAGAACGATCTCGATGTATCTGGATTCCTAATATAAAAGAGGCGTCCCCAAGATCTTTCATCTCGAGAACGATCTCGATGTATCTGGATTCCTAATATAAAAGAGGCGTCCCCAAGATCTTTCATCTTAAAAATCTTTGAAAGAAATCTTTTGGTTTCGTGCAATATGCCTATATCATTAGTGGCAAGCAATATGTCATCGACATACAAAACCAGGAAAATATACTTACTCCTACTGAACTTATGATATACATAGTCATCAACAATATTCATATCAAAACTAAATGAGATAATTATTTGTTGAAACTTGTAATACCATTGACGAGGAGCTTGCTTGAGTCCATAAATGGATTTTCTTAATTTGCTAGCCATATTCTTCGGGTCTCCTGACACAAAGTTTTCTGGTTGTACCAAATAAATCATCTCATCAATGTCACCATTAAGAAATACAGTCTTAACATCCATCTGATGTAACTCAATATCAAAATGAGCTACAAGCGTCATGATGTTCTAAAAGAGTCTTTTGATGAAAAGGAGAGAAAGACTATATATAATCAATGTGTTCCTTTTGAGTATAGACTTTAACCGCAAGACGTGCCTTATACCTCTTCACATTACCATTTACATCCTGCTTGATTTTAAAAAATCTATTTATAACCAATTGGCTTTGCACCTTCTGACAATGAGACAAGTTTCCAAACCTTATTGTCTTGCAAAGACTTGTACTCTTTATTCATGGCATCAATCCACTTTTGAGAATTGGAACTTTTTCATGGCCTGAAGGAAGTTGAATGGATCATCTTCCAACATTACATAGTTTTTCTTATATTCTTGGAGAAATACAATATAATCATCCGGAATAGCATTGCTTCTTTCTCTTGTGGATCTCCTTAATGCATGGCACTGGTTCTTGAGGTTGTTGATTTTGTTCTTTTGGAATAGGGAGTTGTTCAACATTATCATTTTAAGGTTTCAGATTTACTTTTTAATCAATAATGTATAGGTGTCATGCCCCGCTTCCCAAAATACTGGAGAATCGGAACGTGAATAAGCCCGTGACGTATTATATTAAGGAGAATAATTAAAAATAAATATTTCTTCTCAACCTAATACGCTAAGCGTCAAGCAATATACAATGCGAAATCACAGGTCCCCGATCACACATAGCAAGAATATAATAAACAACTCAGAATGAAAAAGAGACATATCACAAATAGAATATCATCCGAGACACAGATTTTGGGTTTGCCCTTATTACAAACGGTCCAACTAAAAATATAAAAATACATAGTCCATAAAAAAGAAATATAACTAGCCTACATCTCACAAGAATCCATAATTACCTTAAGTAACAAGGTCATGTAACCAGTCATTCTATAACAGGTCACTGGTCCACATCTCACACAGAGTCAACGTTCATATTCTCGGATAAATGATTGTTGGCATATCCCCTACATGCATCCAATACCTCTACAAAAACTCGGTCAGAGGACTACACGCAATCCGTTTTTAGCCTGGTCCGGACTCAAGCTAAACTCGGGTGAATGTCAAACTCACGGACCAAAGTAACTACACAAACTTTACTTTGACCCAACAAACCAACTCCCGTGCTATACAAACTCACTGGTGCGAGCCTGGAAGATACATCAATAGCCACATCCGATCACATGAACCAAGACTTCCCCATCCCAACTCTTCTCGCTTTTCTAAGTCAACAATCATAACCTGAACTAGATCTCTGGTTCACCTCCTAATTTTAGTCAATGCACACACACATGTCACTAAGTCTTGTTCATGACGCACAAAACCACTAAGTCATGAACTACAATCATCTCGGACCCATCGGATGCTCGCAAATTGACTGTCTTCGTAAAGCAGTCAATACTAACGTGGTAGAAAGATAACCAATCCATACCAAGGATAACATCGAACTCGGACATATGCAACACTATCAAATCGATGACTAACTCAGACTCATCTAGTCTGATGACACATCTCCTACAGATAGAAGGGACACTCCCCCTAGAGGAGTAGAGACTGACAACGGAATATCTAAGGAATGTGCTACAAGCTGAAACCTATCAACGAAGGTATGAAAGATAAGAGATAAGCGAATTTCCTAAATCAAACTAGATCCGAGCTGAAAAGGAAGTCACGAAGAAAGCTCCGCTCGTACCCTGATCACGCGGTACTACTTTATAAACTCTGCTAGTGGTGTAACATATATGGGACCATCTGTCCTTCACGAATCTCCTGGATAAATGCAAATCTGGCCTGCTGGCCCCTAAATCCTCAGATTAACAAGTAGTGTCTCTATTTCCCCGCTGCTAGACGAAATTGTGACTATGAGACTATCGACCGTGACCTCTATCATGCTAGTTTCTTGCTGGTGTACTACGACAAATCTTTCACTCTTTGTTCGATCTTGTTATGATTGTAACATGTACTCCAAACTCTGTGCTACTTCGGCGCTCTCGAATCATATGGTGCTCCTTTCTTATATTGTCCTTGTTGCTGGGTTAAAATCATTCTCCCGCTGCTAGGATCCTCTAGATTCTGTAATAGTTCTCTTGCCATTGTCATTGTCACTATTTTGGTTTTGATTTCTTCCTTCACTAAGGGTATATCTCCCTGCTTCACTTAGACTAGCTCTAACTATTTATTAAAGTAGTGACTAAAATTCTCCCAAATAGGTGATAATTGCTGCCCCGTCAAAAATCTTGATGTCGTTGCTATCCTCCAACGATGTCCTCAATGCTGAATACATCAAACTTCTGCTTGATACTAAGTCGACGTTCAAGAAATTTTTACATACTCCTTCCCTTATAGGTTACAATTGAAATTGGTGTGCCTTGAAACTCTGGTGCTCTTATTGTCTGATATCTTTCTTATTCTTTCAGAGCTAAACTTCCTGCTCTACGGCTTTATAAATAGCTGATTGTGGTGATAGTGATGCCCTTATTGGTATTACCTCTTTACTTTCACGACGGGTACAACCGGTGATGGAACTCCTGAAAGTGGTACTGCTGACGAAAATGGATACACCTCTTGCTCCTCGAGTTTTGTAAGATCTTGTTGCTAATGGTGCCATGAAGTCGATCAAATATTGTGGAGCCTGCTGCGGCTCGGCTCTGCATGCCCAGTTCTTCAGGTACGAGTTTTACCTCGACCACATCCTCGTTTCGATATTTATAATATCGAAAGGAGAGCTTAATTATGAATTCATAACACATAGTATTCACGCAAATACCTTCAATCAACTTAAAATAGTTGTCCTAAAAAAATATTATCAAATTTTTAGATATACGCATATATCGTCCTCACTCATACTAGAAAATTCTTATCGGACTCTATACATAAATCCTAGAAAACTCTAACCTAGCTCCACGACTCGATACAGGATGATCCTAAGGATACTGAAACTAGAGCTCTGATACCAACTGTGACGCCCCTGGGTTCACACAAGGCTGCAGTCCGAGGTGAAACCAGGAATGTCAAACCTGCCATGCACCACACCGTGCAATAACATGTTTCACCATCACAATTACTATCTCTCTAGTAGAGTCAACAACATGTGTAGGTACAAAAGCAAGTAAAAGATAATACAAAAGATATATGATAAAATAATAGAGATATATTTCATCATCCAGCATACAAAAATATAAAGTGAATCTCTGAAATAACTAGTCTGGAGATCTCAACAAGTCTCAAATACAGAATATGTGATAAAAGGAAATAAGGCACATAGCCTTTACAACTTCTAGAATATAACTCTTAAATGTCTAAACAAAATGTCTACAGTGAAGCTCTATAAATAAAATAAAACTACAAATGAAAGATGGACGCAAATAAGTATCGCCATCAACCTGCGACTCCCCGTGCACCTGGCTCGTTACCTGAAATGGGAGGGGACAACGAGCGTCAAAGCGCTAGCGAGCAACATCACAACCAACCCCAAGGGAGAGGGCTCGTTGCATATAGAAAATACAGTTAGTACATATATACATGAAATCATTTATCCTAACACTAAGAGGATTTTAGTATTTAGGAAATTACAACACGAGCATATGTATGTCGAGCGAAATAATCCAAACAAGGAAACCCTCATGTATATACCTTGTATCTCAAATTGTAAATCCCTAAATACCAAACCCAAGATCTAATACAGGAACAATAATATAAAGAAGACTAACCCATCTCAGAACTCAAATACCATGTTATGTCAAACCCCACATAAGTGTCATGTCCAGCCTATGTAAGTGTAAGTGTTATACTCAAGGTTTAAACAGGTGTCCAACACATGGACTAAGACTAGGTGTAGTGGATGCCCAACAGATGGACTGTATATATAAATTGTCCAACACATGGATTAAATGATGAATGTCCAACACATGGACTGAATATAATGAATGTCCAAAACATTGACTGAATATGATGAATGTCAATCACATTGACTGAATATGATGAATGTCCAACATATGGACTGCACATAATAATTGTCCAACACATGGACTGAATGAAATGTGTAGAATATCGATGAGGTATATGAAAAGGATGCATATACACTAATTTCACACGTGTCTCGGTATGCAAATCTAAACTCATGTCCGTAAGCCATCTCACATATGAAGATACATAATAAACAATAATTTCTAACGCCAAACATTCGAGGTGACTCCTCGTTTATATTAAAGCACACAACAAAAGTAAACATGCACAAACTGTGCGGGCGATCAACCAAAACAGGCAGAAACCCTTCACAGGTTTCTGTCTGCTTCGAAACAAATCTAGAAGTGACATCATTATTTCCCAAACATGATATTATTGATATCAACATATATGAAACAACATGAAATGAAATATTAGCATGTAAATATATCGTCGAAATCCTAAATATTTATATACACATGTTTAAACATTTTAAAAGCAAAAACTTGTGATTTAAATCATGATTAATAAATTTTAGGTCTGAAATTTGTCAAAATTACTGTTGTAATCAATTAGAAAATTATGATAATGTATTCTCACTTCATGAGTTATAAAGATCTATCTTTTATACACTAAAAATACGTTTTAGGCTCGAAAAATCCGAATAAAACTTAATAAAACGTGCAAAATAAAAGGGTGCAGAGTTGGGCTAGATGTTACTTGCCTCAGATACTAAAAAACTCCTGCCATATGAAAGAGAACCAATCCCCTTCGCTGTACTGCACAAAACCCGCTGAAAAATCCTCCGAAATCCCTCAAAATCGCCAAAAAAAAGAACTAGGATTTGAGAGAGGGGAAAAGGGGCTGCTAGGGTTTGGAACACAGGAGAAAAGATGTTTTTTTCGTATTTAAACATGAGTATATATGATAGCAAACCCGAAAAACTACAGCCCAAAACCCGAAACCCAAAACTAGAAAATCCAGTCTGACTAGAAACATACTTTTTAGTATTTTGACTGTAACTTTCGCATCCGACCTCGGAATGAGGTGATTAAAGATTTGTTGGAAATCTGCTGAAGATATCTACAACTTTGGTCTTTTAAGTATTTCCATATTCACAACTTATTAGTGTGTAAAATACAAAATCTCACCACTGGTCATAAATTTTCAGATTTATACATCAAGCATGATTTGTGCATTTGCTCTTATATATATACATATATACATTGAGTTGATCTCAAATCAATTCCTAGCATACTCAAACATCATAATATATTATTTATAAATATAAAACATATTTATTATTATTTATCATAAAATATTTAAAATTTTGGGGTTTTACAGTACGGGGCGGCGATGGGTTTGGGAAGAAAGAGAGGAGAGGGAACGAGAGAAAAAGAAGAGAGGTTATATATATACTTAGGGTTAGAGTTAAAATAATTAATAAAAATATAATTAATTATATTTTAAATCAAATAAATATGAAAAAATTATCTACACAATAAAACGTACCAATTATACTAATATAACAGATAATACGCAATAGTAGTAATAATACAACAAATTATATAATTAAACAAGAATAGTTAATAAAAATATATTTACTTACATTTAAAATCAAATAATTACAGGAAAATTATCTACATAATAAAACGTACCAGTTATGTTAATTCAACAGTTGATACACAATAGTAGAAATAATACAACAAATTATACAAACAATACGTAATTAATAATACAACATAATACATGAAATCATACGTAATAGTAATAATAATACAACTTATTATTTAAAATGATACGTAATAGTATTGATAACACAACAGATTAATTCCAGAAATTTTTTTACTACAAAAAATTAATTTATATATATTAAAATCATTTAAATCAATATAAAATTTAAACTTTTAAATCTTAGAAATTTCTAGAAAATCAGGAAAAATACAAATAATCTTTTAAGAATTCGCGATCATTACATTCTATCCCCCTTAAAAGAAATTCCACCCTCGAAATTTAAAATAAGAATGATGCACAAAAAACCTAAGGACAGATATGGAACGATATTCATAAGCAAAGGAGATAAGAAATAAGAAACAGTAGGAAGTTATGAGACAGAAAACAGTGGGAAGTTTTGGAGTCAAAAGTGATAAGGTAGGGACTAAGACATAATTCGTCGAGATGATAGAATAATGGCTAACTATAGTCTTACGGATAAAATATGATATGCGTCTAAATTATCCATTATATTCTCACTAGTAAGAACTCGGGACCGTGACCTGTATGGGCCACCAAAAAAACCTGTCACGCCCCGCTTCCTAAAATACCAGGGAATCGGAACGTGAATAAGCCAACGACGTATTAGATTGAGAAGAATAAATAAAAATAAATATTTTTTCTCAACCTAATATGCTAAGCGTCAAGAAATATACAATGCGAAGTCATAGGTCCCCGATCACATATAGCAAGAATATAATGAACAACTTAGAATAGAAAAGAGACATATCACAAATAGAATATCATCCGAGACACAGAATTTGGGTCAAACATGCCCTTATTACAAACGGTCCAACTAAAAATATTAAAATACATAGTCCATAAAAAAATTACTGCTAAAAATAAACTAAGGACCATCAAATGACTAAGGAAATAGCTAAGCTTCAACTTGTTCTTCTGCTCCGTCTACAAGACACTCCTGCTGAGAATCATCTAGCTTCTGTACGATTCCGAACTGAGGTTGTCCGTCTCCTAAATCTAACGTACACTAGAAAAAATAGGTGTACGTCAACATGCATGGCACATGGCAAGATCCCACGGAAAGAAATAGAAACGGTCGAACAACTAATGCAAAAACAGTAATAATAATAATAGAAGCATGCTACTTGAATACTAATAATCTAAATACAATCTATCACTAGATGATAATAATCTAAAGAATCTAAGAAATCAACCAAGTAATAAGTCGATCATGCAGCTAGCGATCAGAATAATCATCCAAGTAACAATGTCATACAACTAGATGGAATTAATACTTAAAAATCTAAAACAAGAGACGTAGTACGTCGAACGAAATAATCCAAACAAGGAAACCCTCATGTATATATTATATGTCTTAAATTGTAGATAATTAAATATTAATTCTGATCTATGTATGAAAAGAAATACAACTAGCCTACATCTCACAAGAATCCATAATCACCTTAAGTAACAAGGTCATATAACCAGTCATTATATAACAGGTCATTGGTCCGCATCTCACACAGAGTCAACATTCATATTCTCGGATAAATGACTGTTCGCATATCCCCTACGTGCATCCAATACCGCTACACAGAGTTGGTCAAAGGACTACACACAATCTGTTTTTAGCCTGGTCCGGACTCAAGCTAAACTCGGGTGAATATCAAACTCACTGACCAAAGTGACTACACAAACTTCACTTTGACCCAATAAACCAACCCCGATGCTACACAAACTCACTGGTGCGAGCCTGGAAGATACATCAACAGCCACATCCGATCACATGAACCAAGACTTCCTCATCCCAACTCTTCTCGCTTTTCTAAGTCAACAATCATAACCTGAACTAGATCTCTGGTTCACCTCCTAATTTCAGTCAACGTACACACACATGTCACTAAGTCTTATTCATGACGCACAATGCCACTAAGTCATGAACTACTAAGGGTTCTCAAACACAACAAGGAAATAGTAAATAAATACAACCAATCCTGTGCAACGATATCATGGCATGTCAAATAATTAAATCTAAGAATCGTAAATCATGTTAAGAGCATGGGAATTGACTCTATTTTTCATAAATTACTTCTTTAACTAAATGAAGAAATGATCCAAGAAGAGGGAACATAGTAAATAATTATAAGTATGATGACGTCCCAAATGAGGAATCCTACGGCGTCAACGGAGAAGAAATCTCAGGATCTAGTTTGATTGGAGGTAGGTCAACGCAAGAACGAGAAGGCGACCTCGAGTCCGATTTCGGATAATGGAGCAATAGAATGAAAGAAGGTCCAAACGAATCATCCTAGACGTAGAGGAGATCAAATCGAGGTTGTTAATAAATCAGGACGTTAATCTCCCCTCCCTATTTTAGTGAAAATGGCAAAACTACCTACAAGGATAAAGTCGGTACCTCTCCGTAATTTGGAGGAAACAAGGCGTATAGCCGACACAGGAATGAAATAAAATACATAGGCACGAAGGTCATCCACCACAATGATACACTGTCGTAGATAAGTCCCCAACAATTTTAATACAAGGCCATTAATAGTCACATTTACAGGTAAACAATTAATCGTACTTATAATTAATTAAGCTGACCAACAGACAGATACATTATAACTTGTGGATACTCAATTAAGACACAAATGTAGAACACAAGTAGATGACTATACACACAAAAAACAAGGTGATAGCAGATAACTAATGAAACTATGAAATATGTGACTAATTAAACTAGCACACTTGACATGCATGAAAAGAGTGAACCAACATGATACATAAAAACATACACTGCACAAGTAGTTTACTGCTTGAACTTGTGAATTGTGAATAATGAATTGATATACATGAAATAAGTAGGACTTGCCTCGGGTACGCCGAACAAATCGACGTCGACGGCGCGGAATCTCAGCGGGGAGGGGGCGCTGGTCGAGGGGGAGGAGGCTGACAGTGGCTGAGGTGGTGGAACAGTAGCGAGAGGGCGGTGAGGAAGAGCTCAGGAGGGCGGACCTGGGCGGTCGCGAGCTCGGGGATTCGGGCTGGTTGAGGATGAGGGCGGAGGTTCGCGGAGGGGGCTGCGTAGGGAGAGAGAGGAGGTAGCGACCGTCGACAGTGCTGAAGGGCAGCAGCGCGGAGAGAGTTGGCGTGTTGGGCGAGTTGGTAGGGCGGTGAGGTTGGCCGGAGGGAGGGAGAGAGAGGCGGAGGTGTTGGATGCGGCGACAAGGCGAGCTGGAGAGAGAAAAGGAGAGAGAAGAGAGGGAGGTTACAGGGTGGTGGCGGGTTTGGGAAGAAAGAGAGAAGAGAGAGAACGAGAGAAAAAGAAGAGAGGTTATATATATACTTAGGGTTAGAGTTAAAAATAATTAATAAAAAATATAATTAATTACATTTTAAATCAAATAACTATGAAAAAATTATCTACACAATAAACGTACCAATTATACTAATACAACAGATAATATGTAATAGTAGTAATAATACAATAAATTTTACAATTAAAGGAGAATAACTACTAAAAATATATTTATTTATATTTAAAGTCAAATAATTACGTAAAATTATCTATACAATAAAATGTACCAGTTGTGTTAATACAACAGTTGATTCGCAATAGTAGAAATAATACAACAAATTATGCAAATAATACGTAATTAATAATACAACATAATACACGAAATCATACGTAATAGTAACAATAATACAAGTTATTATTTAAAATGATAATAGTATTGATAACACAATAGGTTAATTCTATAAATTTTTTTACTGCACAAAATTAATTTATAAATATTAAAATCATTTAAATAAATATAAAATTTGAACTTTTAAATCGTAGAAATTCCTAGAAAAATACAAATACTCTTTTAAAAATAATAATTAAATATTTTAAAATACCTAAAAAATTTATTTAACTAGTATTAAAATTTACGATCATTACAATAGGAACTTGAATACTGTCAAAAGTAACTGTATGGATTGGATCTGAAGCCAATTCCTCCTCAAACGCAATGTCTCTAACATTATTTCTCCCCCAAACTCAACATCCTCAAAGAATGTTGATGTTCCCGTCTCAAAAATATTCCTGAGTGCGGGATCATAAATTTTATAGCCCCTAGAACGTTCAGAATACCTAATAAAGTAACTGCTAATTATTTTGGAGTCCAATTTTTTTTCATTTGGCCTATATGGTCTTACTTCAGCTAGACATCCCCAAACGTGTAAGTACTTTAAACTGGGCTTTCGAGCAATCCAAAACTCATAAGGTATTTTAGTAACTACTTTACTCGGTACTCTGTTTAGAATATAAACTGTTGTCTTAAGTGCTTCTCCCCAGAGTGACTCTGGTAAAGAAGAATGAGCAATCATACTTCTTATCATATCCTTAAGAGTCATGTTTTATTTGCACCTAATCTCTTAACTTTGATCTGTTTTTCCTTGATACATTCAACACATACGTCAAAATCTAAAAAAAATAAGGGAATCCAAAAAGCCATCATACACAAGACACTCAGCTCTACCTTTTGAGATATGACCCAAGTGCTTATGTCATAATGTCGTCGAATTTTCCTTATTTAATTTATGCTTAGTGTCATGTGAATCCACATGCAAGGTTTCATTATAATAAGTAATTGTATCAAGCAAATATAGGTTGTCATAAGTACTTAAGTAACTAGTTCCCACAACATTTGAATTAAAAAATAGACTAAATTTACTGTTTCCAAATGAACAATAATAACCTAATTTGTCCAATATAGAAACAGAAACCAAATTCCGTCTAAAAGACGGTACTATAAAAATATCTTTTAAATCCAAATATGAACCAGTTCCTAATAGCAACCTAAAATGTTCAATTGCTTCAACATCTACCAATTATCTATCGCTCACAAAGATGTGTCTTTCAACATCACTTGGCTTTCGGTAGCTCAGATAACCTTGCATAGAAACACTTATGTGAGTAGTAGCACCAGAGTCTACCCACCAAGTGATTCTAGGTACTGAAGCTAAATTAACCTCAGAACAGACCAAAGTAAGGAACATACCCTTATTAGCACGTCCTAGGTACTGAAGCTAAATTAACCTCAGAACAGACCAAAGTAAGGAACATACCCTTATTAGCACGTCAGGCGTGATATTTGGTAGAACAGACCAAAGTAAGGAACATACCCTTATTAGCACGTCAGGCGTGATATTTGGTACAATCCTTCTTTATGTGTCCAGATTTGTTACAAAAGAAACAACCTTAGTTATCCTTATGTTGTTTTTTCTGAACTAGGCCCTTAGCAGCCTCCTTATCATTCTTACTTTTCTTGCCATTATCCATAGAGGCATAAGCCAAATGAGCACTTTCAGTCTTATCTTGCCTCAGCATGTCTTCTTCTTGCACACAGTATAAAATGAGCTCATTTAGAGTCCATTTCTTTTTTTGGAAGTTGTAACTGACCTTTAACTGACTAAACTATGCAAGAAGAGACAACAGAACCAGATGCACCAATAACTCATCATAAAGATCGAGTTTAAGTGCATAAAGTTTTGAAGCAATATGAGACATTCCATAATGTACTCCCTGATATTTTTTTTACCCTTATACTTTATTATTGAAATCAAGCGAGCTAAAAGCGTGCTTGTTTCTATCTTATCATTTTTCGCAAAACGTTTCTCAATTTCGGCAAGAAAATCTTTGGCCTTAGTAATCCCTTCGGATTTTATACCCCTGAAGGATTCTGGAACACCACGCTTAATGATCATTAGACTCATGCGATTTGAATGCTCTCACTTCTCAGACTCCTTCTTAACATCAGGAGTGTTATCCACATTGAGAGGTTGGGGTTATTCAATTCTTAACGCAAGGTCTAGATCCATGCAGCCAAGAACAATTAAAATGTTCTCTTTTCAAATCTTAAAATTTATCCCATTGAGCATGAGAATTGAATTTATGTTAGCAGAAATAGTTGCAGCAGATGCAATAGCCGAAATAAACAAAAGATGCTCACATTATTAACTGTAATTAGTAATCAATAAAATTCAAATAATGATAAATCACATCTCAAGATATCTAGCACAACATTAATATCAAGTCTTTGGATAGTAATATTAATTGCAAATGATATCTTGTTGCAATGATCAAACACTAACAATTACTCATGTCAAATAATAAAACTATCTTTGGATCGATTTATTATTCACATATAAACCTTATAATTGTCACATGTTTATCATCGCAGATGTGTATGTAGTCTAAATAAATATTAATATTCCTTTGGGCCGATTAAATATTTACACAAAAATATACACACAACTATCTAACATCTCTCATAAACAATCTATACAAGAGATGTTACTTTGGCAACATCTTGTTTTAATTAATCATTCGGAATGAGAGACAAAAAAATTAATACTTTAGTATCATATTAATTGAATTAAATAATTGATTAACTATCAAATTTAATTCAGATTTGAATTAAATAAAATTCTGAAATTTACTTGAGCAATTAAAATAGATTTCTCTATTTTAATTAACCATAGATAGGCCCATAAATTAATATGCCCTACAACTTAATAGAATATTTGAGCAAGTCAAATAATCCAGGCCCAAAACATAAGTAAACTGCATGCCCACAAGTTAAAATTATTTGAGAAACTCAAATAATCTTTAATTTAATCACTAGCTCAACTTAAAAAATAAATCTAAGTTGGTTTCGGGCTATATCCTCATAGCTCAGATAAAAATTTAAGTAGGCTTCGACCAGAAATTAAATAATTATAGGCCCAAAAAGAAACATAAGATTATTTGATAATAACAAATAATCCATGGCTTATTAAAACACAGGCTCATTCCTTCAACTTAATTAAAAACAAAGGCCCATTCCTAGCAGGCCCATATGTTAATTACTTAAGGGAGCTATGGTCTGTGACCTCACTTAAAAAATTTGCTTGTAGCCCTCTTTTTCACCCGACGAAGAGATAGCTCGCCTTCAAATTCAAAATAGAGCTCTCCTGAAACAAATATCGGAGCTCGCCTGAAAATTTTGAAGGGCTCGCCTGCAGATCCTAATTCGAGCTCGCCTGAATGATCATTCGACCTCGCCTGCAAGGGTATTTGAATTTGCCTGAAATCAAGCATCTACTTCGCCTGAATCGAGCCGAAGCTCGCCTAAAAGGAATGCTCAAGCTCTCCTGAAACCGAGCGAAAGCCCGCCTGATCGGAGAGCGAGAGCTCGCCTGAAATTTGAGCCGAAGCTCGCCTGATCAGAGAGTGAGAGATCGTATAAAATTTGAGCCGAAGCTCGCCCGAT
The DNA here is from genome assembly GCF_001876935.1 of Asparagus officinalis. NCBI lineage: Eukaryota > Viridiplantae > Streptophyta > Magnoliopsida > Asparagales > Asparagaceae > Asparagus > Asparagus officinalis. The sequence goes on from NC_033798.1 coordinate 6,431,895, forward strand.
TTGAGCAATTGAAGATCGCCTGATCCGAGCCTTTGAAGCTCGCCTGAGATTGAGGCTTGAGCTCGCCTACATTGGGTTCGAACTCGCCTGAAAAGGCTCGAGCTCGCCTGAAGTTTGCCAACGAAGCTCGCCCGTAGCATATATAGAGCTCGCTTGAGGAGTTTAGAGCTTGTCTGAGCCCTTGTTGACGAGATTCGCCTGCTGACTTAGCCGACGAAGGTCGCATGGATCTGAATTAGGTTTTGGATCTTTTAATATTGAGGGTTCTCTCTTGAGAATTCTCTTTAGATGGGGATACGAGAATGAGAACTCAACTCTTAGATTAGGGATCATAACCCCTATATATAGATTTGCAGTTTTCTAATTTAGCCTCTTATTAAATTAGAATTGCAATCTGGTATCTGCACAATAAGCCCATGACATATTTAAATACCCATTGACCCAACTATCTGATTGATCACTTTATGTGGGTCAACTTTAAAGATAGCAACACACACTGATGTGACATATGTACCCACAAATAGATTTAATTAGATTTAAATCCGACACACTTAACTATGAAGTTGTTTTTCTCTTAGCCATATCATAAATGTTTAATCATCATCATAATTAAAATCTAAGATTTATTATTTAAGCGCATCAATAGATCTTGTCACAATTCATGTTGGACTATTAGCCTTTTCTAATTATATTTAAATGTATATCTAATGACATAAATATGCATCGTGGTTTACCACACTTTTTATTTGTGTTATCATTATTTAATCCTTTGCAAATAAAATGATAATTTTATATGTATCATAAAATAAGTGTGGACTCGTACAAGTTTTGTTGTAGTGATTTGAGGGACTAATTTTAATTTGTTTTTTTGTCGGTAATTTGTAAAAAGGGTCTAATTGCACACTTGGTTCACTTTAAATACAAAAAAGTTGACGGAACTAAAAAAAATACCAATTTGATAATTTTGACATGAATTAACTATATATAGCCGGATATATATTTTTGGACATCTGTAGTTTAGATTCAACGAGCAATCAGGTCTACAAATTAGGATCGATCTATACCCTATCTATTATGTTGTCAAATATGATATACCAAGAATATAATTTTTTAAATAATCGTGGCCGGTTCTCAGCTACCCTAGTCCAAATTCCATAGTTCTTCTAAAAGACTAGTCTTTCTTTTAATTATCGAGCATTTTCGGACCAACGAGAAGTTAGGATAAATTCTCTTTCTTAATTTTATAGGTTTTTATGTGCTGGGAATTAGGTCGCTTTCTTCCATCATTTGGGAAAATAACATGGAGGTTAACGTACCAAATTATGGTGTCCTCATGGTTTTGGTCTCTTTAAGGGGTTGACAACTTCAAGGTTTAGAACCCAAGTGAATGTTTTTTAACTAGCTTCTTTTTGAAATAAGTAATAATATTTAATTAACTTTGTATTTTGACACCATAATGATTTTTTGTAAGATAAGGGAGAAATCAGAAGTAGAAAAAATCATGATCTTTTTTTTCATTAAATGATCATGTTTCATGGGAGTTAGAGTAAGTCGTCGCATGCTTTATACATGACATACAATAAATAAGTTTCCTCTGTGTTTTAAACAATTTCATTTAATTTATTATCTCATATGTTAGCTTACTTGTAAACAATATATAATAATTCGTATTATTTTTGTTCTTTTCTTTCCTTTTTTCCCCTAGAAACCACCTTAAAAATAAAAAAAATATACAGATTAACTTAAACATAAATCATCTTTAAAGTGTGTTTATATTATAATTAACTCCCTCCTAGCCAAATTTTCACTAAAAAATAGAAAAATAACCTTAAAAATTTCACGTCCAAGTTACATGACTTGGATCCTAACTATACTTAAATATTAACAAATGAGTTACATGTTTTGAATGCGAATTTTCAGGATTATTTTTAAGTTTTCAATGAAAAATTACTTTGAAGGTGGTTGATAGCAACATAACCCACTTTAAAGCTGGTTTATGTATAAATTGACATTGAAATGTGGTTTCTCTATAATTATCCTGGTAGTTTCAGAGTAGGAAAAAAAAACTACCATATTTTTGTAGTCTTGAAATAGCTTTTTTTCCATAAGGTAAAAGCACAGAACGTTTCGTGGTAGCTTTGTGCTAAATTTCATAGAGTTATGATAGTTTATTGTGATATTTACCCTGCTGTTTACGCAGAAATTTAATTAAAATCTAACAAAATTGTTCTTCTTCAGCAAGTTGACCAAGCCTACTTCTAACTTTAGGCAAGAAATAGAATGTATATATGATTTGGAGAGAGAGGAACTTGCGTATTTTTCAAAACAGAGCTTCAACCCAGGCTTCTTTCTTCAAAGCAGTGAAAATGTCCATTTTTACTAAGGTACTGAATGATAGTATACATGCACATTTGAAAGATAAACCGGAAAAGTTGTAGTTTGAGAAGGAATAGCTAGAAACAGTACAGTGTAGTTGTATAGAGATTTTTCCAGGTTTATAGTGCTGGAAAACATGATGTATGACTCTATTGCAGATTTGGTGATGAATAAAGTTCATTTCATTGACAAAAAAAAAAACTTTAGGCAAGAAGATATCTTTCCTTGAACCTCGCGGGGTTAATTGGTTTGAAGCGTTCACATGATATTACCGCCACAACTTGTTCTCCTTTATTCTCTGCACTTCCCTCTGTCCAAATTTTTAATGCTTGTGGATCACACAACATTGGGACAAAAATTGACTGCATTTGTACCCAACACTGCCCACATTCCTTTTTCGGAAATAATAATAATATCTTCTGCAAACAAAACTCAACTGATCACCGAAAATATTCACTGCCTCCTCAACTGCGCATAAATGGCGCGTCCAAGTTGAACAAGATTTTGGCTAGTGAAAGAGAGATCGTAGTCACTTACTTACATTTGGGCGCTAGATACATTTTAGGGTAAAGTTCACAAAACCCCCGTTTAATTAGCAAGGGGTTAAGATAAGGGTTAAGAGAGTTTAACCCCTCATTAATCATTCAAATATGTTAATTTAATCAAAGAGCTAACAAATCATTTACAAGGGTTAAAGTTAGTTGACCTCTCATTTAGAAGGCTTAACAAATCCATCTAAAGAGAAGGATTAAGAGTTGCTACTTCTCGAAATAGGAAATGAAACTATAAAAAAGAATATATTTTAGGATATTTGTGGCAGCTAGCTTACTTAACCCTTCTTTATTTGCCAAACACAAAAAAAATTAACCATTCATCTTGACTATCAAATCTAAACGGAATTAAATTATTTTTAACCTCCCATGAAGGGTTAACTAAGTTAGTCCTTCCCCCTTAGTCTTTTTCCTTTAATCCTTTGTCAAATGACAAAGAAGAATGGTCAATTTTGAGATAACCTCTAAATACTTGAAATATTACTTAACTACCAAAACAGCTACATTTATGAATCTATTTTAAATAAGCCTCAAAATTTTGGGAATTTTCTGAAAAACTTATGGGGATTAAGTAACATTTCTAAACTTTTGGAATTATCTGAAGATGGACCGAGTTTTTTGGTTTCGTAAAATTTAGCCTACTTATTGAATAAGTCCTATAGGCCCCGTTTGGCAAAGGGTTAATGAAGATGGGTTAAAGAGAAGGATTAATTCTTCACCAAAAAAAAAGAGAAGGATTAATGTACTTAGCCCATTTGATAATCCGAAGGACTAAATTATTAACCCGTTAAATAGGTTTTATTTTAGCCTTTATGATCAGTTTTAGTGTTTGGGAATAACAATGATTTTGACTATTTTCTTTATAATTAGAAGGGTTAACTCTTATTCCATCTAAATAGGAGTATTAGTAAACCCCTCATTTTGAGGGGTTAACTCATTTTAACCCCTCTAGAGGGGTTAACTTAACCCTCCTATATTTTTTATGTTTGACAAATTATGGAGGGTTAACTCACTTTAACCCTTATATAGATTTGTTGTGTTTGGCAGGTTAAGAAGGGGTTAAGTCTCTTTAACCCCTCACTTAACCCTTTGCCAAACGGTACCATACAGTATATACACAAATATAAGAGAGATAACTACTTCGATATTAGAGGTCTAAATACCAGCAAAATTTTTTAAGGGATTAATAAGTGATTAATCCCTAATAATATAAATTTGGATAATCTTTACTATCAAAAAATAGTGGAGAGATTACTACTTCTGATTACAAACATTGATTATCAAGCGAGCGATTCATTCCAAATCTAACGCTCACTACATTCCCTTGAATCACAGTCATTCTAATTTTGCACTCAAAGAAAAATCATAATCATTAATTAGATAATCAATTGATGTATAAAATAGCGGTTCATCCAGTGTTGTTTTGATAGTGGAGAGCATCCGGATCGGTATAATACAGCTCATAAATCTTCAATTAATCGTATTAAAAATGAATTACAACTTTCAACAATTATAACTAAGAAAGTGCAGAAAGTCCATATTGGGTTGCAAATTTGCGAAAAAAAAAGAGAAAAGAGTGCAGCAGTTTCGAAAGAAAACTTGGAAGAAATTTGGTAATATATGTGAACATGGAGAAATTATTGATTTAAAGGGAACACGGTTTTCTTTTTATGGTAATCCTCATCTATGAAGACAAAGTTAGCTCCCAGCGAGTGTAAATCTCATCGTCCTATTCGGAGAAAATGCTGGCATACCCAAAGTTTGGGGTTATATCTTTTTCAAGTCCCTAAAAAGTCAAAGTTGTGCAAATGATTCGACCAAACATTCTTCATCAAAATAGCAAATGGTCATACCAATCATTGAACTTTTGACAGAAACATGCATACCATTAAGGGTTGATTCCTAGAAATTCGCCTTAAAGGTAAAATAATTATAAGAAAATCATATTTGAATGTCAATTTATACATAAAAACCCAAAAAATAAGCTTAAAAAACTTCATGTTCAAGGGCGTGACTTGTACTCTAAGAAGATATAAACATCAACAAAATAAGTGATGTGCGTTGAATGTGAGTTTTAGGGGTTTTTTTTTTGGTTTTTTAGTGAAAAGTTTGACTGTGATGTGGTTGATGTCAATACAAACCTAGTTTGAAAGTAGTTTATGTATAAATTGGCATTTAAAAATAATTTCTATATAATTACCATATTTTTAAGGTGGTTTATAGGAAAAAAACTCGACCATTAAATATGACTCTCACTACTATATGGAAAATATAGGTTTTTTTTTGAAATATTTTCAAAAAGTCAAATAAATTAGTTTGGGTTTGATTTAAATTTTGTAATAATGCTATTTTTTTAAATAAAATAGTGCATTAATTTATTTGAGATATCGTAAAAGATTTGAACATGTATTAGGGGGTGTTTGGTTCAATTTCTACAAATTATAGGAAACATTTTCCACCCAAAATATTATTTCTTGTATTTCTTAAAAAAATTATTGGAAAATTTTTGAGAAGTTCAAAAAGTATCAATTTTCTTATTTTTTTTAACTTTCCTTGTTTGGTTCAAAACAAGAAAACGGCCCATAACTTTATTAAAAATAACAAGATTTCCTATAATTTGTAGAAATTGAACCATAACCCCTAAATTTATAGAAAAATGTCAACTTTATAGAAAAATGTTAATATGGTGTCAGATTTTTAGGTGATCTCCGTCTATTTTAAGAGGAAATTATTTTTTATAAATTTTGGTACTTTTTCGTATTTTATAGAAAACATTTATGTAAATTTTTTTTAAACCAAACACAATTTACGAAAATCTACAGAAAAATTTTTAATTATAAAATTGCCATTGTCAGACATTTTGAAAAAACTTTCCTATAAAATTGTGCAACCAAACACCCCCTTAGACTATTGGTATTCATAAACCAATGTCATTTTACCATTTAACCAAGTAATCATTATTATGTTTCTAAATTATTCCAAATTTTTTTTAACATAGTAGGCACAAAATAAATTTGTTTTCTCAAGCTCTTTGTTACCAAATACAATTTATTTTCCCCACCTGGATCATTAGCCAAAATTGATGATGCATAAACGAGCTCATGGGAAAGGCTAAGTCACGTGCTTGTAAACTTTTTTTTTCCCTCTTATCAAATTTGGGTTACAAGTTTAGTATATATCAAGAACGTGGTGGGTCCAATGTAGATAAATGTTCTTTTACCCCCACCGCAGCTGTTTGATAACTCTACTCAAATGTTCAGATGATTGGTTGTCTAAACTTCATGAGTACGTTCATTGAATAAAACTTAATAGTACTAAGCCCAAGCGTTAATAAACGTACTATGAGGTATATCTATTACTAAATTGATAATATAGCTTTTATATATATCTATTTATAAAAGGGAAAAATGTGTCCAGGCCCCAAAAGCAGAATGTTCATGTGACCCGCCCCCTTGTATTTTGCCCCATGTGATTCAGCCCCAAAAAGTACCATTTAATATTTTAAGGCCCCTCCACGTCAGCAGTATAAAAAAAGAGATTGTATTTTGAAAAAAAACCCGAAATTACCCCTCCACTTATCTTCCCTAGACGTCTGGTCCACAAACTACATGGAAAGTCACGCCCATTAATGCAATCTGATGGAAAAAATAGAGGGAAATTTCCCGCCCTTTTTTGAACTCTATCATGAGCAATAACTCATGTTAGTTCTAAGTTATTTAATGTTAGTTCTAAGTTATTTAATGTTAGTTCTAACTTATTTAATGTTAGTTCTAACTTATTTTATGTTAGTTCTAATTTAGTTCTAATTCATGTTAGTTCTAATGTTAGTTCTAAGTTATTTAATGTTTGTTCTAACTTATTTTATGTTGTTCTATGTTATTTTATGTTGTTCTATGTTAGTTCTAATTTAGTTCTGACTTATTTAATGTTAGTTCTACTTCCAGCTAGTGTTGGTTCTAATATAAGCGTTAGTTCTAGTGGCTATATTAGTTCTAGTTGAGCTCCTGTTAGGACTGACACGTACGATACCTGTTAGAATTGATACTGGAGAAGCTAGAACTAACACATCATCAAGTAGAAGTAATATGACATTTAGACCTAACAATTACGCTGGAACTAACGACTTAAATAAATTAGAACTAACACGATACCAGTTAGAACTAACACTAGAGAAGCTAGAACTAACACATCATTAAATAGAACTAACATGGCGTTTAGACCCAACAATTACGTAGAACTAATGACTTAAATAAATTACAACTAACACGATATCTGTTAGAACTAACACTAGAACTAACACATTAAATAAATTAAAACTAACACGAGCTGGTAAAAATTAGAACTAACCACATTAGTTCTAATTTATACAAAGTTAGTTCTATTTTATAACAAGTTAGTTCTAATTTTATACCATGTTAGTTCTAATTTTATGCCACGTTAGTTCTAATTTATGCCAAGTTAGTTCTAATTTATACAAGTTAGTTCTATTTTATAACAAGCTATCTCTAAATTATACAATGTTAATTCTATTCTGGAGCGTGTTAGTTCTAATCTATACCATGTTAGATCTATTCTGTAGCGTGTTAGTTCTAATCTGCACAGTGTTAGTTCTATTCTGTAGAGTGTTAGTTCTAATCTGCACAGTGTTAGTTCTATTCTGTAGAGTGTTAGTTCTAATCTGCACAGTGTTAGTTCTATTCTGTAGAGTGTTAGTTCTAATCTGCACAGTGTTAGTTCTATTCTGTAGAGTGTTAGTTCTAATCTGCACAGTGTTAGTTCTATTCTGTAGAGTGTTAGTTCTAATCTGCACAGTGTTAGTTCTATTCTGTAGAGTGTTAGTTCTAATCTGCACAGTGTTAGTTCTATTCTGTAGAGTGTTAGTTCTAATCTGCACAGTGTTAGTTCTATTCTGTAGAGTGTTAGTTCTAATCTGCACAGTGTTAGTTCTATTCTGTAGAGTGTTAGTTCTAATCTGCACAGTGTTAGTTCTATTCTGTAGAGTGTTAGTTCTAATCTGCACAGTGTTAGTTCTATTCTGTAGAGTGTTAGTTCTAATCTGCACAGTGTTAGTTCTATTCTGTAGAGTGTTAGTTCTAATCTGCACAGTGTTAGTTCTATTCTGTAGAGTGTTAGTTCTAATCTGCACAGTGTTAGTTCTATTCTGTAGAGTGTTAGTTCTAATCTGCACAGTGTTAGTTCTAATCTGTAGAGTGTTAGTTCTATTCTGCACAGTGTTAGTTCCGTTCTGTAGAGTGTTAGTTCTAATCTGCACAGTGTTAGTTCTATTCTGTAGAGTGTTAGTTCTAATCTGCACAGTGTTAGTTCTAATCTGTAGAGTGTTAGTTCTATTCTGCACAGTATTAGTTCTTCTAATTTATCCCAAGTTAGTTCTAACTTATAGCAAGTTAGTTCTATTTTATAACAAGTTAGTTCTAATTTATACATGAGCTTCGATAGAACAAACATGAGCTAACTCTAGTTATTTATGCCATTTTTTAAACTCTATCAATAGCTAACTCATGTTAGTTCTAACTTATTTCATGTTAGTTCTAACTTATTTTCATGTTAGTTCTAACTTATTTTATGTTAGTTCTAATGGCAAGTAAGAGCTAACTTTAAGTGGAACTAACATTAACACTTTGGCTACTTGGTCTAGTGGTAAAGCTTGGGAATTTGGAGAGGAGGTTAGGAGTTCAAGCCCATGCAACTACAATATATATTTAAAGGTCTTTGATTGGATATATATTTAAAGGTCTTTGATTGGGCCTTGGGCCTTGGGGCTCTTGGGCTCTTTGTTAGTTCTAGCCATTAGAACTAACATTCCAGCCCTTAGAACTAACATAACAGCCCTTAGAACTAACATTGGGCTCTTTGTTAGTTCTAGCCATTAGAACTAACATTCCAGCCCTTAGAACTAACATAACAGCCCTTAGAACTAACATTTATAGTTCTAATTTTCCTTGACCCCCCTTTCAAATTCACAGGTTCTTAGATTCTTTAGTCGACTTTTAATCACATTATCTTCAATTTTTAGCTAAATGTCGATATGTCTGAAGATTCAATGTGAGCTTTTGAATTTCTGCTGTTAATCTCTTATACAAAACTCTGTCAATCACCAAATCACACAAGAAAAAGGCATTAAAGAAAAACCCAAACTGCTGTTCAAGAATCCAAGGAGATCTCATTTCAATTAAATGAAAGAGAAAAACTACAAAAATCCAATATCGATTCCCTTCATAAATTACAAGAAAACAAGAGCACTATCTTGATTAAGACATTGATTTGGGTAAAGATATTCCGTAACCTAGAAAGGGGAGAACAACGATGCATCAGACCAAAGCCCCAGGCTCCGTCAGCTCGCGGGTCCCCGGACCATGTTCCGTGTTTGTTGTTGAACCCGCGTTCACGAGCTGTTTCTAAGATGACTCCCCGACCTCCGACTCCATGACCACCGTCCTCGCCTTCGCCTTCCACGACCTCCTCAGTCTGATCATTTTCAGCGGCCATGACGGAAGTGAGAGAGAAGGAGAAGCTGAGAGATAGAGTGGAGAGAGAGAGAGAGAGAGAGAGAGAGAAGAGAGAGAGAGAGAGAGAGAGAGATGGGGTTAAAGGGATGGGCGCAGTTACCAAGCTCAATCAAATCAAAGGGTAAATTTGTAACTTTTGTTGGGTTTTTCTCAGGATCTGGTACTTTGGGGCCTTAACACAAATACAATGTGTATTTGGGGCTAAATCACATGGGGCAAAATACAAGGGGGCGGGTCACATGAACATTCTGCTTTTGGGGCCTGGACACATTTTTCCCTCCCTTTATAAAAAGTACAGCAAAATTTTTTTTATTACTGTTTATAGAGTGATCTCTAAACTAGTTAATAAAATATTATACATATTAGTAAGTACTATCAGATTTTTGTAGTAGAGCTAGAAAAGATTTACATGTGTAAAATGTCTGATAAAGGTTGAAATCATTATTTGCAAGAACCAAAAAAAAAATGCTAACAATATTTTCAAGTTTAAAATTTTTATTTTAGCCTGAACAGTGGATAAATGGACAAACATTTTACATGAACAGTGTCACTGGTTCAACTTTTTAGCGTGGCATTAACAGTGTTTAAAACTAAAAAATGTATTGTTGCTTAAAGAGGGTGTTTAATACTCTGGATTATACTGTAATATGAATAATGCTTACTGTAGCATGAACAATTTGTTTAGGGTCTGCTCTTAAGTTAAATAAAAAAATTGTGATAGATATGCTTAGTGAATGGATTAGTGATATACCTTCCTAGGATTGAGAAAAATGCTACCATTTTTCATCAATTTTTATAGAGCTTAATTAAATCTCAACATACTGAGCTAACAAAATAATATTACTATTGTGTTTAGCTTTAAAGCATAGTAAACTTTATAGTAAGCTTGTCTGGGTTATATGGACTACTCGTAATAATCTCATATTCAATGAAGCCATGCCAAATCACCATCAAATGGCATCTAAGATAGCTTATTTCCTCACTTTCTGGACAGGTTTAGCGACTTCCAAACGAGCTCTCAAGCCCAAGACAATTGTTCGGGAAAGGGGGATTTCTGTCCTGATCGCCTCAAGTGAAGACAACAACGGGGGAGTAGCTGATCACTAGGGTTGCTTGTAGCTTTGACGTTTGAGAGTTTTTTTGGGATTTTTGTGCACAGATAGTGTCTCCTAGCAGACTTACTAACAAGTTTTTGGTGTGCTATGTTGGTTTTAATTTCTCGTAACATTTTATTTTCTCATTTGGTTACAAAGTGGTCCAATAACTTCCCATCATCAAGAGAGTTGGTTATAACTTAACCAACCACTTTGCCCACTAATTCAGTTATTGCTCTTTGATGGAGAGAGTAGAAAAAGGAGTATATATCTCGGTTGGTCCCTAATACCTGCTCTTCAATTTTCGAAAGGGAAAATACACCATCTATTAGTGAAGAGATAAGGTTTAGAAGATCTTCTCGAAATCAACTTCAATTATCCATTGTGTGAGACAACAATGGCTGGAGGTTAGTTTAATTAATTATTGCTTCCGTTTGATATAGATTATATTTTTCAGTTTCTAAACATGTTTAGATCAAGTATTTGAATTTCTATCATGTTTAGATAACTTTTAGTAATTTAAATATATTATCATGCTATAACTTTTAGTAATTTAAATATATTATCATGCTATACTTATAATTTGTGGGTGGTAAACTCTCCGCATTATTGTATATTCTTTTGTATATTTATGGGTGATTTTACTTTGTTCCTCTATTGTGTAGAGTGACGACATAGGTCCGCTCCTCTAGTACTAATTCAGGATCTATCGTTAAATCACAACTAAATATAAATATATGTAAATACTTTTAACTTCCTAGTTTATACAATGATAGGGCTATGTCTCTATTATTTGTACATGTAACATGAGCATCAAGTGATGTTAATATGTTGTAAAAAGCTTTGATGTTTTGGTGTGTCACAAAGAGATACTCTTTGCTCATGTATCACATACAGATTACATAATTCTATTTGAATATCAAAAGATCTAAGTGAAAATAAGAATAAAATTACATATAGTAAGTGGTAATATATACAAAATATGTTCTTGTAACTGACCCTAAAATAAATAAAGTCTAAATTGGAGTTTTATATAACTTCATCTCAATAACCCCAGATCTAAAGGAAGATTTGGATTAGGGGAAAGGAATTAATGCTAGAGAATAAACTTATAATCTCCAATACTTACCACAACTTCATAGTTATGGTGTTGAAACAATGTCTTTAAAAATATTTAAAAAATCGTTGAAATTCTACCAACTATGAATTTAAAGTAGCTTTCAACAACGTAAACATATGTCGTTGTGTGAGTCCGATTTTAACACATAGAAAGGTGCTCAGCTCAATGTAAAGACGCATCAATATATTAAAGAGTTTTTCTTTATTCCTTAAATCTTCACTGATTGTATATTAGTCCTTCAAATCATAAAAATTACATTTGAGTCCTTTAAATCCTATAGGGTCTTGCAAAATGATCCCTTTGAAAGTTTTTCATTTAAAAAAACTAATCAAGCTTGGGTTAACTCCTACCCAACATGCATCTGCAATCACCAAACTACCCCTCTCTCTAATGTTTCAAACCTTTTATGAAGCTCAACTTTGGGTTAGAGTTGTTTTCTAACTATTAGAGAAGAAGAATTCAAGTGGATTTGGATTTTTTTTAAAGCGGGCAGTGGCGTAGCCAGAAATTTTTTTTGCCCTGGGCGAAAAATCAAGGGATTGTGTCAAGCAAGAGGAAATAGAGGAGGCTGAGAAGAACAGTCGCTGGATTTAAATACACCTACAATTTGAGAGAAGCTCTCAATTTCATAGAGTAGCAAAATAAAACTCGAGATCCCCATCTCTTCAAATTTCACTTCAATCCCATCCCATTCGATCATTCAATCCAATTAATGGGCCCAAGCAATGTCGCTCCGGCGGGGCCGGCGGTAGCCACCCCAAGCACAAGCTCTAGCTCCTCTGGCAGCCCGGCTCCACCATCATCACCGGCCGCATTCTTGCCCTGGGCAGCTGCCTAGGGCAAGGAAGCCCTAGCTCCGCCACTGAAAGAGGGTATTAGGTTTAACCCTATTAAGAAATGGATCGGGGAACATAATAGAGGGGTAAAACAGCCACTTTGTCCCCAACCGTTATAGCTGACGGAACATTCCCCTCAAATTTACTCCGTGTCAATTAGAAGGACCGTTTTGCAAGGCACCATAGGATTTGAGGGACTAAGGCATATAAATATCGAAATACGAGGGACCAATGTCTTGAAAAACCTAAAAGAAAATTAAAACCCTCAATATCCTCACCGCAACTTCAAAAACTTTGGTGTGGTAAAGTAGCTTTGAGGAGGGAGATCAAATCGGAACCAAACCTGCCAGGTCCAGCTAATGAAGTAATGGGGAGGGGTGATTCTCCTTTTGAAGATTGCCGTTCTAGCACTCATGTGCTCCCTCTAAATATCGGCCTACATAAAAACAGCTAATAAGGCGACATCACATGGTTCGTTAGCTATAGGAATAACATCTCCATGTGTGACCAAAACTTAGGCAACTTTTAGCCTAATTTATTTATTATTATAGTTCATATATAAATTCACTCTTGTAACATGTTACTAATTGATTCTCTCGTCCTTAATTAATTAGTTGGGTACGTAGTTGTTGAGAGGAAAGATCCCTGAGAGGCAAGGACAGAAGAAATATAGCGATAATAGATGTCCCTAAACTTTGGGGCTACGCATAAAATTAGGTTAAATATATTGGAGACAGCTAAGATTTCAAAAAAAAATTGAGACAACTAAAGGAATCTGATTACTACTGCCACTCTTGGCTGATTAGGGGAATTGATTTCTTTTTTCTTTAAAGCTTAAAAAATGATAAACTAACTCAATTTAAAGTTATGTTAAAATCTGAGTGACCTAATAGCAATTCAGTGATTTGACAGACAATGTCCAAATATGAAAGACATAACGGGCTAATATTGAAGGGGGAAAAAATCCTTCTATCATGATCATTGGATCATACAATGAATATATCTTGAACAGCAATTCTCACATTCCGTTTGAAATTTGTAACAGTGTGGGGGCCATGTCAGCTACATAAGCCATTTAAAAATAAAGTTTAGTCCCATATAGCTTTTGACGCCTGTGGCTAAACCTGGAATAAAACAGATAAATCTGTTAGATAGCTGAAGTGCTATATTTTAAAACAGATAAATCTGTTAGATAGCTGAAGTGCTATTTTTTAAAACTTTTTTAAGTTTAGCTGCTGTGCATTTATGAAACGATGTGCTTAAAGCAATATTTGGATTACTTCGGTGCAAGGATCTCAATGCCAAACTGCTTCCAGGAACGACAGTACAACACACTGGTGTGCACCGACCAAGTACTATCAAGATCTCCTCGATTTATAAGACCTTTCAGTCAAGGCAAAGATCTCCTCTATATGTTAAACCTTTTGATTCAAAACCTTACGGTTAAAACCTTTCGGTTCAGGCGAATATCTTCTTGATCTGTTAAACCTTTAGGTTCAAAAACCTTTCGGTTAAGACAAAGATCTTTCCATCTGTAATAACATTTCGGTCCAGGGCTCTGTTCCTTAGGACACAGACTAAAACTTACACGCTTTCAAACTCTGCAGCATCAACACAACAGCTTAAACACTTCAATGTGTTTTTCATTTCTTTTAAAGCTACTCCAATGGGCTCTATTTATAGGCCTCTAAGATCAGCTCAAGGGTCATTTGACTGTTACAAATCATAATGACAATTATGATTGTAACAGTAAATGACTTAATTGCTGTAACTGTTGCATGTAGTTTTAATTGCTGGATGTAGAAATGTCTAAACGCGAGGATTGCGTTTCTATACAATGCGAGGGTCGCTACGAGCCTCGCGCGAATGAGACTCGCACGAACGCGAGGGTCGCGTTCCCTCTCGTGAACGCAAGGCTCGCTCAAGCTGTGAACGCGAGGCTCGCTCGTATGCTACGAGGAAGCTAGCGTGGCGCCACCTAGCCCCGATGTCTCCGTGCGAAGTGTGCCTTACAAAGCGTCACTTAGCGTCTCAGCCCGATTAGCTCCGTTCCCGGCCCATTGGCCCGCGGCCCACGAGCCCACGGCCCACTAGAACTTATGGGGATTAATTGAATAAAAATAATTTTCAGCTTGTCGTTGATAAGCCTCGAACACAAGACCTTTTAAAATGTCAAAACTTTAACTTTCCATTACGCTACTAAGAATTTTTAAAAAATACCAATAGTTAATAAATACATAGTTTGAAAACTTATTTTTTTAGAAAGCGATTTTGACACAAAAAATCAAACAATATCATGTGTAAAATTCGTTAGTGCTGCAATATTAGTGCATGTAGGGGATAGCATAGGGCTGCGGGGCCGGGTCCGGGCCCGGGCCCGGGCCCGACCGGGCCGGACACCGGGCCGGCCCGGATTTTTATGTTTTTTTATTATTTTATTTTTTTAAAAATTTTAAAAAACAATAAAACATAAAAATTATATTTATATAATAGTATATATATATTTATACTCTTATATAAATATAATTATATTATATGTACATATAAGTTTATGTTTATATATATGTATAGATATATAAATATATATTTATACTCTTATATGTATTTATACTATTATATAAATATACTTATATATGTACATATAAGTTTATGTTTATATATGTGTATATATAAGTATACTTATATACTAAGAGAGAGAGAATATAAATATATATATAAGAGAGAGTATACACTGTACACATATATAAGAGAGAGCATACTTATACATATATATAATTATATAAGAGATATAAACATATATAAGAGAGAATATACTTATATTTATATATACTTATATACTAAGTAGCCCAAAGTATTCATGTCATTCAATATATGTATATGTATATATATACACACACACACTGACACACATATACATATATTATACATAAACAAATTGTAAATACTTATAGTAATTACATAAACAAATTGTATTATACATAAAAACACACACACATATAAACTTATATATACACCACCATATAATTACTACCATATAGAAGGAGGAGTATTACTTAATACCCATTATACCTTAATACTCATATAATAGTATGAAGCAAGTATGGGGTATGCCCTTGGTAACCAAGGCATAAAAAAGTTTATGCTTGTAGTGATGTTGTCACATCCCCCTCCACTCATTCAACCCCCGTCCCCCGCCCCTCAAATAATGGGACCACATTCACATAAGGGCTAGGTGGAGTGGATGAGGATGTGACAGCAGTCACTACCAAAAGCATAAAATTCTGTGCTTGGTACCCCAAGTTACCCATTTCTCTCTCTCTCTCTCTCTCTCTCTATACTATATATTATATAATAATAATATAATATATAACTACTATATATTTTAGTTATATATATATATATATATATATATATATATATTATATATTATATATAATATATATAAATAAGAGATTATAATAAATAAATAAGAGAGAGTATACTGATATAGGACTTAGAGGACAGAGAGGTACCTCACACACTGTATACCTTATAATATATACTTATAACATAATATGTATATATATATAATAAGTAAGAGAATATAACTTATATAATACTTATATACTAGTATACTTATATATATACTTATACATATAGCTTATCATATATTATACGTAAGAAGGAGAATTATACTTATATATACTTTATATATAAGCAGAGAGGAGAGATATGTATTATATATATATAATAGTATAAGTATGATAAGTATATATGATATAATATATAGTATATACTATATATATAGTAGTATATATATAATATATATATATTATCATAATATATATATATATAATATAATATATATATATATATAGTATATATATAGTATATTATATATATATATATATTTATAATATAGTTATATATTTAATATATATATATATATACTATGATATATAGTAATTTGTATACTTTATATATACTTATAACATATATTAACCCCAGAGCATAATTAATACATATAATATACTTAATCATAACGAGAGAGTATAACTTATATATAATTTATATAACTAGACGAGAGAGTATATTATATATATATATATATAGTTATATATATATATATGATATAACTATATATAATATTAATATTATAATAACACCAATATATTTTATATATATTAATAATATATATATATATATATATACTATATACTATATATATATATATATAGTATATACTATATATATATATACTATAATATATATATAGTTATATATTTATAACTAACAATATATAATAAACACATAATACATATATTTTATATATAAGAATAAAAACAAAATAAAAAAAAAAAAAATCTAAAAAAATGGCACTGTTGCCGGGCCCGGGGCCGGGCCCGGCAGTGCTGAGCCAACGCGGACACCGGGCCCAGGGCCCGGACCCGGGTTTTGCCCGGGTTTCCGGGCCCGGGCCGGGCCCGGGCCGGGCCCGGGCCCGGGCACGACCGGGCCGGGCCCGGGCTCCGGGCTTTTTGGACACCCCTAGGATAGCATGGATGGAGCAACGCAATAAAGAGGAGACAAGACAATATTAGCAACTTGACCCACCCACAGATCCGACCTCATTCTCTGAACCAAGTCCTAAAAGCTCCTCTTTCCTTGTACTTTGGGGACTACTCTATAATGATTGCACAATAAAAAAAAAAGAAGACTTTAGATTTGAAGGCGCATCTTATTTTATTAAACGAGTAGACTAATCGTAGACTTTGTGAATGCTAGCCTGGATAGTTTGTAGAAGCTTTTATCTAGTATTTCCTTAATTGAATAAATACATCCATAGAGTGATGGTATAGCTTTGTGGATTAATATCTATGTTACTAGAACATTCTGCATGTGAGGAAGATATTATGAATCATACCAAAGAAGTAGCTAGTACTGAAATTTCCAAAATGTTATCCTATATATGGTCTCTTTGATTTTGCAAGCATGTGCTTATTATTCTGATATAATTTGTAAAGAATTTTGTTATAATATGACATTTTACTTGTCTACAATTTTTCCCCCTTCATACTCACACCAAACTAAGATTATCTACCATTCTCTTTCTTGATATCGGATTGAAATTGGATGATGATTGCAAGTTACAACTCTAGAAAATAGCTTGTTTTTAAACATAAATAAGAAAAAGGAAAACAATGAGTGATGTATAATTTAGTACTTTTAAAAGAAAGTTATGTTTAGAAGAAAATACAGTGCATCTCGTGTCTATAACAAAATTTTGTTTGTCTACCCAATACAATTAATAAATGGGGGAAATGATGCAGAGTAAAGAAAGAGAATGCTATATTTGTCCAATTTACATGAAATCAACTAAAATAATTAAAATATCAATACAATAAAAAATGGATCAGGACAAAAAATATAAATCAATGGAGTTATCAGCTTCCTAGAAGATACCAATGTACTTCTATGAAATGGTTTCACAAGATTCAGTCAATTGTCTCGATCGTGGGATATCATTGAGAAATAGGAACATGTACTACACAAAGGGATGATAATCTAACTTTAGTACACTATCAAAAAAAACCTAACTTTAGTATGGTGTGTAAAAGAAGGGAGTGGAGTGCAACTCCATCCCATAGTAACTAGCTTCCTCATCCCTTGCACGTCAAGCAAATTCCCATATCCTCTCCCGACGTTTCCCTCTCTCTCTCTCTCTCTCTCTCTCTCTCTCTCAATAGGGAAATTTTGAAAAATCATAGTTATTTCACTATAATTATTTCTAATATACTAAAAAAACAGTACAAAATGAAATATCAAATCAGTAAAAAAAACATTAGAGTTAATACAAGTGTTAGACTATATAACATAAAACTTCAATTCTCACCATGACTTTGGAGTTTTTGTGTAATTGTTAGGGAATTAATTTAAGATCTAAAAAGATAGGAAAAGTTGCTAGGATCAAGTTGGTTTTGATACCGTACATAGAGAACTAGAATAGACAATTATTATTCATTTAGCCCTATCCTCTCTTAAACTGAGATTAGGAGGATATTACAAAATATATATGAAATAAAATCATATCTAACAACATCTCGTAATATCTCAATCTACCAGAATCTCAACACTAATTAATATCTAACAATAAGCACTGAGTCCAACCAATAAAATATGACGTCTTATTGATCCTAGTAAGTCAAGAAATTCCTTAAAACAAAATCCTGTAGAATACACTAAAGAAAATCAACAGACATTGAGGAAAACATGATTCAAAGCAATATAAATTTTAATTTGTGACTAAGAATTCTGATTAAGTCCTGATATAATATGTTTTTATTAATTACACGGATACTAATTACACGGATATCATGTATTAATTTCATTGATTGAAATTGTTAAAGAGACAAGCATGATAGTTTGCTCCTTTTTTTTACGATTTAATACGTAGGCTCGAGCCGCTCGACAAGGATATTTGTTTTTATGTAGTTGTATTTAACCGCCAAGCACGTGTTTCGCTCGTCCCGGTCGCGGCTCTTTCCGCAGCCCTCATCAGCTTCTCTACTACAGGCACGTGATGACGGCACGACGCTGGGGCCCACGGGATACAAAAATTCTCCGTTGGCCCCACAAAACTCCACAGCTGAAAGTTTGCTTTTGTAGATTTCGGTAATATTTCCATCTTCTAATTTGCGACAGTCTACTTATCAAACTTTAACCCTCCGATGTGTTAATCTGAAGTATTTATAAGTTGTAAGAGCATTGTTTTAGTTTTTTTTTTTAAATGTGTTATTATTATGTAAGGGAAAAAAATCAAAATTCTTTTAAACAAATGATGATCGTGTACGCCACATGCATGCATGTAAATAAAAATTAAGTCAACTTGTTTTTCACATTAAGGATCAAAGCTTATCAAGTGCGCCACATGCATGCATGTAAAATTTTCATCCGTGTTAATAAAAATTAATTTTGCTGATCTAACGGAGAAAATGACTTAGTCAGAGTGGGGTGACATCCTAATTCAAAATTTTGACCAACTTCCTTCTTTTAATTTTCTTATCTTTCCTCTTACCGTTTACTCAAATTAAATGTCCCTGGACAAATCTAAATGAGTGAAATCTAACACGAAAAATAAAGTTGGGAATGTGTAATACTTGCATTTAAGCAATTAAGCTTCATAGGGAATATTGAGGGTTTAAATTGCAAACAACCGTTGCTTCTCAGACCAGCACATCCACAGGGACCAAATTGCACGTGGTAAGCAAGGGAAGGTCGGAACCTCGAAGGAGAAAGACAACCGCGTAAAACTTGGCAGGCGGGTCCAGTATGGACACGTGTCGCGTGATCAAGGTCTGTTAATTTTTTATATTTGGCTAAATTTAAATAAATTCGCTATTTAAGAAAGGAATAAAGGTAATGGGGTCCGTTTTATATTGAAGAGCTTTACTACAGGGACCCAAAATATGGGACCAATCGAGGGGACAAGTGAGGTGTTCCCCTCCTATTGGATAAAGAGTTGACCATCATTAAGATCCTTGAGGAATTTTTCTAGATTGAATCAAGTGTTAGAAGTAATTAATAAGGAGATTTAAGAAGTTACTTTTAAAATTAAGCGATAGTGAATAGAAGGTAGCGAAACTAGTATGTTTTCCATTCATTTCACAAAGTTTTAGAAGTAGGCTAAGTAGCAAAATACTAATTCAATCGCGAAAAGAAACATTAAATTTTCTGGAAGTTTAAGGGTAGAGATTTATAATGGAAAAAACTTTTTTTTTTCCTAGATCTCCACATTTTAGATGCTTTTAAGATACTTCTTAGTCTTAGGGAGAAAGAAAATATTTAAGAAATAAGGATGCCTAGGTCGCCCCCATAAGCATTTAAAGAAGTACTAAGAGTAGATATTTCAATAAAATAAACACATTTTTGATTGGAAACAGCAGAAGTATACCTCTGTGTCACTACGCTAATCCAACTGAGAGAGAGAATAATCAATGGGACTTTGTGTTCTTACATGATTTCTTCTCTTCTCTATACAGAATTATCGATTTTCGTTAAAGATTTTTCTTATCCAACGGCATAAATTTACTTGAAGAAAATTCGAAACAACTAACATATAGTTGTTTAAATGTCAATATTAGAAAGATGAAATTTCATTACAAAAGTAAGAGCATATATGTTAATTTGAGAACTTTGGATTATCATTCTCTTGGGATATTATCCAGCCTAGCTAAGTGGAATATAATCCAGAGTGTTTGGTAATTTGGCTGAGTATAACCTTTTTTCTGTCAAAAATCTTGTATGGAAAACACACGCTCATTACACGAGTGGATTATAATCTATTTCCAATAGTTGAGTATTTGGCAAATGAGTAAATTACAATCTATCAGTATTGTTAAACTGACCAAAGAGAACATGGAGTTGATCATGTTTTACTTGGTTAATTAAACCTCATGTATTATAATCCACCAAAAAAGAACCCTGGGTGCCCCTGATTAATTTTTGGTGGATATGATTATGAACTAAAATAATCCACTTGTCTAACATTCAAAAATAATTTTCATGGATCATTATCCAATTTGACAATTTGCCTAGCATATTGTAAGGGTTGGACATGATGCTGTGAATGCGATTTTTTATTTTTTTTATTTTTTGAGAGGGTTCTTGAAGAATGATATAAATTATAGGGTAAATTTTGCGAAACCTACTTTTTAAGTTTTGTAATAAAACCCCTAAGCTAACAATGTTACTTCTAACTTTCATTCTCACTTAGGAAGTGGAGTCCATTAAAAGCGTGGGTATATTCGTGATAACCCTATTACCTTTAAAAATGTCACAAAATTTCCTTTAACTTTTGTCATAAAATCCCAAACTAACACTGTTGTGAGCGGTCGCACGTGGGGTTGAGCTGGGGGTTGGGGGATGGTTCTCAAAACCATTTAAAGAGGGTTTTCCGATAACCCTGAAAATTAAGGAGGGTGACATTTTGAACATCAATAGGACCCATCAGAGAAATACTCAAACTTAACGATTGTTTTACGAAATTTACTCTCATAAAAGTGGTTTTTCGTAATTTGTTTTTACGATTAAAAAATCGTTTTCTATATAAGTGAATAAGAGAAAAAAATTACACATGTGATGATGACAAGCGGGCAACAAGTTGCGCTACTAATCCTTTCTAAATTGCAAAACCTAACCTACGAAACACGTGCTCAGCTGACCCTGCTGTCGCCACATTTCTATTCATGAATTTTTGTACCCTCCTAAGGAACTCCACCGCATCAGCTGCAAGGTAACCAAACGTATCGAACGCGAACGAGATGAAACTGTGATGGTTGTCCTTACATGCTTGATCATATTTGCTCACCTTTGCCTCTGCCGCCCTATCCGCTGCATGCCCAACCGTGAACACTCCATTACAATTTACTTCCCATTTATTTATTTTTAATTATCTAAGTCAAGTCTTCAAGTCTTATCCACACAATTTACTCGCTCGTTCACAGCCTCAGCTCTTCCCTTTCTTATCTCCGGAATTAACGCCGTCACGATTCGTGGTTTCCGATCATGACACGTCAGCACATTCTGCCTTAAAACACCGTCAACCATAACGGAAGTATCTCGGGGACCCACCATCATAGTTATTTAGGATGCTCTCCTTCTCAAAATTTGGATAATTAGTAAATGAAAATGACACATTAAAACATATTTAAATAATTTTGGATAATTAGACAATAACCCTTTCACGTGGCACTGTACTTTCTTACATGGCATCAAACTTTAAATAATAATAGGCAATTCTCTCACGCTCCAATATCTACCGCCTCTTTGATTAGGTTATAAGAGAAAAAAATTAAAATAAAATAATAATAATAATAATAATAATAATAATAAATGGCATAATCCACAAAAAATTAGGGAGAAAGAAAGACGTAATATGTTAAGCCTTGAATTTCACTAATTCTTTTTCATATTTATGTTTCAACTAGTTGTATAAACTATTTTCTTCTTGCTTACAAGATTCTCTACCATCATTTTCTGCAGAAATTTTCATAATCCACACATAATCAATATTTATTAACAGACTAAGTTAAATGCAATAATTGGTCACTAATGGAAGGAAATTAAGGAAACCTCCAGAAAAGAGATGATTAACTTAAGACTGATTAATTGATTAATTATTTATCTATAATAAATAAGTTCATTGATATATTTTTCACATTAACTCAAACTGATTAATTGATTAATTATTTATCTGTAATAAATAAGTTCATTTATATATTTTCTGACTAACTTAAACTGAATAATTATTTATCTATAATAAATAAAGTTCATTTAATAGTTTCCATGCTTAAACACTCACAACTTGACACATGGAGCTAAAATATAGCATCTTTTGAAGCATTGTCCTTAATTTCCCTAAATTCTCTCTTTAACCGACAAATAATTTATTAATTCCGCAAAATAGTTATTTTTACTGTCTGACAATTCAAATTTAAAAGCGTTAACTGAAAAACTTCCACTATTTAAGACTAAAAACGAAGACCGTTGGATCGTGACGAAGTGGACACGTGGAAGGACCGAGAGTGGCTTATGATCAGAAACGGTCCTGGTAGTTTAAATGACCGGCTGTAGGCGGTGAGCGTGGGAGTTTTTACCGGTAAAACCGGTGGCGTGGTCAATCTGTATAAGAACTGGGGTTTTAGGAGAATTGGGTAGTTTTCGGGGTTTTGTGGTATGGTTAAAAAAAGGAAAAAAGAAATCAATAAAAATTCGTCAAAAAAGCCAAAAAAAATTCGGAAAAATTGAGAGCGTTAGCGTTTTGAATTGTGAGTTCGAATTAAGATCTGAAGACCGCAGGTGTACTTTTCTGATCAATTTCGTTGTAAATTGTTCGTTTTCGTCGAGTTTTTAGGCGATCTCCGAAGTTGGACGAAGACTTTGAGGAATTTAAAGCGGTTTTGGTCTCAAATCTGAGGTGAGATCTCAAAACCTCTAATCTCGATTTTTTTTTTTGAGCTAGTTACCATTTTTTTTTAAAAAAAAATTGTTGATGGATTTCTTCTAATTTTTGTCAATTTGAGAATTGGATCCATTTGTGTTGAAAAATCTTTCTTTTTTGGAATTTAATATAATTTCTTAATGTTTATGGAGCCTTTTTTTCCTGATTGATTTCGATCTGATCGCTTTGCTGGAGGGTTTTGTTGTTGCTTATTATGTTTCTTGTTCTTTATTATTGCCAAAGGCAATGCAATTTTAATTTTATGATTATTGGTTTTCAAATTGTTAATCGAGGAGATAATCTATTAATTTCTTGTAAATGACTGTTTGGGATTTCACATTATTAAAGTTCTGATCTCATGGTTTTTGGGAGGTTTTGGGTTTTACATTTTCTATTTAATATCTGAATCTCGTTTAATTTACATTATGGTATCCAAATATTTGACAAAATTTGACAATAGAATATTTTGATGCAATCCAAATTGTAATATTGCTTCCTTTCTCATGCTTTTTCCCTGGTAATTTAGGATAAAAATCATGGGTGCGTTGATATCTTAGATCGTCGCTATTTCTGGTTTAATGGGCTCTGAATCATTAAGCTCAATTTTGTTTTTTTTCCCTTGGTGATCTCTCAAATTGCACGCTAAATTTGAGGAATCTAGGGTGTTTTAGTCTCAAATCTGAGGTGACACCTCAAACTTGCTGTGTTTGTTGTTTTAATTATCAAAATTTGGTTTTTAGTACAATTTTTATTTTTATTTTTTCTTTTTTTCTTTTTTTCCGGTTCCATTTTATTATGATTTTATTGGAGGTAATTCAGATTTTGCTTGATCTCTTCTGATTTTTTTATTGATTTCTCAGATGTTTTTTTTAACGTAGAGGCAATTTGGATCTGTTTGCATTGAGAAATGCTTTTGTTTTGGATTTTTTTGAACTTCGATCTGATAGCGTTGATTGTAGGGTTTTGTGGTTGCTTTATGTTTATTGTTATTTATGATCAAGGTGATGCAATTTGAATTTATGTTATTTTTTCATATTATTAATTGACAAGATAATCTATGATATATTTTAATGGTTTTTGGGATTTCATATTATTAAAATTCTGATCTGGGTTTGAGGTCTCATGGTTTTTGGGAGGTTTTGGGTTTTACATGGTCTATTATAAATATAATTGATTCCTGTTCATAGTTTGAATCTTTTGTATTTTCGCATATGACATGTTTCTATCCTCTTTTTTTATTTGATAATTAAATGCTTGTGGAGATTTTAGCAATATTGAAAATTTGATGACATAATTCTTTGATTTGAATCCAACTTATAGTATTACTCTTTTTTCCAATACGTGTTTCATGTTCCCCCCAAATTTTTCGATAAAAATCATGGGCATGTTGATATCTTATATCTTCACTATTTCTGGTTTAACAGGATCTAAAAAGCTCAATTTTCGTATTCAAACCGAGTTTATGGACGCCTAAGTTATTATCTCTATAGTGATATTATTAGCATTTGAAATATGGTGTTGCACAAGAGATTGGATTATGGATCCATTGGCTATCAAGTTCCTCCAATGCCAAGAGTTCCTAGATCAGCCAAGGTTTGTATTTAAACCTTATTGATATATATAGACCCCTCTTTCTAGCTTTTGAACTCTGATTAATTCTCTTTTTTAATAAATAGGGAAAGCGTTCTATCAGAAAGAAGCTTGACAATAAGCAAATTAGTGCATTCGATCTGCTTGCCACTGTTGCTGGAGAACTATTATCAGAGAGAGAAAATTCTTTACCTCAATGTAAAATATCTGGAACAGTCAACCCTACTATTAAGCAGGAGCAACAAGAAAATGAGATGCCATTCAAAGCTGAAGTTTTTGATCAGGGGAGCTGCAATGAGAGCACATTGGGCTCTGAATCTGCCTTTAAAAGGCAAATTAGTTGTAAATTAGAGAAGCCCTCACAAACCCTCAAATCTTTGGAAGGAAAAAAGGGTGAATTGTCATCAATTGCCATGAAATGTGATATTGATGGTAAGGTTGAGATAGGCCAAAGTGGTCCAGGGATATTGGAGGATCCAATGGATTTGGATGCTAAACCTCCTGCTTTGGTTAGCTCTGATAGCAGTGTCAAGGTGCCCATTTCTCGTTCTAGTTCCTTCTCCAAGTCTAGAGATAAAAATGAACTTGTTGATGGAGATGGTGACGAGAACTCTTCTTGGTGCACTCATCCTTGCACAGATGCCGCGAAAGCCTTTAGGCTTCAACGTATAGGAGATCGTAGGATAAGGAAGCTATTGGCATCTAAAATTTGGAAAGTGCCACCAAAAGTTTTGAAGGATGGGGAGCTTTCTAATAATGGTGTGTCATGCGAGTTCTGATTATCATTGTTTACTTTTCATATGAGTAGCTTTTTGTTGATACTAATCAGAGGATTTATTTGGTTTCCTTGCTATCAGATGTACAAATGAAAACAGTTTTCGGAAGCAAGAAAATGTGCTATACTCGCCAAAGGACTCAAAGATCTCCATTCAAGCGAAGGAAATTGTTTGAGCATCGTCCAATATCAGTAGCTGTTGGGGGTATTTATGGTGAAGGGATTCCGAAGTCAGCTAAATTTGGTGGCTTGCAAATAGAAAGGAATGATGGCCATGCAATTTCAAAATCATCATATGATTCAGGTGATTATCATGGTTAGTGACCTGTTTGTAACATTTATAACTCCTGTTGAAGTGAATATATTGAACCATTTATAGCAGAATGAGGTTCTGAAACTGTCATCCCGTTGTGTTTGCAGTGAAATTTACTATAAAGTCTTTCAAAGTGCCTGAGCTCTTTATTGAGATTCCTGAAACTGCCACTGTTGGTTCGCTGAAGGTATAGAACTCTAATTGAGTGATTTATATCATTTTGCTGTTTTGTTAAGTATGTTGTGTCAGATACTTCGCATCATATTTAAGATGAAGCCTTTTAGAGCCAATGATAATGCTACTATGCTCAAGTTCTATAATAGCCGATGTATTAATAGTTTGAAGAAATTTAAAGCCAGATTAATCTTGACAGACTTGATGGATCTCATTTGATCCAAAATAGAAACAAGACCCTGCTCTGCAATCATTTATGCTCTGTATTTTGGTCATAGACAGAACTTTTCATACCCAGAATATGTTGATTGCCTGAATTAGCTTTTACTAAATTAAATTTGTCATCACATTGCTATTTTATATCAAATTGGCAGCGGGAGAAAATTTTGAAAAATGCTATAAATCCTAGATTCTTGTTTCTCAATAACCACACAAGAGATTCATAATGTTTAACTTAACAAAGTCTTTTCTGCCTTTGTACTTTGCAGAGGACAGTTATGGAAGCTGTGACTGCTGTACTTGCAGGTGGACTGCGTGTTGGTGTTCTTCTTCAAGGAAAGAAAGTCAGAGACGATAAACAAACTCTCCTCCAAGCCGGAATCTCTCACAAAGATAAGATGGATAATTTAGGGTTTTCATTGGAACCCAATTCAACTCAAGCTCCTCCACCACCACTCATTAGCCCAGAAGACCCTAATCCTCTTCTTCTATCGAATCCAATCCAAAGGTACTCATAAATGTTGTTTCCATGAATCTCATCAATGTGACTCTTATGTCCAGTTAAGAGGCCTTTTGATTTTATGCAATTGCCACGGTTGTGCCTGTCATTGCGTTCAATTAGATAGTTTTGGATCAGTTACAACTTGCCATTTTTCGTTTCATTACACTGAATAAAATACAGTTGCAATTGCAGTTGCAAAAATGTCTCATGTTGCAACCATCGATTTACCCCGATGAGATATAAGGCGCAGTTTGCAATCTTTTTTAAGCTGAAAATATCGTTTTATATCATAACTGTAATTATAACCACCACCACCACCACCACCACCACCAAAAAAAAAGAAAAAAAAAAAAACACCACCACCACCACCACCAAAAAAAAAGAAAAAAAAAAAAAGCCCACCCAACCACACCCAAAGGAAAAAAAATCATAGATAGCAAACAAGTATCTAAAAGCTATAACTATAACCGGAAATTGTAAAATTTTAAAACAGACCTATACAAGCATAACTATGCCTACAACTGCAACCGACAACATTTGCATGTAACTGACACTTATCTCACAATTTGAGTTGCTTCAAATCAAACAGAACCTAAATAACATCGGCTTCTTCTGTAGGATCTCAGCTCCAGTACCTGTCATAGATCAAATGCTACCTGAAACTTTACCAGAGCAACCTCAAACTTCAACATTAAACAGTCCTGAGAGTGATCATGATTCAGGCCACTCTCACACTGAAGCATCATCTTCTGTAGATAAAAATGCAAGTTTGAAAGCTTTGGTTCCTGTACCGGACATGAACTCCGATTCTCTAGCTGTAATTCCTTCGCGCAAGCCTAAGCAGACGGAGCTTGTCCAACGCCGGATCAGACGACCTTTTTCGGTCGCCGAGGTTGAAGCCCTAGTTCAAGCTGTTGAAAAGCTTGGAACCGGAAGGTATACATAAAAAAAACTGGTTAATTACGGATGCAACTTACGCACTATAGGGATTTAGCTATTTATTATGTCGTTCTATTTTATCAACCCTGTTCACTATGATGACTTTACTTTTCCGTTGGTTTTTAAACTCTTGTGAGCATCACGTGATGGTCAGAGAGGTGCATTTGCCGAGAACATCACCACATGATTCCCGTAGGAATTTAAAAACTAACGAGAAAATACTATTTTAATTATCACCAGAAAATGTATGTGCTAATAAGTCCTTTTGATATCAAGTAAACATAGCAAATGTCTGTTTGCTTATTATTGGGAGGTTTTGGATATTTTGCTTTAGGTGGAGAGATGTCAAGATCAGAGCTTTTGACAACGCAAAGCATCGAACATATGTAGATCTTAAGGTAACCAGTTCTTTCTTCTTTCTTGTATACTTTTAGCTGTCAATTCAACAAGAGTTGCTTTAAGTTAAAACTTTTTGGTGGACACCTAGAGGCCAATTCACCTAAACTTTCTATTTCTTTATAGTTTGGCAACAAGAAACCAAGGCTTTTTGTTGTACATAATCGTCTAATTGCGAAGCACAAGATAACAAAAAGCCGTGTACGCCAACAGTACACGGTTTTTTTTGAGTGAGCAATTTATATTGAACTGATTGAAGTCTTGAAACTGTATTCAAATTCAATAGGCAACTCAATGTAGACCCGCTACCATGTATGAGATTGGTTATTTTTTTGTGATTACAGGACAAATTGAAGTCCACTTACATTGTCACAAACCTCTACTATACTGGAGTTCACAATTAATTTCAATTCTTTGTATCATACTCAATTCTAATTTCCATCATATTCATACTATTTGCATGTATTCACTTTTTCACTCAAGACTATTTACAATTATCTTTTTTTTTTTTGAGGGAACTAGATAGTAGGCTGTTCTGATTGAAATTAGTGGACCTTTCACTGTTTTTAATGGCTAATTAGCAGTGAAACACCTTAAAAGTTTGACCTACTCTACTTATATACCCTCGCTTGTACTGCATTGCACTTTTATGCCCTAAAGTTTTTATTTCTCAAAAGAAAAAAAGGCATTAATACCTTCCATTAAACAATCTTCAGAATATTCCTTACAAAATTTCCATTTGATTGATAAATGATAAATTTAGAGCTTGTGTCACTAACTTTATTTAACCAAGGGTATTATCATCCTTTTAGCAACAAAAAACATCACCTACTGAATTTAATGGAGGAAAGTGTAGGCTATATGAATGCGACAGAATTCAACTAAAGGTATTTAAGTGAAAAGTTGGCGAAACGTATTTAAGTGCTAATTAGCCTTTAGAGATTAGTTTATAACATTTATAGCTTTGTTCTTGTGATTACAGGACAAATGGAAGACTTTGGTGCATACGGCGAGGATCTCGCCTCAGCAGAGGCGAGGTGAACCGGTCCCCCAAGAGTTATTGGACCGGGTTCTCTTGGCCCATTCTTACTGGGCTCAGCAGCAGGCTAAGTTGCAGTCCAAGCCCAATTAGGCCCACCAGGTATTATAAAGGGGGGGTGATGTAACCTGTAAAAATGAAGTACAGGAGAAATGTGAAATATTTACACTTGTACATGATGGTTATCGACGAAACAAGTCTGCTGTTATCAGTAACGGGTAACGGATCCGAAGTTATGAAGCTTGCTGATTTGATTCAATTCATTCTTTCGACTTGGACAAAGTCTTGGTGTTGTAATTAGGAGTTGAAGGAGATGGTGTAGGCGATTTGGGTTCGGTGATTTGAACCTCTTTTGTCTGTCAATTAGGTATAGGAGAAGCATAACGGGTGGTTTTCTGTGATTGTGTTAACCTCTTATTTTGTTGATGTATCAATCTTTCTTTGGTAACAATTTGTTCATGTATTAGCCATATAGGCCCATGTTAACTTTTGTTCTAAACCGTCATTTATAAAAGCAATGGTTAAGATCTGTTTTCCTTGTGTCTCCTGTTTAATTTCCATGATTGGGACCGGTGTATAGTTTGGTTTGCGGTTATGGTAGTCAATTACGGACGGCTCTAACCATGCTTAACACGCTTTCGGATGTGTTTTCTTTCAGCACAAACGGTTGCTTGCAAGAAAACTTTATAAACAATATTTTAATACCCTTTTTGGCATACGGAGAATGTTGAAAGTGTTGGATAGCAGGTTCCTAATATGTTTCCTAATTTGTTTTGGTAACAAGTTATTGGGATTCCTAATCTGTTTTGATAACAGGTTATTAGGATTCCTAATATGTTTTGTTTTTTGTTTTAGAATTCCTAGTATGCTTATGATTTTAGGATTTCTATATATATGGAACAATTGGAAGATAGAATTGAGAAGAAAATTGGTGATATTTGGAGCACATAAAAGATGTATTTTCTAAGCTATTTGAAGCACAAAAGATGTATTTTCTACGCTATTGGTTAGGGTTTTGTTTGGAGAGAATTAGAGATTGTTAGTGAGATTAATTGGCGAGTTTGAGTGATTTGTAATCTCAGTTTATACTCTTCTTCTCTATTAGTGAAAAACTCTATCCCTTTCTTGCCCCCGTGGACGTAGGCAACTTGCTGAACCACGTTAAAATTGGTTGTTTGTGTTTGTGATATTGATTTGGTTCGTTTGGTCTTCTCTCGACGTTTGTTTGATTTAGCCTCTCAAAGCACGTTGGTTTGATTTTGGCTTCCGCAGCGCTCAACAAGTGGTATCAGAGCTCGGGCTACGCTTGGGCTATTTGGAAGAGTATGTCGTTTTGGAGGCTCGCCTAAGGCTTCGTTTGGTGATAAATGTGGGATCTTTTTGATAAAGACTCTATCTTTTTTAGTTTTGGATCTATTCTTTATTTGTTCCGCATTTGTTTTGGTGCTTTGAGAAAGATGGTCGGGAAAGAAGAAGTTGTGGGGCGTACTTTCGGCGTGAAGACCGTCCAAAGTTTGAATATCCACTCTATAAAGATAGATGTGGAGAAGTTTAATGGCACAAACAATTTTGATCTTTGGAGATGTAAAGTCTTGGATGCGCTCAATGTGCAAAATTTAGAAGATACTTTGGAGTTGGACGGGAAACCGGACGACATTAAGGAGAAGGTTTGGAAAAAGATGAATAGAACGACGTGTGGTGTGATTAGATCTTGTTTGACTCAAGATTTAAAATATGATGTGATCAATGAGACTTCGGCTAAGAAGATTTGGGAGATCCTAAAGGGCAAGTATTTGACCAAGAGTGTAGAGAACCATTTGCATTTGAAGAGGAGGCTTTATTGCTTCCAATTGAAGAATGGGACCTCCATTGGTGATCACATAAAGCACTACACGGAGCTTCTTACGGATTTGGTGAATGTAGATGTGATGATTGAAGATGAGGACAATGCGTTGTTGTTGTTGAGTTCCTTGCCTGACGAGGAATATGAGACATTCGTTCTTACTCTTATTAATGGGAAGACATCTCTTTCTTATAGTGAGGTCACTGTTACACTTGTGAATTATCAGCTTCGAAAGAAGGATAAGGAGACTTCAGTTGAGCCAGTAGCGGGGGCATTAGTCGTAAGAGCAAAGAGTCCAAATCGTGGTAGGAGGTCGCAGTCTAGAGGGGCACATCTTGGAGTTCGTAGGAATCAGTGTGTCTTTTGTAAAGATGATGAACATTGGAAAGCCGAATGTCCAAAGTTGGTTGATCGAGCCGGGAAGAATAAGGGAAAAGCTATTCAAGCTTCAGAAGTGAATGTTGTCAATGCTAGTGATAATAATTTAGATTCAGATTCTTCGGGCTACTCGTTATCTGCACTACCGTCAGTTTGTGTTATCGACTCTACAGAGTGGATGTTGGATTCGGGTGCTTCTTACCATATTTGTCCTAGGAGGAATTGGTTTTCCAGCTTTCAGGAGTTGGAAAGAGGGGAGGTCGTGCTCATGGGTAATGATCATGAATGTCCTATTGGTGGTATCGGTACTGTTTGGATTAGGATGAGTGACAGAATGATTCAGGAGTTGGTTGGAGTGAGGTTCGTTCCTCAGTTGAAGAAGAACATCATTTCACTAGGAGTTTTGAAGGCATCAGGCTATAGGGTGACCTTGGTCGATTCACGTTTGAAGATCATATTGGGATCCATGATTGTGATGAAGGACGTCAGGAGGAATAATTTATATTATTTGATTGGGAGCACGATGTTTGATAGAGAGTTGACGACTTCTTTGGATTTGGCTAGACTGTGGCATTTGTTGAGGCTGAGTTATTTGATTGGTTATGCCGTGCATGGTTTGTTGACGAATGCTTTGACCTGCAGATTGAAGTCCTTTGAGCACATGTGTATGAGCAAGAAGACTGATGTGGAGTTTGGCACTTCTATCCATCGATCGAGGGGACTTTTAGGTGGTGCTCAGTCAGGCATTTGGGGGCCTTCCAAGGAGGCATCATTGGGAGGTAATCGGTATTTGGTTTCCGTAGTTGGGGATTGTTCTAAGCATTGGTGGGTTGCAACTAGATCCCGTTGGTGTGAAGTCCTAGAAGTCAACAACAATTGAAAGAAGTGTATTGACATAAAGGTAACCCATCGTTTTAGCTTTGGCAGGGGTTCTTTCTTGCATTTGTGCCGAGCTCATGGTAGTTTGAGACACTTCATTGATGTGGAGACATTGGGGTGACGAGATGAGATAACAGTTTTGATGTGTCGTTCCTTACTGGAGGAGGATCGGTGTTGGTTGTCGAGCATTGGTTTTGGTTTTGGTTTTGGAGCTTCGACATATTTGGGTCATCTTGGTCATAGGTTGTCGACTGCTGCTTGTGGAGATTTTGGATCTGCTTCAGATTTTGGGTTGCGTCGGATATTTGGTTACCCAGCATTTGGTCACATCGAGGATGTGAGATTTGATCCGATTGCACGTTTGGGATTCAGAGGTTCGTTTGATTATCAATTAGGAGCTTCTGATTTTGTTTATGAGCAGGTATGTCACATTTGACTCTCGGTAGGTGGAGAGTATTGATCAGATCATTAGGATATCGTAGCGGGTGGAGGGTGATGTTACTTCATATTGGGTGAAGATTGCTCTACATACTCCAGATCATACTATATTGTTTGGGATTCTAGCTGAGGTGACACAGTTTGGAGATCATTTGGATTTGGATGCAGATGATGAGTTGGTTTTGGATTCGAGTGCAGCTGGTGGACATGTTTTGGATACAGCCATTGGTTCACCTCAGGTGGAGGTGTTTGATTTGTTTCAGTTTGGGGCCATTGGGAGCGCTATCAGTTACAGATCCGTTGGTGATATTGGTAAAGAGTTACAAACTTTTCTATTTGATTGAGGGACTTTGGAGGCCGTTTGGGTGAACTACGTGAAGGCTTGATTCCTTGGGCAAGAGGATACGTAGGCAGTCATTTATTATGCAGCCGGTTTGGTGAGTTGATACCGATATTTGGAGTTTGTACGCATTCTCGTTTGGGTTCTCGACTTATTGTGGATTGAGTCTTTTTCTCCGTTGTCGTTGATTTGTTCCACTTCGTACTAGACGCAATAAGTGAGACGTTTTATTGGTATTGATGTCGGCTCAGTTTTGGGAAAACTTCACCGAGGTGAAGAATTGTTGGATAGCAGGTTCCTAATATGTTTCCTAATTTGTTTTGGTAATAGGTTATTGGGATTCCTAATCTGTTTTGGTAACATGATTCCTAATTTGTTTTGGTAACAAGTTATTAGGATTCCTAATTTGTTTTGTTTTTTATTTTAGAATTCCTAGTATGTTTATGATTTTAGGATTTCTATATATATGGAACAATTGGAAGAGAGAATTGAGAAGAAAATTGGGGATATTTGGAGCATAGCAAAGAGGTATTTTCTGAGCTATTGGTTAGGGTTTTGTTTGGAGAGAATTAGAGATTTATTGGTAAGATTATTTGGTGAGTTTGAGTGATTTGTAATCTCAGTTTGTACTCTTCTTCTCTTTTAGTGAAAAACCCTATCCCCTTCTTACCCGTGGACGTAGGTAACTTGCCGAACCACGTTAAAATTGGTTGTTTGTGTTTATGGTATTGATTTGGTTCGTTTGGCCTTCTCTCGACGTTTGTTTGATTTGGTCTCTCGAAGCACGTTGGTTTGGTTTTGACTTCCGCAACACTCAACAGTAAGATGTGTCTTATTCAATTAAACCACCCGCATAGGAACTTTGTGCGAGATAAAGGTAATGTATAGGAAATTATAGAAAAATCAGAGAGAGAGAGAGAGAGAGAGAGAGAGAGAGAGAGAGAGAAGAGTGGAGATCCTAAGTCCTAACAGAATGCTCTACACTATGTGAAACGTTCTCACTTCTCAGTCAATCATTTGAATTAGAGGAAGCAATTTAGAACCTTCACCCCCCCTAATTGGCTATTAGAACATGGCATTGTGTAGGCTTCTTATAGGATTTCCTATCCAGAGGAAAGGATAAGGGCAAGTAGTCTAGTAAAAATCTCTATGCACATCACTGTTAACTAGTATTACAATCAGATTGTCTATCGCTGCAAACTATACTAACAATAATTGTGTTGAAGGTGACATTTACAGGAACTAGTATTACAATCACATTGACATTCACTTAATTCCTTGAACTTTGTGGTGTCTCACTTGACCTACTTGCACTTTGAAGCTTTAGAACATACGCGATGATGTAATTTCCTGTTAATTTTGAAAATGATTGAAATGTCATTTTTGGAAGATAACCCCAAAATGAAAAAAAGGGTAAAGGGGAATTTTTAATAAATTGAGGGGTTATGTCATTCTTTACTATCATGTGCTTGGCAAATGACCCATTAAAGTTCAAGACGGCTGCTTTGGAATAAACAAAGTTCTTGAGGTTATGTGCAGAACCCTCTAATTTTTGGCTGTTTAAGTGAAATTTACCCTTTTACTATCTCAAATTCATCTTGTGGTCGTTCTCATTTGTTGAATGTGACGATTGCGATAGGAGCTCATAATCGCGATTGAATCATCACAAGCCAATACGTTGCATAGGTCAAACTGTTTTGCACAAATAATTGGGATCATGGGGATAACTATGTTAAATTGTCTAGCAAATTTGTGCCTAAGTAAAATTAATAAAAGAACATTTGTCTAGAATATAACACAGAAATATATATATCTGAGGATTTGACCTATCTACCTATATATGGTTGTTGGTTGCTAAAGATTGGACGGGAAAAAAAATTGTAATTGTATCCTTGTATGATTCCGGAGCCTAGGGTTCTTGTCGTATCCATTCATTGACAAATATGTTACGATTTTTTGATAAATTTCACAAACTATTGTGAAGTGAGCTTTACATAAAAATGTTGGATTTAATCTAATAAATCTATTTGTGGGCACATATGATTAATCAATGTGTATTGCTATCTTTCAGGATAACCCACTAAAGTGATCAATTAAGTTGGGTTAATGGGTATTTAAATATAATCATGGGGTTATATGTGCAGATACCAGGTTGTAATTGTGATTTATTGAGGGGTTAAATTACAAAAGTACAACATCTATAAATAAGGGGTTATGGTCCCTAACCTAGGGTTACATTCTCTAATTCTCTTCACCCCCATCTAGAAAGAGAAATTCGGATTTAGAGGAACCCTAAGGTTAGAAGATCATCAAAAACTCAAATCAAGATTTCTTCTATGGATTCAGGTATAAGCTTCCGCTCTTTTAGATTCTTGTTAATCTCTTTGAATTAATCATGGCTATATGGTTTTAGATCTCAAGTTTTGATTTAGATCTAACAAGTGGTATCAGAGCCACCTAGATTAATTCTTAGGGATTTAAGTTTTATTGGGTTTTTGATCTTAAATCTCTGGTTAAAGATTCATTTTTTGGGTTCGGATGAACAGTAAATTTTTTTGTTCGGATGAACAGTAACGAAAAGTTTTTCGGATGAGCAGTAACTAAAAAGACTCTTAAGGATATGGTAAGAAGTATGATTGCTCATTCTTCTTTACCAGAGTCTCTCTGGGGAGAAGCACTTAAGACAGCAGCTTACATTCTGAATAGAGTACCAAGTAAAGCAGTTGCTAAAACACCTTATGAGCTTTGGACTGGTCGAAAGCCCAGTTTAAAGCATTTACATATTTGGGGATGTCCAGCTGAGGCAAGGCCTTATAGGCCAAATGAAAAGAAATTGGACTCCAAAACAGTTAGCAGCTACTTTATTGGATACTCTGAACGCTCTAGGGGCTATAAGTTTTACGATCCCACTATAAGGAATATTTTTGAGACGGGAACAACAACATTCTTTGAGGATGTTGAGTTTGGGGGGAGAAATAAGGTTAGAGACATTAGTTTTGAGGAGGAATTGGCTTCAGATCCAATCCATACAGTTACTTTTGACAATATTCAGGTTCCTATACCTGTTGTTGCTCAAGAAGTAAATCCAGAACCTCAAGATGATAATTACTTTTGACAATATTCAGGTTCCTATACCTGTTGTTGCTCAAGAAGTAAATCCGGAACCTCAAGATGATAATGTTGAACAACTCCCTGTTCCAGAAGAACAAACTCAACAACCTCAAGAACCAGTGCCATTAAGGAGATCCACGAGAGAAAGGAGAAATGCTATTCCGGATGATTATATTGTATTTCTCCAAGAACATGAGGAAAGTAGTGGAATATTAGAAGATGATCCAATCAACTTCTCTCAGGCCATGAAAAGTTCTAACTCTCAACAGTGGATTGATGCCATGAATGAAGAGTACAAGTCTATGCAAGACAATAAGGTTTGGGAACTTGTCCCATTACCAGAAGGTGCAAAACCAATTGGTTGTAAATGGATTTTTAAAACCAAGCGGGATGCAAATGGTAATGTGGAGAGGTATAAGGCACGTCTTGTGGCTAAAGGCTATACTCAAAAGGAAGGCATTGATTATACAGAGACTTTCTCTCCGGTTTCATCGAAAGACTCTTTCAGAATAATCATGGCACTTGTTGCTCATTATGATCTTGAGTTACATCAGATGGATGTTAAGACTGCATTTCTCAATGGAGACATTGATGAGATGATTTATATGGTGCAACCAGAAAACTTTGTGTCAGGAGACCCAAAGAATATGGTTTGCAAATTAAGGAAATCCATCTATGGACTCAAGCAAGCTCCTCGTCAATGGTATCATAAGTTTCAACAAATAGTTATCTCGTTCGGTTTTGAGATGAACATTGTTGATGACTGTGTATATCACAAGTTCAGTGGGAGTAAGTATATTTTTCTGGTTCTGTATGTGGATGACATCTTGCTTGCCACTAATGATATAGGCATGTTGCACGAAACCAAGAGATTTCTATCAAAGAATTTTGAGATGAAAGATCTTGGGGACGCCTCTTTTATATTAGGGATCCAGATACATCGAGATCGTTCTCGAGGTATTCTTGGATTAATTAGGGATCCAGATACATCGAGATCGCTCTCGGGGTATTCTTGGATTATCACAAAAGAGCTATATCGATAAGGTACTTAAAAGGTTTGGCATGCAAGATTGCAGACCAGGTGACACCCCTGTTGCTAAAGGAGACAAGTTTAGTCTCAATCAGTGCCCTAAAGGTAACCTTGAAATTCAGGAAATACAGAAGATTCCTTATGCTTCGGCTGTAGGAAGTCTAATGTATGCTCAGGTATGTACGCGCCCGGATATTGCGTACATTGTTGGGATGTTAGGCAGATACTTAAGCAACCCTGGTATGGATCATTGGATAGCAGTCAAAAGGGTTATGAGGTATCTTCAGAAAACAAAAGATTACATGCTCACATACAGAAAATCAGAGAAATTAGAGGTCATTGGGTATTCGGACTCTGATTTTGCTGGATGCCAAGATAGCAGGAAGTCTACATCAGGCTACATTTATATGTTAGCAGGAGGAGCTATATCATAGAAAAGTATCAAACAGACACTCGTAGCTTTCTCCACTATGACAGCAGAATTTGTAGCTTGCTATGAGGCATCCAATCAGGGAATATGACTGCGAAATTTTGTCACGGGACTGCGCATTTTGGAAAATGTTAAAAGACCATTAAAGCTATATTGTGACAATAAATCTGCAGTAATGTATTCCAATAACAACAGGAGCTCAACTAAGTCAAAACATATTGACATTAAGTTCCTGGTTGTGAAAGAAAGGGTACAGAGTGGACAGATATCCATAGAGCACATTGGGACAAACTCCTATATATATATATATCATAAATAATAAATCATAATTGCATTGAGTGGTATTTTTATGGGTATAATGTGTAGAAAGTCACATCTAATGATGTTATTAGTCATTCTAAAAAAATTAGAAAAAGAGTGTCGTTATGATTTATCTTTTTAGTATTTAAGTTGTCATCAAACATTGTGAATATTTTATAAGTTATGTGCGTTACATATACAAACAGTGAGGATTCATGATTTTGTCTCAGATATGTCTATATATTGTTGGATTTAATCTAATAAATCTATTTGTGGGCACATATGATTAATCAATGTGTATTGCTATCTTTCAGGATAACCCACTAAAGTGATCAATTAAGTTGGGTTAATTTGGTATTTAAATAAGTCATGGGGTTATATGTGTAGATACCAGGTTGTAATTGTGATTTATTGAGGGGCTAAATTACAAAAGTACAACATCTATAAATAAGGGGTTATGGTCCCTAACCTAGGGTTACATTCTCTAATTCTCTTCACCCCCATCTAGAAAGAGAAATTCGGATTTAGAGGAACCCTAAGGTTAGAAGATCATCAAAAACTCAAATCAAGATTTCTTCTATGGATTCAGGTATAAGCTTCCGCTTTTTTAGATTCTTGTTAATCTCTTTGAATTAATCATGGCTATATGGTTTTAGATCTCAAGTTTTGATTTAGATCTAACAAAAAATGATAAAAATTGATTTACAGATTGCAATTTTTCTTTTTCTTTTTAACTAAAAACTAGCATACGCAGTTTAGTGGATGTTTACACGTGGCAGGGACATAATTTTTTTTGATATTTTTTTACCTGTTTATTTTATTTAACTACTTTGCCTTAACTTTTAACAACATGTTTAGTATAGTTAGTGTAATTTTCTGATAGTTTCTCATAACGTGTAGTGTTTTTTCTGTAAATTACATTTTTTTGGTATTTCTATAATTAAAATAGGTTATAGTTTATTGGCTGTTTTGTGCAGGTTATCCTAGTTTTACTATTTCGTCAAAAATATTTCGTTGACATTTGCATAAGAACAGTAGATACTATCAAGCATCAATAGATGCTATCTAGTGTTAATAAATGTCGTTGCGATTGGCTAAGATTACAGACACCATTTCAAGCATAAATAAAGTCCCTACTTTCTTATAATAAAAACAAAAAAGTATCACTATTCAATTTGCATTTAGCCCTATTAGTTTGGCTTTAGTAGAGATAGAGTCCAATCAATATGATGGGCTTTCTTTTGTTTATCCCTCTAGCCCATCATAGATGTTCTGAAAGAAAAACTAAAATATCTTGATAATATGCGGTAATAGGTCTAGGGCCCGATTGGATAATGGAAATATTGGAAGTAAGAAGTAGGTTATAGAAGTAACTTTCAAAACTATGAAATATGAAATAGTGGAAATAACATTTTTTTTTGTTTCATATATTTTTAGAAGTAATGGAAGTAAAACTTCTTCCTCTTCATTTACCTTTTTTTTGTTTGGATAACATTTTATATTACTAGGAAGTAATTTTATCAATGAAAAGTTGTTAGAAGTAACTAATAAAGGAAATATTAATAAAAAAATTATTTATTTTCTAATTAATATGCGTTTCAACTACTTCCGAGCTACTTCTGAGTATTAAGAATTGAAAAAATATTTTGTAAGTAAGAATAACATGTAGGCGCAACATAAGCGTTTAAGGAAGTATTGGAAGTAAGTTTTTTAGAGAACCAAACATATTTTTTACTTGGAAGTAGCAGAAGTAGCATCTACTTCTTTTACTTCAGCTACTTCATAATTATTTTCGTGTAAACAAACAGGCCCTTAGTGAATTATGTTTACGACCAAATAATTTGAAACAGGCAATCTCAAGCCGAATGCTTGAGTAACAAAAGAATCCCGTAGAATGCCCTCTATAAATAAATCCTATGGAGTACTCAAAATAATATATCAAAGATAGTCTTGTTGAATACAAATCATATCAGAATACAACACATGGCGTGGGGCGTTCAAATCCACATGACAAGTTAAGAGAGGGACAACTTAGTAATTTATTGTCCCCTTGTTTGGCACCTCGGAACCCCGCAGTGCGGGATTCTGATAGAAAGCGCACTCAATCTTGTTAGCTCTATCAAACATGACAATGATAGTAATACATTTGACTTAAATTTGGACAAAATAACAGTACAAAACTTAGTTGATCACTAGGAGATGGAGAACTCCTAATGCATAATGTAATCTATGTCTATACTATTTATAAAAGAGAATATGAGTATAATTTTTTTTGACTTTCTATTCTGGCCCTCTTGATATTTATAATTCCTAAGTATGATAATACCCCAATTCACTTAATTAGTAGTCCCTTATCCCTCATCCACTACCATTAATTCAATGCATAAATCTTTTATTAGAAATTTTAATGCATAATTTTTTTAAATTATGAAAGTCAAAGTATAAGTTGCTTTTTTAAATTTTTCCCTCTTTTGTTTTCTTCTTTTGCAATTATTTTTAAATTTGTACATCAGTTGTATAAAATTGAGTGTATATAAATAGTTATATGTACACATACACATTATATAATATGATTGTTTTACTACAAATAAAAAATATATATTGATAAATAATAATATAATATATAAAATAATAATTCATAAAAAAATTTAAAATAATATTAAAAAAATTACAAATAGAATCTACAAAAAAATTAATTTTATATAATTAAACATATTAATATTAGATTTATTGTAATGTGCATGAACCCTTCAAGTCAAACTAATATTGCTGACGACACAAAAGATAAAAGATTCATCTTTTTTATATATATATCTTTGATAGAAAGAAGTGTATATATCAATAATGCATATGTCTCTTTGTAATTGCTGGGCATTAATCTTTTGTAATAGAGAAATAATGTAAGTGGAGTAGTGTAGCTATAACTATATATTTAATTTAAAAACACCGAACTTGAGGATTAATAGGCATTGCGAGCATCAAACTTGGGCTTTTTGTCCGGACTTCCTAATAAGAACCAAGTGCCATCTGAAAAAGTATTAAACTTTTATTTAAAGAATAACTACCAAAATATCACATTTATTAATATTAGCTACAAAGTTCTGATTTTTTTTTTTTTGATAAAGAAGATATTACTAATTATTTCACAAATATGTCACCTGCAAAGCTCGTGCATCATACTAGTGCATTCAAAATTGCAAAGCGTTGTTTGAGAATTCTAAAGGATGTTAATGTTAAAATCAATGTTTTTCCTTTACATGGTTTCTAAATGGATGTTAACGTTTTTAAAATCAATCTTTTTCCTTTACATAGTTTAATATTCGATAGCTAGTTACCTAAAGGTGCTGCCGACCTTATATGCACTTTTTAGGTATGAGGCTCCTAAGAATGTATAACATCTTCGGACTTCTCATTTTAAAGTTTTTTTTAATAAGATTACTCATATAAACTTTTATGGACAGATTGAAAACCAACTAAGGAACTCCACAAATGTTCTTGTCTCACATAAAGAAATGCTGCAAAAATAAAGGGGAATCTTCAATCCATACCTCACACCCATCAGCGTTCGAATACTCTTGAGCTTTGCATTATCTATATAAAACTTAAATTCTGCTAAATTTTGCTTTTAATTAGCTTATATAATCACCTTAATAACTATTTGTTGTGTGCGGCGGAAGCCAAACAACCGATGTGTTTCGAGAAACCAAACTAATCGCGGAGAGAGAATGCCACAAACAATTCAAAATAACGACACAAACTCAAACAACTAATTTTAACGTGATTCGGCAAGTTTCCTACGTTCACGGGGCAAGAAGGGGATGTGGTTTTCACTAATAGAGAAGAAGAGTACAAACCGAGATTACAAATCACTCAAACTTAATAATTAATCTCACCAACAAATCTCTAATTCTCTCCAAATAAAACCCTAACTAATAGCTCAGAAAATACCTCTTTTCTATGCTTCAAATATCCCAATTCGTTGCTCAATTCTCTCTTCCAATCGTTTCATATATATAGAAATCCTAAAACCAAAAACATACTAGGAATTCTAAAACCAAAAACAAAACAGATTAGGAATCCTAATAACCTGTTACCAAAACAAATATGGAATCATGTTACCAAAATAGATTAGGAATTATGTTATCAAAACAGATTAGGAATCACAATAACTTGTTGTTTAGGTAGAAAATTATTTTATTCATTGTATAACTCATTATAACTTCGATCGTTACAACAAATTCAAAAAAGATCGGTCTTTTTATAAGACCTTTACACAATAAAAATAAAAGTTAAGGGGATAGTGTTTTTCACTAATAGAGAAGAAGAGTACAAACTGAGATTACAAATCACTCGAACTCACCAATTAATCTCACCAACAAATCTCTAATTCTCTCCAAATAAAACCCTAACTAATAGCTCAGAAAATACCTCTTTTCTATGCTTCAAATATCCCAATTCGTTGCTCAATTCTCTCTTCCAATCGTTTCATATATATAGAAATCCTAAAACCAAAAACATACTAGGAATTCTAAAACCAAAAACAAAACAGATTAGGAATCCTAATAACCTGTTACCAAAACAAATATGGAATCATGTTACCAAAATAGATTAGGAATTATGTTATCAAAACAGATTAGGAATCACAATAACTTGTTGTTTAGGTAGAAAATTATTTTATTCATTGTATAACTCATTATAACTTCGATCGTTACAACAAATTCAAAAAAGATCGGTCTTTTTATAAGACCTTTACACAATAAAAATAAAAGTTACAATTCTCGTTCAAACAACACGCAACAGGTGTTTATCACCTATTGCTTTGCGTGGGATCTTTGCCTGTGCCGGGGTTTATCCGTTGACCGCCTTAGATTTGGATCCGGTTGATAGAAAATTGGGCAGAGCTTCGCCTTCACCGAGTGAGTGTTTGATTTGAAACGCTGAAATCGACCAAGCGAAATCAGGGCTCTTCTCGAGATTAAGACCAAGCCTAATCTCAAGGAACGGACGGACGGGGTTCAGATCCTTCGAATAGCTCATTCTTTATGTCGAAGTTCGCCGGGATCTGATTTGCCTTCGCTAAAATCCGTGCTCATTGACTCCTCAATCCAGCAGCACCTCCACGTCTTGATAATAATTCTCCCCCGCTGAAAGGAGGCCCTAGGCTTGTATTTATAGGGCTCCGGATGCGGGTATGTGGATGAGAATGAGTGATTTGGCTTTATCTTCAGTCAATAACGGCCCAACCACGTTTGTAGATGATATCTAGGCAGTTGGGAACCCCTGGAATAGATAAATCCCGAGAAAACCGCTCATAACCTTCGAAAACACGTTTTCGGGTCAAAATGCGGTTCGATTTGCACGGGTGCGGGTAGTTCGGCCTTTTTGCTGAACTGTTTGGTGTTTTTTGACTTTTTCGAGACTTGTATTTTCTACCGTTTTGCGTGTTTGACCGTCTTATTTACTTGTACGATTTGCTAACTTGCTTCATGCGCTCGTTAGCTTCTTTACGACACTTGGAACTGACCGATAAGCGCAAATTGGCTGACGAGTACGAACTGATTGACGCGCGCGTATTGACCAACGTGTGCGAACCGATTGACGCGCGCGTGTTGACCGACGCGCGTGAGCTAATTGACACGCTCAGGCCACTTGGTTCGTCGTTTTGCTTCATGCGCTTGTCGATGACAGATGATCCTCTTAGACTAGGATAACGACGTTCATTGTCTTCTCTCCGTCTCGAGCTGTGTACAGACATCTATAGGCATTTTTAGACGCCTACACCTGTTACCAAAACAAATTAGAAAGCATATTAGGAACATGATATCCAACAATTCTCCACATCGGTAAAGTTTTCCCAAAACTGAGCCGACACTCCCAGAGCTGAGCCGACACCAATACCAATCAAACATCTCACTTGTTATGTCTAGTACGAAGTGGAACAAATCCATGA
The DNA here is from genome assembly GCF_001876935.1 of Asparagus officinalis. NCBI lineage: Eukaryota > Viridiplantae > Streptophyta > Magnoliopsida > Asparagales > Asparagaceae > Asparagus > Asparagus officinalis. The sequence goes on from NC_033798.1 coordinate 6,476,023, forward strand.
CAACAGACTCAATCCACAACAAGTCGAGAACCCAAACGAGAATGCGAACAAACTCTAAATGTCGGTATTAACTCATCAAACCAGCTGTATCATAAATGACTGCCTATGATCCTCTTGCACAAGGAATCAAGCATTCGCGTAGTTCACCAAATGACCTCCAAAGACCCTCAATCCAATAGAAGAGTTCTCAACTCTTCACCAACATTATCAACAAATCTGCGGCATATAGAACTCCCAATGGCCCCAAAGTGAAACAAACTAAACACCTCCACCTGAGATGAACCAATGGCCATAACCAAATACGAACTATATCCACCAACTGCACTCGAATCCAAAACCAACTCATCATCTGCATCCAAATCCAAATAATCCCCAAACTATATCACCTCAGCTGGAATCCCAAACGATGCAGTATGATCTGGAGTATGTGGAGTAATTTCCATCTAACGTGGAGTAGCATCATCCTCCACCCGCTATGATATCCCAATGATCTGATCAACACTCTCCACCTGCCGAGAGTCAAATATGACATACTTGCTCAGAACAAAATCAGAGTCTCTCAACTGATAACAAAGGGAGCCTCTGAATCCCAAATGTATTGTCGGATCAAATCTTACATCCTCGATGTGACCAAATGCTGGGCAACCAAACATCCGACGTAACCCAAAATCTGAAACAGTTCCACCAAATCCAAAATCTCCAAACACAGCAGTCGGCAACCTATGACTAAGATGACCCAAACATGTCGAAGCCCGGACATCAAAACCAATGCTCGACATCAAACACCGATCCTCCTCCAGCAAGGAACGACCCATCAAAACTGTCATCTCATCTCGTCGCCCTAATGTTTCCCCTCTAATGAAGTGTCTCAAACTGCTGTGAGCTTGGCACAAACTCAAGAAAGGACCCCTACCAAAATCAGAACAACGGATCATATTTCTGCCAATACACTTCCTCCATCTGTTATTGACTTTTAGGACTTCACACCAATATGACTTGGTTATAACTCACCAATGCCTAGAACAGTCCCCAACTATAAAAACTAAATACCTATTACCTCACATGCCTCCTTGAAAGGCCCCCAAATGCTTGAATGAACACCATCTAAAAGACCCATCAATCGATAGATAGAAGTACCAAACTCTACCTCGGTCTTCTTGCTCATACCAATGTGCTCAAAGGATTTTAATCTGCAAGTCAAATCACTCCTCAATAAACCATGCACGACATAACTAATCAAATATCTCAGCCTCAACAAATACCATAGTCTAGCCAAATCCAAAGAAGTCGTCAAGTCTTTATCAAACACTGTGCTCCTAATCAAATAGTATAAATTCTTTCTCTTGACGCCCTTCATCACAATCATGGACCCAAATATGACCTTTAAACATGCATCCTCTAAGGTCACCCTATAGTCTGCTGCCTCCAAAACTCTAAGTAAAATGATGTTCTTCTTCAACTGAGAAATGAACCTCACTTCATCCCAACTCCCTATCACTCCGTCACACATCCTAATATGAACAATACCGATCCCACTAATAGGACATTCATAATAATTACCCATGAGCACAACATCCCCTCTTTCTAACTCTTAAAATCTAAAGAACCAATCTCTCTTACGACAAATATGATAAGAAGTACCCGAATCCAACATCCACTCTGTAGAGTCGGCAACACAAACTGACGATAGTGCTAATGAATAGCTCGAAGAATCCGAATTTGAATTGTCGCCACTAGTCTTGATAACATTCACCTCTAAAGCTTGAATAGCTTTACCATTATTCTTCCTGATTCGATCAACCAACTTTGGGCATTCGGCTTTTTAATGTCCAACCTCTTTACAAACGGTACACTGATTCCTACGAACTCCAGGATGTACCCCTCTAGACTATGATTTCCTATCATGGTTTGGACTCTTTGCTCTCGTGACCAATGCCCCCGCTACTGACTCAACTGAAGTCTCATTATCCTTCTTTGAAGCTAATAATTCAAAAGTACAGTGGTGACCTCACTATACGAAAGAGATATCTTCCCATTAATAAGAGTAAGAACGAATGTCTCATATTGCTCGTCGAGCAAGGAACTCAACAATAACAATGCCTTATCCTCATCTTCAATCATTACATCTACATTCATCAAATCCGTAAGAAGCTTCGTGTAGTGGTTCATGTGATCACCAATGCAGGTTCCTTTCTTTAATTGGAAGTGATAAAGCCTTCTTTTTAAATACAAACGGTTTTTTACACTCTTTGTTAAATACTTGCCCTCTAGGATCTCCTAAATCTTCTTAGCCAAAGTCTCATTGATCACATCATATTTCAAATTTTGAGTTAAACAAGATCTAATCACATCACACGTTGTTCGATTCATCTTCTTCCAAACCTTCTCCTCAATGTCGTCCGATTTCTCATCCAACTCCAAAGTA